>NC_090444.1:868788122-869108577 GCF_031143425.1 Pleurodeles waltl | reverse complement strand
CCACATTGACACTCTCACAGCCACTCTAACAACCAGAGAGACACTCTCACAGCTACTTTCACACCTGGAGACATACTCTCACACCTATTTTCACACTCAGACAGACAGGCCCTGTGGCCTATTACCGCTGTGCATGGCTAAAGACTGTGCGCATCATGGGGTTGAGTGGATAGGGGGGTTTGGGCAGAGGAAGACTGGCTGCCACCATGCACAGCTGAAAACCAAGCGTGGTGGTGATTGGATTAACGTATAGTAATTAAAGTTACTTTATGTTAAAAAAACATAGAAATTCACTGAGAAAAAACAAAGGTTACAGGGACGTTATAGTTAGGAATTAGAATTTAAAAAATACCTTAGAAGTTTGCTTAAAAAAACACAGGTTACACAGACGTTATAGTTAGGTGCTGAACTTAGTCGCACAAAACCAGAGAAATTCTGCAGTTATTTTTAGAGGGATTTCATGTAACTATAACTCGCAGCCTAAGTAAACTATAGGTCACGCCCTCACCACGTCCCTGTAACCTTAGTTTTTTTTTAAATTCGACAGTCAAGTGAAGTGCTGTCTGTAAAGTTTTGTGTTGATCCATTAAGCGGGGCTGAGAGAAAGGGGGGGAGTGAATTTTAGAGTGTTTACAATGTTAATTCCCATAGGAAAAATTGAATGCCGATAGCGCCAAAACCATTAGACGGAATTGTGCCCAATTTGGCAGAAAGGTAGCTCTTTGTTCAGAAAGAGTCCTTCGTGCTACTTGATGTAAATCCGTTCAGTAGGTTTTGAGATATCAAAGAAAATCCAAATTTGTATATATAGGGTTGCGAAGGATTTGTGACCACTCCTCCTGATCTGGTGCTGAGATTTGATTGGCTGTCAACACTTCACCAAGGAACTGTTGACAGCCATGGTGGGAATCAGCTTGAGCCGAGCCCCAGACAAAAATGTAAAAAAAAAAAAAGGACCAGGGTATAGACACCCTAACCCCTTAGCTCTGCTGGTGGCTAAAAAGTTTTTTGTTTTTTTACATTTATGTTTGAGTCGCGGAGGATCCATGTATCTGTTGAAAATAAAAAATAAAAACGAAGCGTGGCCTCCCACGCTACATCTTTTTTTAAGTCCCTGGGTGAGCCAAGTTGCAGGGATATTGTTTATTTGTCACGGGTGGAGTGCCCGCCTCCCCCCCCCACCAAGGGGACCACCACCTCCCTGAGACTAAGGCCCTCATTACAACCCTGGTGGTTGGTGTTAGAGCAGCGGTAATACCGCCAACAGCCTGGCGGTGAAAAAATGGAATCACGAACATGGCGGAAACCGCCAACATAGACAGCCACTTTAACACTCCGATCATCACGGCAGTAGAAACAAACACCGCAGTGTTAACCGCCAACAGACAGGCGGAAGACAATGTACCGCCCACCCCATTACAAGAGGCCTATCTGCCACCTTTTCCGGGGCGGTACCAACGCTATCAAAAGCACGACGGAAACAGGAACTGGGACGGAAACCACTCACCTCTCGACACCCAACAAGGAACCAGGACGCCATGGAGCCCGAACTACTGGTCCTGCCCATGCTGGTCTTCCTCCTCCTGTATCAGGAGCAGGAAAGACGCCGTCGACGACCACGGTGAGTACTGAGTACTGCACCTACACTACAGGGGAGGGTGGCAGGGAAAAGAGAGTGACACACACATGCAACACGCAACACCCCCACCCTCACCCACAACACCATATACACAAATACATGCAGCAACATTACATATACACCCCCTCACTCCCTGGAAGAACGCAAGGACAAAAGAAAATGGTTGTAACAAGTGTAATCAATAAAAATCAGATATATACAAATATGTACACCAACTACACAAGTCTGGATATTAATCAAATCGTTGTCCGTGGATCAATGTCCCAAAATGCATGGGTGAAGCCCACACAAGATACCTGACTCGAAACAGAGAGAACACTGCAGGGGCATCAGGTCAAAATGAAACAGGCACCGCAGGTGGAGGGGGAAGGGGGCACCTCAGCCGGATGAACGGACGACACCACTGCTCCACGAGGGGGCTTCAGGCCCACTGCTGTATCCTGGGGAGTACAAAGCCACAGTCTCTCAAGTCTCTCCAGTTGGTGGTTTGCCCACTGCTCTATCCTGGGGAGTGCAAAGCCACAGTCTCTCAAGTCTTTCCAGTGGGTGATTTGCCCACTGCTTTATCCTGGAGAGTGCAAAGCCATAGTCTCTCAAATCTTTCCAGTGGGTGGTTTCCCCACTGCTTTATCCTGGGGGGTGCAAGGCCATAGTCTCTCAAGTGGTTGTCAGTCTCCACTGGTTCTGGAGGGAGTTTTGTGCCCAGGGTGCTTCATCCTGCCAAGGACTGAGGTAGTGGATGCTTTTCTCCATTGGTTCTGGAGGGGGCTTTGTGCCCAGAGTGCTTCATCCTGCTAAGGACAGAGGTAGTGGATGTGAATCTCCACTGGTTCTGGAGGGGGCTTTGTGCCCAGAGTGCTTCATCCTGCCAAGGACTGAGGTAGTGGATGTGAATCTCCACTGGTTTTGGAGGGGGCTTTGTGCCCAGAGTTCTTCGCATGCAGTGTGGCAGGTCCCATTCCCTCACCTGGGTGTGTGTGCCACGAGATTGCCTGGGAACAGGTAGCATGATACACCATGGAGGCAGAGACACACTCCACCCTGCCACCTGCTGGTACAAACAGTGCTGGGAGTCATGCCTCATGGACGCTGGGCAGGGTCCAGGACATCTCCTGTAGCCTCGGACGGCTTCCCACTGGGGATGATTGCCATGTCAGCTGTGGTGGCAGTGTCTGTGGCGGAGGTGCTGGAGGTGATGCATGTGTCTGCACCTCTTGTGGGACAAAGCAGGAAGTCTCCTGCAGCCTCGGACGGCTGCAACCTGGGGATGATGCTGGGGACTGTTGGTGAGGCAGCAGACGTGCAGTTGGCATTGCTGGTGGCGATGCAGGTGGTGGTGCTGGTGGCGGTGTCTACCGCCGTACAGGTTGGTGTTGTGGTTGGCAGAAGGGGTAACTCTGGTCCCTCAGCCGGAGCCACGGTGCCCTGTCCTGACCTGCTCTTCGGCTTGTGTCCCTTCCCCGCCTTTGATGTTGCTGCTGGTGTCTTGCCACTGTCCCCTTTTGGTTTGGAGGACCCCTTGCTTGCTGGTAGGTGTGGCTTCTCCTTCTGGCATGTGGGCACCTTCTTCACCTTGGCAGGTGGCAGAATGGCCTGCTCCTTGGCCTCGCTAGGTGGCACACTGGCAGCCCTGATGGGTGGCGCCCGCGATGAGACCGGAGTTGCTGTGACCACTGTGCTTGAGGATTTGGTGGCTGAGGTGCTGGGCTGGGACTTGGACAACCTGGCCCTGGGGAAGGACGGGGCGAGGTGTAGGGAAGAGGTCAATGTTAGCCAGGAAAAGTTTCTTAGACACACTGGGACGGGAAGATGGAGGGGGTTTGGGAGTGGAAGAAGAGGTAGTGGTTGTAGGAGGTGTACGTTTGCTGAATTTGGGTGAAGGTGCATGAGCCGGAGGCTGTTGTGAGGTAGATGGCTGTTGGGTGGGTGTGTGCCTGAGTTTGTGTACTTTGGGAGGAGGGCTCACAGACACACTGGGAGAGGTCACAGGGGATGTGTGAATGGTAGTGGGGGTGGTGAGTGCACGTGAGTGGTGTGTGGTGATGGGCGTGCTGGTGATGGAGGTTGTGGCTGAGGATGTAGTGCATGCAGGTGTGAGTGGAGACGAGACAGGGAGGGAGGAGGAGAACCTCCCACCCTGGCCCAGACATACGTACACACACACTATCCTCCCATGCTGGCCTGTCCCCCCCCTTCCATCCACAGCACTCAATACAATCATTTGCATTCCACCATGCTCACAGTGTACTCACCTGTTTGTCTGGAGGACCGTACAGTTGCGTGTACTGGGGGAGGACCCCATCCACTAATTGTTCCCACTCCTCCACAGTGAAGGCAGGGGTCCTTTCCCCAGACACTTGTAGCCATTTACGCTTCCAGACGCAGGTCACAGCAGCACTTGCAGTGCAAGTCCTCTCCAGTGGAAGGCCAGGTATCAAGTGAGTGAACAGTTACAAAATGGCGGCCACGTCCGCAGCAGTGCGTACCGTCCCTTCCGGCGTACATCGTCATTGGCTCCTGGAACCCATAGGGCCCAATGATAACCAATGCTGAATCGCGCCGCAGTCTTTGACCGCCTACCACAACTCATTTCCCCTTGTACCACCTTATAGGTCAGGCAGACGCCATTTCAGGGGGCCACGTGGCAGGCCAAGTAACTGCGTCACACCTATTTAGGCCAGGAATACGGAAAGACAAAGGCACATAGAGAAAATGTAACATATTTGCAAAACAGCATTGTGATACCTAAGTGTTGTATGACCCTCTGCTCACCGTTCTCCTCCATAGGGGTTGTCCGCTGGGGCAGGTGATGAGATGGCGTCATCCTCCGGTGTACAGACCCCTGGTGGACCTGTCAACAATGGAAGAGAGGCACATAATTATCATTTACAGACTTGATCGTGCTACAATCCAGGAACTGTGTGCCCAGTTGGAGCCAGACCTGATTTCAGCTATCCGCCATCCCACAGGAATAGCCCCTCTAGTGCAGGTCCTGTCTGTACTCCATTTCCTGGTGTAGGAGGCTGGACTGGCTTGTAGTGAGTACCAAGGGGTACTTACACCTTGCACCAGGCCCAGGTATCCCTTATTAGTGTATAGGGTGTCTAGCAGCTTAGGCTGATAGATAATGGTAGCTTAGCAGAGCAGCTTAGGCTGAACTAGGAGACGAGTGAAGCTCCTACAGTACCACAAGTGTCATATGCACAATATCATAAGAAAACACAATACACAGATATACTAAAAATAAAGGTACTTTATTTTTATGACAATATGCCAAAAGTATCTCAGTGAGTACCCTCAGTATGAGGATAGCAAATATACACAAGATATATTTACACAATACCAAAAATATGCAGTATAGTATTAGAAAACAGTGCAAACAATGTATAGTTACAATAGGATGCAATGGGGACACATAGGGATAGGGGCAACACAAACCATATACTCCAAAAGTGGAATGTGAACCACGAATGGACCCCAAACCTATGTGACCTTGTAGAGGGTCGCTGGGACTGTAAGGAAACAGTGAGGGTTAGAAAAATAGCCCACCCCAAGACCCTGAAAAGTGAGTGCAAAGTGCACTAAAGTTCCCCAAAGGACACAGAAGTCGTGATAGGGGAATTCTGCAGGAAAGACACAAACCAGCAATGCAACAATGATGGATTTCCAAACGAGGGTACCTGTGGAACAAGGGGACCAAGTCCAAAAGTCACAAGCAAGTCGGAGATGGGCAGATGCCCAGGAAATGCCAGCTGTGGGTGCAAAGAAGCTGCTACTAGGCAGTAGAAGCTGAGGATTCTGCAGGAACAACAAGGGCTAGAGACTTCCCCTTTGGATGATGGATCCCCCACGCCGTGGAGAGTCGTGCAGAAGTGTTTTCCTGAAGAAAGACCGCCAACAAGCCTTGCTAGCTGCAAGTCATGCGATTAGCGTTTTTGGATGCTGCTGTGGCCCAGGAGGGACCAGGATGTCGCCAATTGCGTCTAGGGACAGAGGGGGCGCCCAGCAAGACAAGGAGTCCTCTCAGAAGCAGGCAACACCCACAGAAGTGCTGGAACAGGCACTACAAAGAGGAGTGAAATGATGCTCACCCGAAGTTGCACAAAGGAGTCCCACGCCGCCGGAGGACAACTTGGAAGGTCGTGCAATGCAGGTTAGAGTGCCGTGGACCCAGGCTTGGCTGTGCACAAAGGATTTCCACCGGAAGTGCACAGAGGCCGGAATAGCTGCAAAAGTTGCGGTTTCCAGCAATGCAGTCTGGCGTGGGGAGGCAAGGACTTACCTCCACCAAACTTGGACTGAAGAGTCACTGGACTTTGGGAGTTACTTGGACAGAGTTGCTGGATTCAAGGGACCTCGCTCGTCGTGCTGAGAGGAGACCCAGGGGACCGGTGATGCAGTTCTTTGGTGCCTGCGGTAGCAGGGGGAAGATTCCGTCGACCCACGGGAGATTTCTTCGGAGCTTCTAGTGCAGAGAGGAGGCAGACTACCCCCACAGCATGCACCACCAGGAAAACAGTCGAGAAGGCGGCAGGATCAGCGTTACAGAGTTGCAGTAGTCGTCTTCGCTACTTTGTTGCAGTTTTGCAGGCTTCCAGCGCGGTCAGCAGTCGATTCCTTGGCAGAAGGTGAAGAGAGAGATGCAGAGGAACTCTGATGAGCTCTTGCATTCGTTATCTAAGGAAATCCCCATAGCAGAGACCCTAAATAGCCAGAAAAGAGGGTTTGGCTACTTAGGAGAGAAGATAGGCTAGCAACACCTGAAGGAGCCTATCAGAAGGAGTCTCTTAAATCACCTGCTGGCCCTGGCCACTCAGAGCAGTCCAGTGTGCCAGCAGCACCTCTGTTTCCAAGATGGCAGAGGTCTGGAGCACACTGGAGGAGCTCTGGGCACCTCCCAGGGGAGGTGCAGGTCAGGGGAGTGGTCACTCCCCTTTCCTTTGTCCAGTTTCGCGCCAGAGCAGGGCTGAGGGGTCTCTGAACCGGTGTAGACTGGCTTATGCAGAAATGGGCACCATCTGTGCCCATGAAAGCATTTCCACAGGCTGGGGGAGACTACTCCTCCCCAGCCCTGACACCTTTTTCCAAAGGGAGAGGGTGTAACACCCTCTCTCTGAGGAAGTCCTTTGTTCTGCCATCCTGGGCCAAGCCTGGCTGGACCCCAGGAGGGCAGAAACCTGTCTGAGGGGTTGGCAGCAGCAGCAGCTGCAGTGAAACCCCGGGAAAGGTAGTTTGGCAGTACCCAGGTCTGAGCTACAGACCCGTGGGATCATGGGATTGTGCCAACAATGCCAGGATGGCATAGAGGGGGCAATTCCATGATCATAGACATGTTACATGGCCATATTCGGAGTTACCATTGTGACACTACACATAGGTAGTGACCTATGTGTAGTGCACGCGTGTAATGGTGTCCCCGCACTCACAAAGTCCGGGGAATTTGCCCTGAACAATGTGGGGGCACCTTGGCTAGTGCCAGGGTGCCCACACACTAAGTAACTTTGCACCTAGCCTTTACCAGGTAAAGGTTAGACATATAGGTGACTTATAAGTTACTTAAGTGCAGTGATAAATGGCTGTGAAATAATGTGGACGTTATTTCACTCAGGCTGCAGTGGCAGGCCTGTGTAAGAATTGTCAGAGCTCCCTATGGGTGGCAAAAGAAATGCTGCAGCCCATAGGGATCTCCTGGAACCCCAATACCCTGGGTACCTCAGTACCATATACTAGGGAATTATAAGGGTGTTCCAGTATGCCAATGTAAATTGGTGAAATTGGTCACTAGCCTGTTAGTGACAATTTGAAAGAAATGAGAGAGCATAACCACTGAGGTTCTGGTTAGCAGAGCCTCAGTGAGACAGTTAGGCACCACACAGGGAACACATACATATAGGCCACAATCTTATGAGCACTGGGGTCCTGACTAGCAGGGTCCCAGTGACACATAACAAACACACTGAAAACATACGGTTTTCACTATGAGTACTGGGCCCTGGCTAGCAGGATCCCAGTGAGACAGTGAAAACACCCTGACTTACACTCACAAACAGGCCAAAAGTGGGGGTAACAAGGCTAGAAAGAGGCTACTTTCTCACACCTGGCCAGTGGGTCTTTTCAAACAACAGTGGCCATGGCATTAGGGATGTCCCAGCCAATGTTCTCTAATGTGTTGTCCAGAGTTTTGTCTGCCCTGCTGAAACACATGCTCAGCTACATCGTTTTCAAGTGGAGGATTTGCCCACAGTGAAAGGTGATTTCTATGCCCTGGGGCATATCGCCAACATCATTGGTGCCATTGATGGTACACATGTGGCATTTGTCCCCCCGCAGGAATGAACAGGTGTACAGAAACCGCTAGAGCTACCATTCAATGAATGTGCAGATGGTGTGTTTGGCAGACCAGTACATCTCCCATGTGAATGCCAAGTATCCTGGCTCAGTGCATGCCGCTTACATTTTGAGGAATAGCAGCATCCTTTATGTGATGGGCCAACTCCAGAGGCACTGAGTGTGGCTAATAGGTGAGTCTAAAGTCCCCACACAGTTTCATTTGGTGTCTGGGTATGGGAGATTCCCTAATGTTTGGAGGATGTCTAACAGTTGTCCCTCGATATTTGCACGTGACTCTGGTGCCCCAACTTGTCATGGCTACTGATCCCAGTGAGGAATCCCAGGACAAGGGCAGAGGAACGCTACAATGAGGCACTTGGGCGAACTAGGAGGATAATTGAGCGCACCTTCGGCCTCCTGAAGGCCACATTCCGGTGCCTCCATCTGACAGGTGGATCCCTATACTACTCACCGAAGAAGGTGTGCCTGATCATCGTGGCCTCCTGTATGTTGCACAACCTGGCTTTGCAACACCAGGTGCCTTTTCTGCAGGAGGATAGGCCTGATGGTGGTCTTGTGGCAGCTGTGGAGCCTGTGGACAGTGAAGAAGAAGGGGGCAGAAGAAGAAGATGTAGACAACTGAAACAACATCATCATGCAATACTTCCAGTGAGACACAGGTAAGAAGATGGAACTGCTTCCCACATATCATACTATTGTAGGACCTAGCATAAGTCTGCCTTTTTACCTCTGTGTATGTACCCTGACTTGTCACTTTGGCTTTCCATTTCACAGCTCGGGGTCCCCATTTGTGCCCTCTGCTATGTTTACTCCTGGCCTACAGCTAAGTAACATTGGTATGTGAACAAGTACATTGACATTCCTATATTCCAGAGATTTTGCAATTACACATTTGTGAAAGCACAGACTGACTCCAGATTGTTTAGTGATTCAAGGGTGTTTATTTCTGTGCAAATAAGTGGAGGGGAGTGTGAAATGGGCTGGGGGGATGGTGGAGGAATGTCCATGGCAGAGTCCAGTCTCTTAGTCTCAGAGGTGCATTGTTCAATGGGGCATAGGAAGTGAAGCTATGGCAGTTTAAGGTGGACAGGGTGACAAAGTGGGACAGAAGGGTGACATTCAGGAGGGTCTTATTTCCTGGCGGGGGTCTTGGTAATGTTCTCTGTCTTGTTCCTGGATCTCAGGGCCGTTTGCGGGCTGGTTCTCCTTCTGCAGGGGGTGGGGTGCTGGTGGCCTGAGGGTTCTGTGGCGGTGCCTCCTGTCCGCTAGCGCCGGCGGAGGTGGAGGGCTTTTCATCGTCCAGGCTAGTGTCAGGGGCCCGTTTGTGTGCCACTGTGTCCCTCATGGTGTTGACAAGGTCTGCCAGAACCCCTGCAATGGTGACCAGGGTGGTGTTAATGGACTTCAAGTCCTCCCTGATCCCCAGGTAGTGTTCCTCCTGCAGCCGCTGGGTCTCCTAAAACTTGGCCAGTACCGTGCCCATGGTCTTCTGGGAATGGTGGTAAGCTCCCATGATTTTGGAGAGTGCCTCGTGGAGTGTCGGTTCCCGGGGCCTGTCCTCCCCCTGTCGCATAGCAGTCCTCTCAGCTTCCCTGTTATCCTGTGCCTCTGTCCCCTGAACCGTGTGCCCACTGCCACTGAACCCACATCCCTGATTGTCTTGGGTTGGTGGGTTTGCCTGGGTTCCCTGTAGTGGTGGACACACTGCTGATTGACGTGTCCTGGGGACAGAGGGATGGGCCCGCTGGGTGGGTGCTGTGGTGGTGTTTCCTGAGGGGGGAAGTTCAGTAGTGGTTTGGGACTGTGTCAGGGGAACCGACTGTCCCGAGGTCCCTGATGGGCCCGGCTGGTCATCTTGATCCAGGCGTGCAGAGCTGCTATCGTCACTGTGGGCCTCTTCTGTGGGGGGACTGGATATGTCTGGCACCTCCTGTCTGGTGACGTTGGGTAGGGGTCCTATTGGGGTGTAAATGCATAGTTTTAGTATCTGTGTGTGCCATCTTGTGCATTGGGTGAGGTACCCTCTACTTCTGTGCTTGCATAATAGTGTTAGCCCTTTTGTGATAGTTGTTTTGGGGTCTGTGTGGGTTTCTGTACTGGACATCCTTTGGTGACGGTGGTCCATGCATAGGTGTTGCATGCAGGGCTTTGGTATTGAGATGTGTGGGTTGTGATGGTGGTACATATGTGAGAAGATGGCGTGATGGAGGTGAGGGTAAGGGTGGGGGTATGTGATGGCATGCAGGTGGGGTGGTTGGATAAAGTAGTTAAGATATGACTTACCAGAGTCCAGTCCTCCTGCTACTCCTGCAAGGCCCTCAGGATGCAGTTTTGCCAAGACTTGCTCCTCCCATGTTGTTAGTTGTGGGGGTCCACCGCCAGTCCTCTGTACAGCAATCTGGTGTCTGGATACCACAGAACTACCTTCCCCCGTAGGTCGTTCCACCTCTTCCTGATGTCATTCCTGGTTCTTGGATGCTGTCCCACAGCGTTGACCCTGTCGACGATTCTCCGCCATGGCTCCATCTTCCTGGCAATGGAGGTGTGCTGCACCTGTGATCCGAATAGCTGTGGCTCTACCCGGATGATTTCCTCCACCATGACCCTGAGCTCCTCCTCAGAAAACCTGGGGTGTCTTTGAGGTGCCATGATGTGTTGTGTGTGATGTGCGAGGTTCTGTCTGTTGTGATGTGTGGAGGGTTGTGTTGATGTGTGTTGTTTGAGGTGCGTGAATGTTGTATAAGTGATGGTGTTGTGTGTCTGTGGATGCTGGTATTGTATTAGCTAATCTCTCTCTTTGGCCTTCTTCAAAATTTTTGGTTGTAAGGGTTTGTGGGTAATGTGGGTGTGTGTTTTATAGTGGTGTGGGTGTGGTGTGTGTATGTGTATCATGTGTGTGTATTTTGAATTGTCCAATGTGGTTGTGTTTTGTAAATGTGTGTGTATTTTCAGAACGGCGGTGTGTACCGCCAATGGATTACCGCGGTTGAAAGACCGCCGCGTTGATTCATGGGTCGTGATACTGTGGGCGTATTCTTGTTGGCGTGACTGGTGGGTTTTGGTATCGCCAGTTTATCACTGACCTTTGGTGTGGCGGACTTGTGTGGGTGTCTGTATTGTGGCGGATTCCGAGACGTGGGTTGTAATACCTGTAGCGGTATTCCGCCGCCGCAATGGTATGTTGAGGTCTTCAGCCCGGCGGAAAGCAGGATTTTCCACCAGGGTTGTAATGAGGGCCTAAATGTTTTATTTGTATTGAGGAGACCCGTCAGATTATCGTATAGTAATGAAAATTACGATTTGTTAAAAAAAACATGGAAATTCACTGAACAAACCAAAGGTTATAGGGATGTTATAGTTTGAAAATATAATTTGAACAAGCATTGGCAATACCAATAGATCTTACCCTATAATGGAGTTTAGTGGCATGTACAGGAGTGAAGAGTAGTGTTATGAAGTAGGTTAAAGTATTGTAAACTGTTGTGTTGTAGTGTTGTGGAGTGGATTATAGTTTTAGAATTTGAATTGTGTTGTAGAGTGTAGTGTTTTATAGTGATTGCAAACCAAAGGTTAAAAGGCTAAAAAGGTGGTACACTATTGGGCCAGACCTTTGCTCTAAACTGCTACAAGCAGTTTACAAAAATACTTGAATTTGACAAATGGAATTTGTAGGAAAGTACTATCTTTCTTGGCATGTTACCCCCAATTTCTGCCTGCTTGTCAATGTGTTTTTTACTGTCTCACTGGGATCCTGCTAGCCAAGACCCCAGTGCTCATAGTGTGTGGCCTATATGTGCTGTTAGTATGAGTCAAGTGAAGATGGTGGAGAATGCCAAAAGGTGCTCGCACATCCGCAAAGGTACAGCACTACCTACTTGCATCTATAATAAATTTCTATCGGACCGGACATCTAATCAATTCTTGAACATTTTCTGGATCTACAACACTGGTGTGCCCTGTGCTGTTAGTATGCTTGACTGTGTCACTGGAGTTCTGCTAACCAGAATATATATATATATATATATATATATATATATATATATATATACATATATATATATATATATATATATATATATATATATATATATATATATATATATATATATATATATAGCTTCACAATGGTAACTTTGAATATGGCCATGTGAGGTGTCTAAGATTGTGAAATTGACAACCCAATCCAAATCTGGTATTGGGGGGCCAATTCCTTGTACCCTGGGGGCTCCACAATGGACCCCCAGTACTGCCAAACCAGCTCTCTGAGGTTTCCACTGTAGCCCCAGCTGCTGACACCTCACAGACAGGTTTCTGCCCTCCTGGGGATTGAACAGCTCAATCCCAGGAAGCCACAACAATCCATTTCCTTTAGGAGAGGGGTGTTAAGGGGTGTTACACCCTCTCCCATTGGAAATGGGTGTTAAAGGCATGGGCCGGGTATCCTCCCAGAGCCACTGGAAATGCTTTTAAGGGCACAAATGGTGCCCTCCTTGCTTAATCCAGTCTACACCAGTTCAGGCACCCCCAGTCCCTGCTCTGGCACGAAACTGGACAAAGGAAAGGGAAGAGACCACTCCCCTGTCCGTCACCACCCCAGGGGTGGTGCCCAGAGCTCCTCCAGAGTATCCCTGGCGTTAGCCATTTTGGATTTCCAAGGTGTGGGGACCCTCTGGAGACCTCTGAGCGGCCAGTGCCAGCTTTTGACGTCAGAGACCCCTCCTGATAGGTGCATACCTGGGTACATAGCCAATCCCCTCTCCGGGCTATTTAGGGCCTCTCCTCTGGGTGTTTCCTCAGATTCGGTTTGCAAGACTCCTCCAGGACTCCTCTGCTTCAGCTTCCGACAATGATATCAACCACAGACTGCTCCATGAACTGCTGTAACTGCAACAAAGTATCCAGGAAGGCTACTGTGACCTGTAACTTCAGCTCCAGACAGAAATTGCAACAGTTTTTAAGGCGTGCATGCTCTGAAGACTGCCTGTCTTCACCCTGCACCAGAAGAACTGAAGGAATTTCCCGTGGAGTGATGGAGTCACTTCTCTGCTTCAGCAGGCACCTCTCTGCGATGACGACCAGTACTCTGGGGCTCCTCTCCTGTTGACGAGCGTGATCCCTGGAACACAGGTGGTAGACCAAAGTGACCCTGACTGTCCAAAGGTCCATCTGTCCAAATTTGGTGGAGGTAAGAGCTTGCCTCCCAGTGACAAACAGTACCCCTGTGTATTGGGTCCTCTGCAGCTCCTTGGGCTTCTGTGCACTTCTTCCAAGAGTTCTTAGTACACAGCATAGCCCAGGTCCCCAACACTCCATCCTGTGATGTACAGCTCTCTGAGTTATTTTCCAGCGGTGTGGGATCCTTCTGTGTAGTGCTGCGACAATGCACTTTGCAACTCCTTTGTCCCCGTGTCCTAGGACTCCCGTGGGTGCTGCCTGGTCTTCTGAGGGCTCTCTGAAGTGCTGAGAGTCCCCTCTGTCTCCTCAGTCCAAGTTGAGACCCCAGGTCCCTCCTGGGTCCAGGCAGCTCCTCTTTGACGCAAACTGCATACTTACGTGAAGCAAGGCTTGCTGGCGAAATCCACTGGTGCAAACAGCCTGCATCCAACAACTCAATGTGGGACATCTCTTGCATCTTTGGTGCATTTATGTACTTTTCTTCTAGCCAGAGAATCCACTTTTTGTACCTTCTTCCAGGTGGGCAGGGGCTCCTTTTCTTCCTGGACTCTTCTTCGATTTCTGGACTTGGTCTCCTCTCTCCACCGGTCTTCAGGTCCAGGAATCCATTGTTGGTGAGGTACTGGGTTTTTCAGAACCGGTACTGATCCGGTAACCCAGCGGTGCCAGGGTACACCCAAAGACCTTGGGTACTTTCCTGATTCAGACTACAGAAACTCAGAGTCTTATAGGTGAAGTCAAAGATCGAATTTATTGGCTGCAACCAATTGACAAGTGTCCTAGAAGTACAACAGCACGATTTGTATGTTCTCAGGAGACTGTGTTTCAATGCAAAGTCAGGTTTCCTTATATACAGTTTTTTAAGCTTCAGGCAAACATTCTTGACATTTTGGTTGGTCATTCACATGTTTTCACTACAAAGGAAAAAACAGTGTCATGATGAAACCTCATATTTCATGTCATCCAACCCATAATAAATTACCCGGCAAGGCCTAGTATTTTACATCAGATAAGTGTGGACCCCCAATAAAAACGGGCACCTCCCCCTCGTAAAGTAAGAAGAAGAAAAGAGCAGGTGCAGGTGTGAGCAAGATTAGGCAGGGTGTGTGAGCGATAATAAGGGTTTTATGGCATGGTGTGCCTTGATGCTATCTGATTCGGCCACTGGGAGAGGGACTGACCAAACAGGTTTGGCCTGAGGCAATGGTTCCAGCTTGCCCAGGTCCGAGAAAAGTCAATCAAGGTGTACGTGTCCTTGGAATCAAATCTGACTGTATTATAAGCCTATGTGAGGGCAACTTTTAAAATGGCTGCCGTGTATAAAATGGGAGCCACGAGTGCAGGACGAAAATGGCGATTTCGATGTGAAAACGCTGCTGGAATTGAGCGAAAATGCTCATACTTAGTGTACTAGTCATTATCGGTCTTTTGATACTAAAATCGTACTGCTGTGGCAAAGTAAATTACATGGGTCCAGAATTTTTAGAACCACAAACCCTCCTTTTGCCCTTACATAGGCAATAAACCTATTCTCATGCTAATCTGAGTCCAGGTCTATGTTTATAAGGCCATGGAGATGTTGCTGGAGCAAAATTCTAGTACTTGGTAACTCTCTCTGGACAGGTCTCCTCGAACATGAAGTAGCACAAAAGTCCACATATGGCAGGACAAAATAAGGAATACCTCTATCTGCAGTAGGTGGCATAAGATCACACACCCAACAATTAGTGATGGTTACTACTAACTAGTGTTGATGCAGAAGCTGTACAAAAGAATTGCTTACAAATTCTGATCTTCTAACCTGCTCATGTTCAGGAAAAGGGTGAAAAGAGTGCAAAGAAACAATAGTAGGAAAAGACATAGGTTGGGAAGTGGGTGCAGAAGTCAATTGAGTAGAGAAAAACAATCCCACCCATAAATGACAACGTCATGTTTAAAAGACACTAGAAAACACGTTATTAAGAACATATAGACAACGGGAGAAAGTAGTGACCACTATTTACAAATGAAATAATAATTTTTCACAACCCTAACCAAAAAGCAAATCCTAAAATTATCTAGTAACATTTTTAGGGCTCCTCTGCATTTCAGTAATTTTTGTATGTTCAGGTGGAACAGTGGTGACTCTCATCAATGCTCTAAGGTGAAAAGGGGGTACTCTTTCCACAGAAAATGGACTTTATTCTGCTTTTACTAAACAGAATAGTACTTTAAAACAATGCCAGCAAAACAATCAGTCTCCTAACACCTAGTCTATACAATCACACGGAAACCTCTTGTGAAACCAACTATGCCCAGAGTCCGTTCAAAAAGCCTCTCTGGCAGGCTTCTATTGTCCATCAAATTTTCTTTTGTTGTTTTCTTTTGCATGGGCCTCTCAATTCAGGTCTCTTCGTGAGAAAAGTACTGCTTAGTTGGAGTGCCCTCCTGGCAAACACCCACAGCTCACTCGAAAGTCTCAATGTCTTAAAGCAATGCACCAGTGTCTCTCCTCTGTGGCAGATACTACAAACAATGTGCTCTTCATTGATCAAGGGCACAAATCATCTCGTGCAGACCCAAGCACCATTAATTGGGAAATAGCTCAAGCTCAGCAGCACTTTCAGACTCCAACACTCATTATTTAGTGTCAGAGGACGCTCAAGCTGCTCTTTCATGGGCACCAAAATATAGTGCCTTTTTCCAAACTTGAAATCTCCGGTGCACTGCCCTTCTTCCGTTGGAGCAAAGAAAAGGGGGGGTGTGGCCAAAACTCAGGCCAAGGGGCTCAAGGGATTGCACACTGTCAGAGGTTACCAGCACATGACAGGTAGAGAAATGAAACCTCAAAACAGCTCTGCCATCAACAACAGGAATCCTTCTCTTTAGCTCTTTTACACTGAAACTTTGGTTTTGTGATGTCCAACGCCGTCTGATGGAGCAAGTACGATACCATGCGCTGGCGATCGCTGTCCAGCTTTGCTACTTCCTGGGTGCTGAGACTGTAGGGCCAAGACGTCCGTCTTTCATCTGTAGCTGTCACTGATGGGAATTAGGCTTAAATCAATGTCCTGCAGGTTATTATGACTTGATACCCGCAGAATCTAGTGACGTAGGAAGTGTGCCACAGCTGTTAGTTTCCTTCAATTTAGTACAAAAACAGTTCATGGTTTTTAACAAGGGGACTGCAAGCAGGTGGTCTGCAATCTTCAAAGGAGTAGCCATACACCATGGGCATAAAATACAAAGACAAAGGCAGAAGGGCAAAACAGGGTCTGTAGCATCTTTAATTCAGTTCTCTCCATTATTCTCTGCCATCTATAGCTACATGAGAATTCTATCTGAATGGATTTCCTCACACAGTGGCATTGTCTAATGGGGTAAACACATATTTGCCTCAATGATTAAGTCTAGGTGTTGCTCCTTACCTTAGAACATCTCAATAGAGAAATCACATGATACCGATTATCAGGGACATGTAGAAACCTTCCTTTAAAAACTGTGCATCAGGTGCACTATGCAATACACAGGCTAATAGTCAAATGTGCAAACAAAAAGACAAGAACTAGAGGGTCCTGATATTTGCATGATTAGGACACATCTGATCCCACCAAAAATTAAAGTAGCAGGAACAGAAGGGAACCGAAAACCAAATTAAAATAGACATTGAAAATTCGTCATGTTCAAAAAGGTAAACATAAGATATCTCCTATTGAGATGGAAAACTTGTCTTACTATAATATTGAGTCAGTTAACCAGTCTATCGCTACCCTGACAGTCAGGCTGGAAAACATTGAAGCAGGCAAATTCTTGAAAACCAGTCTGGTCATACCAAAGGGAATTATACATAACATGGGGGTCCCTGGTACATCACTGCAGTCTGGAAATGTGAACCTGAACAATACATCAATAATAATAAAAGGGCTGACTGGTGAAAGGAATTCGAAAAAGAGAAATGGGACTAGGACATAGCTAAAATCTCAATAACTAAGCATGGTGCGACATTGGTCAGGGGAAGTAACCAAAGAAAAAATCTATAGAAAGAACAAAAAAAATTATTTGGGTGATAGTTAGGCTACACCAAGCCAAGAGTACGGGTGATACACAAAGGCCAAAGTTACACAAATTTTAACTCTACCGTTGGCGACTACACCATATACGGTACTACTAGCTAATGTTTCAGTTCCTTCTTCAGGAAAAAATGAAAACCTGGTTTTCTTTTAAGGAACGAAAGCCATATGCTACTTAGGAAACAGAACATCATTAACTAATGTAATATAGAAATTAGGCCACCTTGAGTCACAGATCTATAATTTCATCCTTAGGTCCAATCAAGGATACATAAATGTAGGGCTGCCTGTTCCTTTAAGGGAAGGGGCAGTAACGTGACTAACTGCAGGTGACACACTTTGATCCTGTATATCTCTTTTTATTTTCCTTCAATACCATTATAGCCAAATAGACATTCACTGGTGAAGTGTTGTCTTTTATGTTCACAGCATGAAATATCATTATCTGTGGAATTTAGTAACCAGAACAAGTTCAACCAACTGTTGCGTAGCGATGGGCATCGTCATGACCATCCCCTCACAACACAGGGGAGCTTGTAATAGTATCAAAAGCAGCAACAAACATGCAAAAAACAAATAAAAATAATAATAAAAACGCACAAAACGTCAAGCCATCAGATATACTTGCTGTGTATCAAGCACAAAAAGCATAGACAAAACAATAGCATGTGTGAATAAGCGGTGACACACAACACCATGTCATGTACTTTATGCACTGTAAACCTGCAGCCCAAAACCCAATATTTGGGCCTGTTTAATTTGTCAGGTTTAAAATCCTTACCCTCCTTTTGACAGTAGATCACCAGGCAATGGAAATCTGCTGTCAAATATAACTTTACTGTTTCTCTTCTAACATACAGGACCAGCAAGAACAATTCATGATAGGACCAAATACATGAAAATAAATTTCCATTACTTAACTGTTACCCTCTTGTCAGTTACTTCGCAACATCAAGCCACCTTAGTTTTACCTTTCTAAAAGTAAAAATTGTTACACTGACACTCCATATTAATTTGGCACCTACAATTTCCACTGTGAAAAATAAGTCTTAATTGGCAAATCGTTCTCATTAAGGCATGTAGCCTCCAAAATTTTAGAAAAGGGCTGCATCTTATTTTCTGTCTAAGACTTAATGCAACACTTCGTTTTCTGTCAAATAAAAGCAACTAGCAGGCATAATTTTATTTTTTTAGAGCGGAGACGCAAATCGAAGAAACCCCTTTTTTTATATTTTCCCTTTGGAATTAAGTTCTTTAATTGTATTGATGTTCTTCTGGAGAAACCAGAAATCCCACTTTTAGAGGCCCGGTAGGGTCATTCTGCATTTCACAGAGACAAGGCCCTAATTTAAAAGGTCACAAGTGTCAACATGACAGCCTCCTCCATTGTTTATGGGAAAACTAAAGATAGCATCTCAGCAGCATGACTTGAGCCAGCCTCTGAATCTGTCAAAGACAGTAGGCCTTTCTATTTTCCTTCTAACCTGCAATAATTCACTCTATTTAAAAAAAATTTTTTTTCCTTTTTAGGCGCTAAAAAAATGTATCTCTATTTCCAGATTATTAAACTACATTTACTGTGAATAATTCACAAACCTTAATAACACACATACCAGTTGTTAGAATAAATGCTTGTTGCAATCCCATGCAATGGTACATATTTCATCAACCTCGAATGAATGAACGTCTCAGTAGGTCCAGCTGAAGTTAGAACCTTCAACCTTGATATTAAAACAAGCCTTTGTACTGGCACATTGACTCATTGAATCATAAGAAGGCACAACCTGCAAATATATATCAAACCTAATGTATGCATTTACTGAAGCCTGAGACACTTTAAAAAGTACTCTGAATGAAAGAAAATGCAGTTTAAACAGTGCTTTTGCCCAAAATCGACTTTGATATTTTAGGCATTAAAAAATCAATATCCTACAATTTTCTTGCATAATATGCATTACCAGAATGTCTATTACACAATCCAAGAGTCAGCCATTGAAAATATTAACTTATACTTTATAGAAATGAGCTTGTTTGCTCCTGCGCCAAGGAAAAATTGCACATACAAATGTCATTTTAGCGGTGCAACATAACTTAAATTAAATTTTAATGTTAGGAGGTCATAGTATAGGTATTAAGCTTTATAAATATTAAAAAACGATTTTGAAAGGCACTTATTTTTGTAATAATTTTTCCATAATTAATAATTTTCTTTAAAAAAAAAAAAAAAAAAAAAAAAAAATATTCTTTTTTTTTGTGATAATTCCACATATAAAAGCAAGCTGCATCCCTTGCCTATTATTTGGGATACATTAACTCACAAGCCTAAGCGCATAAGCCTAACTTGAAATGCGTCACATTTTTGCGCCACTTTCATTTAAAAGGAAGGTTATGCAAAATTCCACCCATGTTTAACTGGGAAAGTGCTGGCTGAATTGAAAATAGATAATTTCGTTTTTTTTTGGGGGGGCCCCATTTATATTTATTGAATGTGTTTTCTAATTTATTAAGCATTTAACGGCAGTTTTGTATATGTGCACAATTGCTCATTCTATAAATTAAAGAGCAACATATAGCTATGTTAGCACATCACATGGTTCATTTCTGGATTTTTTCTAAGTTTCTACTTAATATTAATTAACCAACATTTTACTTAACAAACTGTAAACATCAAGAAGACCCTCAAACACACATTGAGCTCATTTCAGATATAAACAGAAAACACTCAGTACACACAATACAGCGCGCTTTAGCCATTTTTCATAAATAGCGCCGTCGCAATTTACTTACAGAACCGTTTGCAGATCCTAGTTGTAAGTCATATTTACAAGAAAAAAAAAAAAAACTTTTCTCAATTATTTCCAAGAATAGCGGACCCATACTTTATTAAACGTGATGGGGCCCACTCCGTGCTTCACATATAGTTCATAGGTTGGAGTTCCAATCGGAGGAACCGGACATGAGTCCTCCAATCGGGAGTCCCTTTTACAACCAAGACAAAACAAATTTCCAAGTCTGCTAAGACCAGGCATCTTCGCTCACTAGTCTAGCTTCGAACTTCAAAGGATTATCGTTTACGATAGTCTCGTGAATACACGAGTCCTTCGGCTTTGGTACTTGCAAGTTCCAAATCAAAGTGATCCCAAAGGGATACCAAACCAAATGTCCAATTAAGGACCAAACCAAGTGTCCAACTAAGGACCAAACCAAGTGTCCAACTAAGGACTGGGAGACGCTCCACTTATACTTAACTGAAAATATCAATGACGTCACCAGAAGACTCGTCTTATCGTTTCGCTCTACCAAAAATCAAGGGTCCAAATCAGGGCGATAGCCAGGGCAGCAGTCCTTCATAGCCGTCGGGAAGCGGGGAACCTCGCAACAAAGACTTTCAGACCACGTCGACATGCAGGGGTCGATGAAGTGGCGGCCTTCCTCCAGAATTTTCACACGAAGCTCCCCACGGACCTCAGGCTTGGACCGGTACCGCTGGTATCGCCCCATGTTTGGGCGCCAACTGAGGTACTGGGTTTTTCAGAACCGGTACTGATCCGGTAACCCAGCGGTGCCAGGGTACACCCAAAGACCTCGGGTACTTTCCTGATTCAGACTACAGAAACTCAGAGTCTTCTAGGTGAAGTCAAAGATCAAATTTATTGGCTGCAACCAATTGACAAGTGTCCTAGAAGTACAACAGCACGATTTGTATGTTCTCAGGAGACTGTGTTTCAATGCAAAGTCAGGTTTCCTTATATTCAGTTTTTTAAGCTTCAGGCAAACATTCTTGACATTTTGGTTGGTCATTCACATGTTTTCACTACAAAGGAAAAAACAGTGTCATGATGAAACCTCATATTTCATGTCATCCAACCCATAATAAATTACCCGGCAAGGCCTAGTATTTTACATCAGATAAGTGTGGACCCCCAATAAAAACGGGCACCTCCCCCTCGTAAAGTAAGAAGAAGAAAAGAGCAGGTGCAGGTGTGAGCAAGATCAGGCGGGGTGTGTGAGCGATAATAAGGGTTTTATGGCATGGTGTGCCTTGATGCTATCTGATTCGGCCACTGGGAGAGGGACTGACCAAACAGGTTTAGCCTGAGGCAATGGTTCCAGCTTGCCCAGGTCCTAGAAAAGTCAATCAAGGTGTACGTGTCCTTGGAATCAAATCTGACTGTATTATAAGCCTATGTGAGGGCAACTTTTAAAATGGCTGCCGTGTATAAAATGGGAGCCACGAGTGCAGGACGAAAATGGCGATTTCGATGTGAAAACGCTGCTGGAATTGAGCGAAAATGCTCATGCTTAGTGTACTAGTCATTATCGGTCTTTTGATACTAAAATCGTACTGCTGTGGCAAAGTAAATTACATGGGTCCAGAATTTTTAGAACCACATTGGTTGCTTGAAGTCTTGCTTGGTTCTTGCATTATTCTTCATCACGACTTGTAGTGTGTTCTGAGGAAACTTGCTGTATTTTACTCCTGCTTTCCTGGGCTCTAGGGTGGGGTACTTTGCTTACCTTTGGTGTTTCCTTACACTCCCAGTGCCCCTCTTCACACTATAGTTGCCTAGGGGGGAATTCAACATTCGCATTCAACTATTTTAGTATATGGTCTGTGTTGCCCCTAGGCCTATTGCATACTATTGTATTTTTCACTGTTTGCACTATTCTATGACTGTTTACTTACCTGATTTTGTTTACTGGTGTACATACTGTGTATAATACTTACCTCCAGTAGGTGTATTGCCTCTAAAATATTTTTGGCCTTGTTTCACTAAAATAAAGTACCTTTATGTTTGGTAACACTGAGTATTGTCTTTCATTGTGTATAAGTACTGTGTGACTATAGTGGTATTGCAAGAGATTTGCATGTCTCCTAGTTCAGCCTTGGCTGCTCTGCTACACCTACCCCTAGAAAGCCTAAGCTGCTAGACACTGCCTACATTTCACTAATAAGGTATAACTGGACATGTTATAAAGTGTGAGTACTTTAGGTACCCAATACAAACCAGGCCAGCCTCCTACAGAATTGAATAGAGAATCATGAATATTGAATATAACAATCAATACTATTTGCTTTTTATTGTTAATTGGTACTAGTTTAGCACATATTCTGACTGCAGTTTTTCTAACTGCAAATAAATGGATAAGCCACTGGTGGTGAACAAATGGGCTTACAATTTATTTTGTTTAATTGAAGGAATTGTAAAACTAGGAATCCAACATTAAAGGCATGCCACAAAACATAAAACTTTAACAATTCAGCAAAAGGTTCCTGGGGTTTAATGTTCATGGGGTTGTAGAGCTTGGTGCTGTCCAGTTGCACACCAGATCTGCCCTCATTGGTTTGCTCTAAGAACTGCAGGCACGTCAGGCGATTTAGTCTTTCTGAAAGACAGTAGGTATGATCTCAAGTATTTGTTGATCATAGATTTAATTTCCCTAAATGTATTAGAGGTTGAAGGCTTGCTTTCTTGTACTTACCCTGGAGAAATGGGGGTTACTATAGTCTAGGCTTATACCTCTGTGGTTGTGGTTTGCGCTCTTTTTTTGGGCTGTTTAAGCAGGGATCTCCTCATGGAGGACTTTACATGTAATGATTTGGAGCAAGTTAATCCTCGCCCTGTGTGATAGAAGTCTGTCATTTTCTTTGAAGATGAGCATGACAACACTTCACTACTTTACTTGAGACACTGGTCTAGTGGCATTGACTAGAGCACTTGTTAGAAAAGCCTGTTGTACTTTTGGTCATCTAGGTAGGTACATGTTACATCTACTCAACCATTAACTGGATCATTATGTGGAACAAAGCTGACAAATGTTTAATATTCCTAACAGGATTGAGGTGGTACTTGCACTCCCAGTTCCACTGGTCGTGCATAGCGTTCTGGGGAAGAAATCATGGCAATTTTGTTTTTTTCATTATTGTCGCTGTGCAGTCTTTCTCTGCTGTCTGTGATTCCCATTTGAGTTACATAGTACCTGGTATTAGTCTTTGTGGGCAGGAGGGTATTGCAGTAAAAGGAGTCAATCATGATTCAGAGTCCCAAGGCAAGTGTTGAAGCTTTTCAAGCATAGGTAAAAAAAATCACTTGTGTGCCAATATGTGTATCCTCAAGATATTGATGATTGTGATACAGCATTACTTTGCCCAGAAGTTGCAAATAACATGGTTGAGTGTTCTGAGCCCTGAGACATTACTTCAAAATGAATAGGAGTGTAGGTACCGATGGAAGAGCTGAAACGTGTACAAGACTTGCTTGGGTTCCTTTAGCTGTTCCCTATCCAGGGCCACTAAAATTATGCAGCAGGGAAGGACTAAATTATGTAGTAGAATTGGCTAAATTATGTGGTAAGAAAAGCAAATTGTATGGTTAAATGTGGCATATTAGATGTTAATATTACCACACGATTAAGGATTATTTACACATTACCATTATCTGGGTGAAGGTCTCACCTCATTAGCACCTCTATAGCAGCCAAATCCAGAAATGAGTAACAGAAAGATGAACATGAAACCTGTGTGAAAGGCCTTCCACAGTACAGAAACAATTTTTGCTGCATTTGTAGTAACTTTAGATGTGTCTGAGGTGGGAACAACAATTTTAGTTGAACTGTGCAGAAATATGCAGCAAATGATGGATTACATGGCAAAAGCAGCAATCCATAATTATGTGGAAAATGCCTTGGCCACAAAATTGCATAACTCCAGCGGCTCGGCCAATGGCTGATGGTGTAAAAAGCTACAGAGATACTGGAACATCAAAAATAAGACATTAGGCAAACCCTGAACAGCCAGCAGGATGCCCTTAATATCTAAGTAATATTGTGATTGCTATGATATAGAGAAGGAATGATCATGGCTCCACAGCACATGCTAACGCTTGCAGGTGTTTGAATGTTAGAATTATCTACTTCAGGGGTGTCCAGAGTATGGTTAGGGAGGGTTACATGATAAATGAGTTTATTTAGATAAATTGTATGCACATTTATCATATGGGGATACTTGAAAATCTGGATTGGGACCGTCCCTCCTCAGGCTGCACTGGGCACCTCTTTTCTAGTTTATACAGTGTTGTACACATAGGTCAGGTAAATGTCCCACATGAATTCTAAGGCGAGCTTTGGAATAACCCGACTGCAGCCATGCAAAAGGCAAAAATCATCTAAATATAAACAGCCTGCTTGAACACATTAGTACATGCATTTTCAAAGCCTTGTGCTTTTTATGTACATACATTTAATTTTACATCTTCCTTGATAATAACACAAGCATGGTTGTTGGTACGGATGCTCACACATAAGGTGGTCTGCCTTTGGAGGGGCTTTGCTTAATTTCTTTCTATTAGTCAATACTGACCCGCAAGGAAAGTCACCTTTTTCAGTTGCTGGAGCTTGAACCCTCCTGAAAGAAACCAACCCTGGCTCCAGAACACCATCCATTCATGCAAATGTTTTTGCATACTAGAAATGCCTTGCCTGGGCTTGAAGTTAGCTTAGGCTTCCAACTCATGCTTTTGGGTGCGACAGTTCATCTTATGGGAACTAAAAATCAACATCTCATCAACTTTTGTTCCCTTCTGGTCCTTTGTGCCTAATGTGTTTCAATGGACTGAGCAGTGCTGTCATGGCCATACCCCCGACTTGAACTCTCCAGCTAGGTTCCAGGCGAAGGAATCAATCACATACATTGAACATGCTTCCGTAAAGTACACGTGAAAGGGAATTACATGAACAAAAATCCAGTGTCTTTGTCCTAAAAGTACAATCCAGTATGAAGATCTCTCCTCTGGCACATTATTTAGCCCTGACAAGGAAAGGAAGTGGGGGGAAGAAAAACAAAGCAATTAAAAAGATTGACAGGCATGGGGATTTGTATGAGACCTAATTGTAATAGTCAGGGTGACGTTGTTAGGAGAGGAGGTGTGAGCAGAAACAGCAGCTCGATGTCCCTGTCTGTCAGTTGAGGCTGTCTGAAAGAGCTGGGATCAGAGTGTGTGCTATATGCCACTGACGGGTATGAGAGAGGAGAGAAGTACATCTCTACTTCTCCCAGGAGTTTGTTTCAAGAAAGAAACAGTGGACAAGTTCATTCTCAGGGAGAAAAGCTTTCTTCTGCACGCAAGCGTGACTATTTATATTTTATAGTTAAAATTAAACAAACAAAAAATCATAGAGGAAACAAAACAAACGCCTATAAAAGATAAAGCACAGCGTCCATGAAGCGGGTGCCATGCTGAGCCAGGGAAACGCTCACTCAAATTGAACAAAAAGTCCATGAACAGAAACTAACATAGAAAAAGCGGAAGCATCCAAGTACTGGGGCAAAACTTCAGGGGAGTAACCAAATTGGAAAAAGGATGGTCCCGGAAGCCAAATCACCCACTACTAAGCAAGGATTTGTAGGAGACAAATGAGTGGACGTATCCAAAGTGGTGGGAGGAGTCAAACTCCACATAGTACATACAGTAGATCACCTGACAGCGCACGTGCTGTCTAGGCTCGACCTAAAAGCCATAGAACTTCACTGAAAAAGCCAAAGGTTACAGGGCCGTAGTAGTTAGGCTCACATTTTAAACTTACAAAACCGTAGAAATTCAGCTTTTATAGTTGGAGTTATCTCAAGTAACTATAACATGTGCCTTAAAGAAACTATAACTTGCGCCCTCGCCATGTACTACTAATAACCCCACAAACTATGGCACTCACGACATCTTTGATAACATCATTGATAATATCACTGTAATATTTGCAGTAACATTTTTGATGAAAAAACTATGCATGGAGGGGGCACAAGTTGCAATTACCTTAGGGCACGAGTTATAGTTACTTGAGATAACTGTAACATGTGAATTTCTATGGTTTTGTACGTTTAAAATGTGAGCCTAACCATAACGTCCCTGTTCTTTGTTTTTTTTCAGAATATATATATATATTATAGGAGGGTGGCCTGGTTTGTGGTGGGTACCTATGGTACTTACACCTTATACCAGGTCCAGTTAATCCTTCTTAGTGAAATGTAGGCAGTGTCTATAAGCCAGGCTCTCTAGAAGTAGCTGTGGATGAGCAGCCAAGGCTTATTCAGGAGACATGCAAAGCTCATTCAATACCACTGTAGTCACACATTATTCACACACATGAAAGAAAACACTCAGTGTTACAAAAATAAAGGTACTTTATTTTGGTGACACAGATACCAAAAATGCCATAGAGGCTATACCCCCTCAGGAGGTAAGTAATAAACAAATGATATACACTAGTATGTAGAAATAGGTGTTAGAACAGAAAACAGTGCAATTAGTGAAAATCACAATACTGTAGATAGAAATGGGCCTAGAGGGAGCACAAACCATATACTAAGAAAGTGGAATGCAAAAGTCGGTCTCCCACCTAGGCAAATGTAATGTGTATGGGGGAGCTGGGAGTACTAGAAAACCCCACGGGTAAGTACTAGAACCCACCCCAGTGACCAGGAAAGCAGGAGTAAATCGCAGTAAGTTTCATAGGACACACACAGAAACAAAAATAATTATGTAGGAACCAGAAGAGACTGCAAGACACCAACAGTGGATTCCTGGGCCAGAGGACCTGTGGAAGAAGAGGACCAAGTCCAAGAAGCACAAAAGAGTCCAGGAAGAATAGAAGCCCCTGCTAACCCAGATGAAAGGTCAAAAGAAGAACCACCGGTGAAGAAGAACAGTCAGTATTGCACTCCAGAAGACGGAGTCAGTTTCTGCAAGTGATGTCCTACGCCGATGGACGATTGCAGTTTGGTTTGTGTCGCTGGAGACTGCCAACAAGCCTTGGCACACGAAGAGCTCCCAGTTAGCTGAAAATTGAGCTGCCCGAGACCAGGAAGGACCAGGTGGACTCTACCCAGGAGGGGGAACCAGAGGGGGCTCTCAGCAACTCAGAGAGCCCACAGAAGACCAAGCAGTGTGCACAGGAGCCCCACAGCATGGGGACAAGGAAGGTGCAAAAGAGGCCCATGCCTCACAATGACAAAGGATCCCATGCCGCCTGAGAACTACTCAGGAAGCTGTGTGACACAGGATAGAGTGCTGGGGGCCGGAGCTACAAGATGCATGAAGGACTTGGAGGAAGGATGCCAACACGCCTTGGCATCTGCAAAACACACTGTGCATGAGGGTAATGTATTGTGTGGGGAGGCAAGCTCTTATCTGCACCAAAGTTGGACAGTGGGACGTGAGGACTGTTGGGACCACTTCAGTCTACCACCTGTGATGCAGAAACCACACAGCTCTGCAGGAGAGGGGATCCACGCAGCCAGTCATCATTGCAGTTGGTGCCTGCTGAAGCTTGGGAGTGACTCCTTCACCCCAAGGGAGATTCCTTCGCTCTTCTGGTGCAGGCTGAAGATGGGCTGTCCTCAGAGGATGCACGAAAAGGAAAGAGTTGTAGTTGATGGCAGTAGCTGAAGATACAATGTTGCAGAAGGTTTCTTGCTTTTTTGTTGCAGCTTGTAGAGTTCCTGAAGGGCCCAGATGAAGTTTCTTCAGTGAGAAGTCAAAGTGAGGGATGCAGAGGATTCCTGCTGGAGTGTTGCAATCTGAATCTGAAGAACCACCCAAAGGAGGGACCCTAAATAGCCCTGAAAGGGGGATTGGTCACCTAATCAGGTAAGCACCTATCAAGGGAGGGCTGTGACATCACTTGCTGGCACTGGCCACTCAGATGCTCCCAGAGTTCCCTGCCAACCTTAAATTCAAGATGGAAAAACCCAGGGACCCTCTGGAGGAGCTCTGAGCTCCACCCCAGGGGTGGTGATGGACAGGGGAGTGATCACTCCTTTTTCCTTTGTCCAGTTTCACACCAGAGCAGGAACCAGGGGTCCCTGAACTGATGCAGACTGGTTTATGTAAGGAGGGCACCAAATGTGCCCTTCAAAGCTTTTCCAGTGGCTTGGGGAGGCTACCTCTCCCAAGCCTGTAACACCTATTTCCAAAGAGAGAGGGTATAACACCCCTCTCCCAAAGGAAATCCTTTGTTCTGCCTCCCTGGACTCGAGCTTTTCAAGCAACAGGAGGGCAGAAACCTGTCTGTGAGGTGGGTGGCAGCAGCAGGAGCTGCCTGGAAACCTCAGAAGGCTGGAATAGCAATACTGGGGGTCCTCTAAGGAGCCCCCAGAGTGCATGGAATCATACAACCTATACTTGCAAAAGCCTTGGGTTATGATTCCAACATGTCTGATACCCAAAATGCCTATGTTAGGAGTTACCATTATGTAGCTGGAGAAAGGTAGTGACCTATGTCCAGTATATGCGTAAAATGGTATCCCACACACTCACGAAGTCCAAGAAAATGGTCCCGAGGCTGTGGGGGTACCTCTGCTAGTGCAGAGGTGCCCTCAAACACAGACACTTTGCACCCTGTCCTCAGGGCTGGAGAGCCTGCTATAGGGCTGACTTATAAGTGACCTGGTGCAGTGTAAATGGCAGTGAAAGGGTGCTTTCACCTTTTCACACAGGCTACAATGGCAGTCCTGCAGAACCCTTTGCATGCGCTCCCTATGGGTGGCAAAAAATATGCTGCAGCCCATAGGGATCCCCTGGAACCCCAATGCCCTGGGTACCTAGGTATCATATACTAGGGACTTATAAGAGGTTACCAGTATGCCAATTGTGGGTGAAACACTGTGTTAGCAGGAGCCAACAACCAAATTTAAGGGAGAAAGAGCATAATCACTGGGATCCTAGTTAGCAGGATCCCAGTGAATACAGTCAAGCACACTGACATCAGGCAGAAAATGGGGATAACCATGCCAAGAAAGAGTGTCTTTCCTACAGATATATATATATGTGTGTGTGTGTGTATATCGCCAGTAGGTAGTGATAGTAGTCATAGTTAGGTTAATTTTTCTGTAGGAAAAGCGTTTTTAGACTTGCCTTTATCTTTGGTGCCATTTGACGAGTCTTTACGAAATTTTCCCCAAAAAAGTGTGGCGGTGATTCTCGTTGCACACTGAAACGTTTGGGGTGATCCGTCAAGCAGGGCCTGAGAAAAAGGTTTTTTTCTATGTTAATTCCCATAGGAACTTTGGACACGAACCACTGAACGGAATTACACTAAGGTGGTCATTACAACCCTGGCGGACGGTGTTAAAGCTGCGGTAATACCGCAAACAGGCCGGCGGACAAAAAAAGGGAATTACGACCCTGGCGGAAACCGCCAACTAAGACAGCCACTTTAACACACCGCCCGCCACGGCGGTACAGACAAACAGCGCGGCGGTCACCGCCAACAGACAGGCGGAAGACAATGTACTGCCCACACTATCACAACACACCAATCCGCCACCTTTTTCGGGGCGGATTCACTGTGGATAAAAACACGGCGGAAACAGCATTTGCTATGGGAAAACGCTCACCTCAACACATCCCACGAGGAACGAGGACACCATGGATCCGGAACTACAAATACTCCCTGCCCTTGCATTCCTGCTCATCTACGACCAACAGCGACGTAGGCGCAGAACATACCGGTGAGTACAGCACCTACGACACGGGGGGAGGGGGCACCCACCAAACACCCTCACATATTACAACATACGCACCAATGCATTCACAAAAATCACAGTAACAACCCACAATCCCCCCGGAAGAATGCAAAGACAAAGCGAATAGCGGTCAAACTTTGTATTGGGCCAATATACTACTCATTAAAAAATATACGGATATATATATCACGAAATCTGTCAAAAATAAATGTAGAATACAAGAAGTAGTGCAGATATGTACACAACAATGTCCTTGCACCAACAGTCCAAAAATGCATGGGCGACGCCCACAATAGATACCTGACCAAAATCTGAGAGAACACTGCCGGGGCATCAGATAGAAACACTACAGGCACCTCAGGGGGAAGGGAAGCGGGGGCACCTCAGCCAGATGAATGCGAAGCCAGATCCACGACGGGGCTCCATGCCCATTGATGTATCCTGGGGAGTGCAAAGCCACAGTCTCTCAAGTCACTTCAGTGGGTGGGTTGCCCACTGTGCCATCCTGGGGAGTGCAAAGCCACAGTCTCTCAAGTCTCTACAGTGGGTGGCTTGCCCACTGTTACATCCGGGGGGAGTGCAAAGCCACAGTCTCTCAAGTCTAACAAGTGGGTGGGTTGCCCACTGTTACATCCTGGGGAGTGCAAAGCCACAGTCTCTCAACTCTCTACAGTGGGTGGCTTGCCCACTGTTACATCCTGGGGAGTGCAAAGCCACAGTCTCTCAAGTCTAACAAGTGGGTGGGTTGCCCACTGTTACATCCTGGGGAGTGCAAAGCCACAGTCTCTCAAGTCACTTCAGTGGGTGGGCTGCAAACTGTGCCATCCTGGGGAGTGCAAAGCCACAGTCTCTCAAGTCTCTACAGTGGGTGGGTTGCCCACTGTTACATCCTGGGGAGTGCAAAGCCACAGTCTCTCAACTCTCTACAGTTGGTGGGTTGCCCACTGTTACATCCTGGGGAGTGCAAAGCCACAGTCTCTCAACTCTTTACAGTGGGTGGGTTGCCCACTGTACCATCCTGGGGAGTGCAAAGACACATCTTCGCAAGTAGATGCAGTTCTCTACTGGTACTCGGTGGGACTGGTGCCCAGACTGGATGAGTCTCCCCGTGAAAGTACATGTCCTGTCACAGTCCCAGCTGCACATGGGAGAACGATGCCTGATGTGCCGGACTATTCATACCCACACGGTCTTTGCCCTGTTCAGTGGTGCTTTGCCATGGCAGTCTTTGCCCTGTTCAGCGGTCTTCACCATGGCAGTCTTGGCCTTGTTCAGCGGTGCTTTGCCATGGCGGTCTTTGCCCTGTTCAGCGGTCTTCACCATGGCGGTCTTTGCCCTGTTCAGCGGTCTTCACCTTGGCGGTCTTGGCCTTGTTCAGTGGTGCTTTGCCATGGCTGGCTCTGGACTGTTCAGCTGTGCTTTGCCATGGCAGTCTTTGCCCTGTTCAGCGGTCTTCACCATGGCGGTCTTGGCCTTGTTCAGCGGTGCTTTGCCATTGCTGGCTATGGATTGTTCAGCGGTCTTCACCATGGCTGTCTTGGCCTTGTTCAGCAGTGCTTTGCCATGGCGGTTCTGGTACGGATATTGGTGTGTGGCATGACGATCTCCACAATGGACATTGGTGTGTGGCATGACGATCTCCACACTGGACATTGGTGTGTGGCATGACGATCTCCACAATGGACATTGGTGTGTGGCATGACGATCTCCACACTGGACATTGGTGTGTGGCATGACGATCTCCACACTGGACATTGGTGTGTGGCATGACGATCTCCACACTGGACGTTGGTGTGTGGCATGACGAACTCCACACTGGACATTGGTGTGTGGCATAACGAACTCCACACTGGACGTTGGTGTGTGGCATGACAAACTCCACACTGGACGTTGGTGTGTGGCATGATGAACTCCAAACTGGACGTTGGTGTGTGGCTTGACGTTCCATCATTGCCCAGCGGGGCTGTGGGATTCTGGACCCTCATGGGCTGTGACTCCGGCGGTGGCGGTGGTCTCCTGACCAGTAACGATACTTGGGCCCTCCTGGGCTATGACTCTGGCGGTGGTCTCCTGACCAGTTACGATACTTGAGCCCTCCTGGGCTGTGACTCCGGCGGTGGCGGTGGTCTCCTGACCAGTTACGATACTTGAGCCCTCCTGGGCTGTGACTCCGGCGGTGGCGGTGGTCTCTTGACCAGTAACGATACTTGGGCCCTCCTGGGCTATGGCTCTGTCGGTGGTCTCCTGACCAGTTACGATACTTGAGCTCTCCTGGGCTGTGACTCCGGCGGTGGCGGTGGTCTCCTGACCAGTAACGATACTTGGGCCCTCCTGGGCTATGACTCTGGTGGTGGTCTCCTGACCAGTTACGATACTTGAGCCCTCCTGGGCTATGACTCTGGCGGTGGTCTCTGGACCAGTGACGACGGTGCTGGCGGTTGTGTCTGGACCGCCGGAAATGATGGCGCACTTCTCCGCCGTGCCACTCACAACAGGTTGGGGAGACTTCCTCGGGACCTTCCCCACCTTCTTTTGAGTTACAGATGACTCACCAATCGCCTTGGATCCCATTTCACTGTTTGTCCCATCAGGAGTCTTGACACGGTCCCGTCGGCCACTCTCCAATTTCGGAGCCTTTACAGGGGGTGGGCTGACAGTGCCTTGGCCCCGGGTCCTACTGCCTGCCCTGGTGGACGGGGCACTCAAAAAACCTGGTACACGCACCACTGGTACTGGAGGCTTTTTGGCTGAGGCGCTACGACAGGACTGATGAATTGGAGGGGGGGGTGGGGGCAAAAAGGTCAATTTGACATAGGGACAGTTTCTGACGTACACTGGGATGGGTAACTGGAGGGGCTCTGGGAGTGGAGGAAGAGGAGGTGGTTGTAGGAGGTGTCACTTTAGCTGTTTTGGGTGCAGGTGCAGGTACTGGAGGCTGTCGTGAGGTGGATGGATGTTGGGTGAGTGATTGCCGGCGTTTGTGTACTTTGGGAGGGGGCGTCACAGACACACTGGGAGAGGACACAGGGGACGTGTATATGGCAGTGGAGGTGGTGAGTGCAGGTGAGCGGCTTGTGGTGCTGGGTGTCCTGCTGCGAGTCCTAGTGCCTGAAGATGTGGTGCATGCAGGTGTGTGTGTAGACGACACTGGGAGGGAGAAGAGGAGGAGGGGGACACAGTGGAGACAGTGGATGTTGCTCTGTCTGTATGGGTCTGATGCTTGTGTGAGTGCCTGTGGTGTGTGTGGTGCCTATGTTTGCTTGAGCTACTTGTGTGTGTTGACTTGTGTGCATGCTGGTCTGTAGGTGTGCTTGGGATGGGCTGGGGTACAGGGGATTGGGTCTGGGTGGAGGAAGTTGGAGGGGGGAGGCTGGACACAGGGACAATGGCTGCCATCAGTGCTGAGGCCAGAGATTGCAGGGTTCGCTGAAGGACAGCCTGACCAGAATGAATGTCTTCCAGGAATGCATTACCGTGTTTCAACTCTCGTTCTACACCCTGGATGGCATTCACAATGGTAGACTGCCCAACAGTGAGTGACCTGAGGAGGTCAATGGCCTCCTCACTGAGGGCTGCAGGGGTGACTGGGGCAGGGCCTGAGGTGCCTGGGGCGAAGGTGATGCCCACCCTCCTGGGTGAGCGGGCACGGGGCGAACGCTGAGGGGCTGCTGGGAGGGCGGTGCTGGTAGGGGAGGTGGCGGCTGTACCTATAGAAGTGGGGCACACAGATGGTGCCGCCACCACAGGGGAGCTCCCATCGGCGGACGAGTCCGTGTCGCTGTTTGGTGATCCTGTGGCCGACGTGAAGCTCCCCTCGCCCTCCGTCCCACTGGTGAATTCAGAGTCTGTGGTGTGGCCCTCCATGGCCATGTGGGATGCAGCTCCCTCGTGCTCCGGTGCCACTGTACCTCCGCCTGTTGATGCTGATGTACAGAAGGACAGGGAGAGCAGAAAAAGGGTGGAGACAGAAGAAAGAGAGTTTTAGTGCATGGCATACCGCTACCGTTGGCGGACAAGACAAACGCAGCAGTCCCCTGCATTACGCCATGCTCCTGCCCTCTGCACATGCAATTTCTGGGATATGGCCTACATGGCAATGGTAGAAATCTGCCCACATGGATGGCAAAGGGGCAACTATACATCAATTTGCCTTTTTTTTGAGCTGGGGTAGAGTGCCACATGGCGTACATAACGGAGGGGCCTTGCCTACCTAACTCGCCCTGGCCTAGGGACACCCACAGCCCACCACCCCCACCCAGACAGCTCCACTGCACGCAAAGTCCATAGGATGAGGTTGTACTCATTCCCTTGTGTCTGCTGTGATGTCCTTAAGCGCCCATCCAACTCTGGGTAGGCCACCGCCAGGATCCGGAACATCATGGGGGTCATGGTGCGACGGACACCCCTCCCACGTTGGGAGGCCATCCCCAGCTGAGCCTCCGCCGTCTTCTTGCTGCAGCGGCGAATGTCCTCCCAACTCTTCCGGCAGTGGGTGCCCCGTCTCTGATGGGCCCCCAGGGTCCGGACTTCCTTGGCGATGGTACGCCAAATGTCCCTCATCTGGTGGGCGCTGACCTACATGACATGCACAAGGAAAGAGGAACAGTCATTACCTACAGCACCGTCGTTGTAATTGGCCCCCTCCCAACTCTATCCCTGTGGCCCATTCATCCCCATGCATGACTGTTCTATGTACTCTGCCCCCTTCCCTCATCCACCCAGCCCTGTCCACCCAGACCTAGCCCATACAACGTGCTCCCTGTGTACTAACCTGTTGGTCTGGAGGACCGTAGAGTAGCGTATACTGGGGGAGGACCCCATCCACAAGTTTCTCCAACTCCTGTGCAGTGAAGGCAGGGGCCCTTTCCCCAGACGCAGCAGCCATCGTCGCTTCCAGACCGAGGTCACAGCAGCACTAGCAGTGTAGGTCCTCTCCCGTCGAAGGTCAGGTATCTAGTGATTGAAGAGATAGAAAATGGTGGTGAGGTCCGCGGCGGTGACGTCCGCGGCGGTGACGTTCGCGGCGGTGCGCCTCATCACCGCCAGCGCACCTGTTCATTGGCTCCTGGGACCCATAGGGTCCAATGCTAACCAATGCAGCATTGCGCCGCGCTCTACGACCGCCTACCGCAACGGTGTCCAACGCCAGCGCAGTTACCCCACAATTCCATTGTCCCAGTTTAGAGGTCAGGCAGCCGCCATTTCAGGGGCCCACATGGCTTCAATTACTACTGCGTCACACATACTGAGGCCTACACTCAAAACCTTTCCCGGATGGGTTAATTGTCTGGTGTAGTCTTGTGTGTGACTGTGGGTACATACCTGGAGGAATGCTGACAGTTTTTTCACTGTTGCCCTTCTTAGGCACCGTCAGTTGGGACATATTGGAAGATGGCAGAATCCGCCGGTGTACCGACCGCTGGTGGACCTGTTGACAATGGAAGAGCGACATGTCATCGTGACCTACAGGTTTGACCGTGCCACAATCCGGGAACTATGTATTCAGTTGGAGCCAGACCTGATGTCACCAATCCGCCATCCGACTGGAATCCCCCCTGACGTGCAGGTGCTGTCAGTGCTCCATTTCTTTGCAAATGGGTCTTTTCAGACAACAGTGGCCATGGCATCAGGGATGTCCCAGCCTATGTTTTCCAATGTGTTGTCCAGAGTGTTGTCTGCCCTGCTGAAACACGTAAGGAGATACATCATTTTCCCTGAGGTGGCGGATTTGCCTACAGTGAAGGGTGACTTCTATGCCCTTGGACATATCCCCAACGTCATAGGTGCCATTGATGGGACCCATGTAGCTCTGGTCCCCCCCGCAGGAATGAACAGGTGTACAGGAACAGGAAGAGTTATCATTCGATGAATGTCCAGATGGTCTGTTTGGCAGACCAGTACATCTCGCAGGTAAATGCAATGTTCCCTGGCTCAGTGCATGACGCCTACATCCTGCGGAATAGCAGCATCCCTGATATGATGGGTGAACTCCAGAGGCACCATGTATGGCTATTGGGGGACTCTGGTTACCCCAACCTGTCCTGGCTACTGACCCCAGTGAGGAATCCCAGGACCAGGGCAGAGGAACGGTACAATGAGGCCCATGGGCGGACTAGGAGGGTGATCGAGCGTACCTTCGGCCTCCTGAAGGCCAGGTTCAGTTGCCTCCATATGACAGGTGGGTCCCTATTCTACTCACCGAAGAAGGTGTGCGACATCATCATCGCCTGCTCCATGCTCCATAACTTGGCATTGCGATGCCAGGTGCCTTTTCTGCAGGAGGATGATCCAGATGACGGTGTTGTTGCAGCGGGTGAGCCTGTGGACAGTGATGAGGAGGAAGCTGATGAAGATGAAACCGACAACAGGGAGTCAGTTATACAGCAATATTTTCAATGAGACACAGGTGAGTACAATTTCATGTTTCACATTATATTACATTTCACATGTCTACCTCTATCCTCTACCTACATTTCACTCCCTATTTGGTAACTGAGTTGTCCCCTTCCATTTCAGTTTCAGTAATGTGGTAACCTACGTGTCAACAGCTTGCACCCTTGAAAGGCTTGTGATGTGTGACATTGGTATGTTGACCTTCCAATGGGTAACCTTTTTTAACACTGTAATTGACAATACAAAGTTCACAATCATTGACTGACTCCAATATTATTGAGGTTTCAAGGGTGTTTATTGAAGTGCATAAAAATATAGGGGGGTTGTGAAATGGGGAGAGGTCATGGTGGAAGAATGTCCATGGCAGAGTCCTGTCTATTAGTCTCACAGGTACATTGCACATCTGGCCATTGGAAGTGGAGCTGGGGCAGTTCCAATCTGGACAGGGTAACAAAGTGGGACAGTGGGGAGACAATCAGGGTGGTCCTATTTCCTGGCGGGGGTCTTGCCACCTTGCTCTGTCCTGTTCCTGGATCTCAGGGCCCGCTTTCGTGGTGGTTGTCCATCTGCAGGGGGTGGGGTGCTGGTGTGGTGGTCCTGTGGCGGGGCGTCCTGTCCACTAGCGCCGGCGGAGGTGGTGGGCATTTCATCGTCCTGGCTAGTGTCAGGGGCCCCTTGGAGTGCCACGGTGTCCCTCAAGGTCTTTTGAATGTCCGTCAGCACCCCTACGATGGTGCCCAGGGCGGAGGCGATGGTCCTGAGCTCCTCCCTGAACCCCAAATACTGCTCCTCCTGCAGACGCAGGGTCTCCTGCAACTTGTCCAGGACCGTTTCCATCGTCTCCTGGGAGTGGTGGTATGCTCCCATGATGGAGGATAGGGCCTCGTGGAGAGTGGGTTCCCTTGGCCTGTCCTCCTTCTGTTGCACAGCAGCCCTCCCAGTTCCCCGGTGTTCCTGTGCCTCCGTCCCCTGGACCGTGTGCCCACTACCACTGCCCCCAGGTCCCTGTTGTTGTTGGGGTAGTGGGTTACCCTGGGTGCCCTGTAGTGGTGGACACACCGCTGATTGACCTGTCCTGGGTAGGGAGGTATGGGCCCGCTGGGTCGGTGCTGTGCTGGGGTTACCAGAGGGTGGAAGCTCGGTGTTGGGCTGTGGCTGGGCAAGGGGAACCGACTGTCCTGAGGCCCACGATGGTCCGGGCTGGTCATCAAGATCCAGTAGGGCAGAGCTGCTGTCGTCACTGTGGGCCTCTTCTGGGGGTGGAGTGGTGTTGTCTGGACCCTCTGGTGTGGTGACGTTCCTTCGGGTTCCTGCGGGGGTATAAGTACATGATTATTGCATGTGTGTGTTTCATGGTGTGCAATGGTTGGGTGTGCGTGAACCCCAGTGCAGGCATTCCTGTGTGGGGGCTTGTGTGGTGATGGTTGGGGGGTGTTGTGGGTCTGTGCAGTGGGCATGCTTTAGTGATGGGTGTCCATGCTTAGTTGTGTCATGCAGGTCTTGGGGTTGGGATGGGTGGTTGGTGTTATGGGTAGATTAGTGAGGAGTTAGGGTGATAGGGGAGGGTGTGAGGGTGGGGGTGTGTGATAGCATGCAGGTAGGGTGGGGGATATGATAATGAAGTTTTGACTTACCAGTGTCCGTTCCTCCAACGACTCCTGCGAGGCCCTCAGGATGCAAGATGGACAAGACTTGCTCCTCCCATGTTGTTAGTTGTGGGGGAGGAGATAGGGCCCCCCCGCCAGTCCGCTGTACCGCGAAGTGGTGCCCGGATACTGTGTAACGCACCTTCCCCAGTAGGTCGTTCCACCTCTTCCTGATGTCCTCCCTATTTCTTGGATGCTGTCCCACAGTGTTGACCCTGTCGACTATTCTTTGCCATAGCTCCATCTTCCTGGCTATGGATGTGTACTGTACCTGTGAGCCAAATAGCTGTGGCTCTACCCTGATGATTTCCTCCACCATGACCCTGAGCTCCTCCTCGGAGAAGCGGGGGTGTCTTTGGTGTGACATGGGGTGGTGTGTGTGATGTGTGGGGTGGTGTATGTGTTGATGAGTGTGGTGAGTGTAGTGGTATGTGGTGTTTTATGCGTGGATGTTGTGTGGGTGATGGTGTAGTGTGCCTCTGTGTGATGGTGTTATCTATTCTGTGCTTCGTCTCTAATTTGTGGTCGTAGGGGTTTGTGGGTGATGTGGGTGTGTGTTTTAGATTGTGTTGGGTGTGTGTGAGTGGTGTGTGTATGTGTATCTGGTGTGTGTATTTGGAATTGTCCAATGTGGCAGTGTTTTGGAGATGTGTGTGTATTTTGAGCGCAGCGGTGTGTACCGCCAATGGAATACCGCGGTTGAAAGACTGCCGCTTGGATTCGTGGGTCGTAATAGCATGGGCGTGTTTCTGTTGGCGTGGAGGTGGAGGATTTGTTTCCGCATATTTATCGCTGACCTTTGGTGTGGCGGACTTGTGTGGGTGTCTGAATTTCGGCGGATTCCGTGATGTGTGTCATAATAGCTGTGGCGGTCTCCCGCCACCGCCGCGGTGTATTGGTGGTCTTCTGCATGGCGGTAAGCGGCTTTTACCACCAATGTTGTAATGACCCCCTAAATTTGGCAGAAAGCTACCTTTTGGTTTGGTTACCTATGCTTTTGGTTATTTGGTGTAACTCGGTTCAGTAGTTTTGGAGAAATTAAAGGAAATCCAAATTTGTATATCTCTGGCCGCAATGATTTGGCAAATAATGACAAGCTTCTAGAGGTAAATGTAGAGCTCTGATTGGCTGTCAACACTTCAAACCAGGAAGTGCTGGCAGCCATTTTGGAATTCAGCTTCAGACAAAATATTAGCAAAGGGGCCAGCGTAGATTCATCCTGACCCCTTAGCTCTGGTGCTGGGGTCCCAGAGTGACCCACCCAAGCCAAATATGTTTTTTTCAAAAAATGCACCAGCATTTCGGTGTACTTTAATTTGATTTTAAACATGTATAGTAGTGGAAGGCCTGGAGTTTAAGTATGGGACTAGTTATTTATTTTGCATTTCATTGATATTTCATCTTTTGTAAAAGAAAATTGCTGCACAGCTCAATACCTATCCTTTTCTACATTTTTAACATTTGCAATATTATTTTTCTATGTGGCCTAGACTTCCAAAGTGTCATCTATCCTGTAGGCCCAGTATTAGTAGTTATCAGTGCATGAAATAAATATTTCAGTGTTATGTGTTTTTAAAACTTCATTTAGGGCAGGAATGGCATTGGATTAAAATAAAAATGTTGGCCATTGTTTGCATTTCATTTTTTTGCAAAAAGTATATGTGCTGTGTGGTAATATTTGATGGCTTAGGAGAATGTGTACAGTTGTGAAATTGTTATAGCTCAGTTAATGTTCATGTTATGCATTGCTGAATTAATGTTAGTGTTTTCTTCAGTGTTACCTCCATGCCTCCCTTATGGCCAGTGTGTGTGTTTGTGTGTGTGTTTGCCATCGTCCATCAAGTATCTTTGTTCTCCACGTCGTGTGACTAGGGGCCATTTTCTGTAGTCTTTGTCCATAGACTGCATGTGTTCTTTGTTCTCCATGCCCCCTTGTTTGCAGTTGTTGTTTTACCATGTGACTGGTGGCCATTTTATCCATCCAGTCAGTGCCCCTTTGCCAAAGGCTTGCATGTATTGTTTGTTTGCCATGCCTCCTTGCATTCGATTTCTTTAGGTTTATAATAATTTAATTTCCTCCTGGACACCCTGGCTCCAGTGCACTGCAGAAAAATCAGAAGCATAATTAATTTTTTCATGATTATTCCATTTCCCCTGTACCACCTGACTGCCATAGGTTTTATAAAGATTTTTCCATTTACCCATGTACCTCTCTCTGGCTACCATAGGTGTCTCCTTTAAAGCTGATGAAGATAAAGTAAAGAGCTACATCTGCATGTTGTGCTGTCTGATTTGAAATTAAACGTTATGGTGTGGTGGTGTGGTCTGACTTTACAATGTTATATTAAATTTGTATTTATTACATAAGTAACAAAACCACATTCATTTTGCATTTGTCTGTACTATTTCAACCTTCAACAACGCCACATTTCACTAACTACATGTTTTACTTGCTTGGTTGCTTTTAGGTGCACTAAAGAAGACATTGTCACATCACCCGCAGTACTGCCAGAAAGAAGGCCTGTACAGTTAAGGCCTCAAATCTCTCCCACTTGTGCAGTTTAGTGCCACTGCCAACTGAGTGCTTTAAGATGGTGCCAAAGAAAGTTGCTTCCAAGAAAGTGGTCAGTGAAAAGAGGCAGCTTTAGACCAGTGGTGTGCTGACTACAACCTTTTTTGGGAAATGCTTGCCTGCCACACCGGCTTCCGGGGAAGAACCTGGGAGCAGCACTCTCACATCTACAGCATCACCCTAACCTAAGCCCATGACCATGCCTGTCAGTGAGGCTGCCACTGCAATCATGGTGATGGAGACAAGCAGTGACGTTGAATTGGATATGTCCATTTCACAATGTAGTACTCAATTATTTCAGGGAACAGAGCAAAGTAGACAGCAGCGTAGCCAGCAACAGTAGATCTTCCTGAAGTTGGACCAAAACAGAAAGTTGAGCTTCCTGCCGAGCAAGAACCTCCTCCTTTAGAATCAATGGCTCCCACATCTCCAACAAGAAAAAGCAGGATGCTACTCCACCATTTTCTCCAAGCACCAACTCTGATGATGAGGATAGGGACATGGAGTGGACCCCAGCATAGTCTGAGTGACGCTAGGAGAGGCAAGTGAAAATAAATATTCCAGAAAGCCTTAGAATCATGGAACAGGATGATGATGATGATGAGCCATTCATTGTGGGAGCTGGCAAAGAGGAGTCCAACATTACTATCCAACCTGCTCCAAGGGATGTGGCATAGACAGCATCGAAGCTCCCATATTTATAAGGCCCCAGCAGAGACCTGCACCAATCCGTACTGCAGTAAAAGTATGCTCTGTAGAGAGGCAATTGACACACCCACCTACCTCCAGTTCTTCTTCAGGCATTGTCAGTGGCCCAGTAAGAAATTACTTCTCCTTAGTTTTGGACTTTTATATGATTAGCAAACAGGCAGAGAACATTGCTATATGCTTCATTTGCCAGGTAAGCATTTGTCGAGGGAAGCCTGGTTCACATTATGGTACTGAAGGTCAGACGGCCTATATGAAAATACATCATGCAATCCGGTGGGAGGAGCACCTTAAAAAATGTCTGAATGTGATAGCAGTGGTGAAGGCAAGGAGAGCTGGGAAACATCAGCTACAACTGGTCAAATCAAGGTGGGAGGTGAGGAAGAAGAGGGTGACATCCTCACGGAAAGCAGCCCTGTCCCCAGCAGTGCACCATGGCCTCAGCAACCCCACAGTGGCACAGGAAGACGACTCATATTCAGATGGAGACACTACAGAATATGGTGACTGCACCTCAAAGGTTGTCTGCTTCAGTGGCCCCACAAAAGAAACAAAAACAGCTATTACAGGCATGTTTAGGAAGGAGGGGCCCTACAACCGCAACCATCCAATGGCAGATTTGTGTAATAGGGAAGCTGGAAAAAATGGTAGCACTGGACCTCCTCCATTTTTGTTTTGTGGAAGGAGTAGAATTCTTAGAGTTCGTGGCAGCCATCTGCCTGAAATGAAAGGTTCCAAGTCGGAACTATTTTGCCAGAGCTCCTGTTCCAGTGTTGTATCATGATGTGCTGCAATTAGTTGGACAAGCTTTGCAGCAAAATGTTGTCCACACTATCCACCTGAAAACAGGCATGTCGACTAGTTGTCAGGCTTCCGATTACATATGCATCACTATACACTGGATCACTTTTGCAGGGGTAAAGCAAAAGCTATCTGCAATTTGGAGCATTCGGCAGCATGCAACAGTAGCCATATTCTCTATGGAGAAATCACACACAGGTGCAAACATCTTGGATGAATTTAACAGCAAAGTGTCTGAATGGCTGCAACACAGAGGTGTCTGAATTGTTGCCATAGACAATCTAAGAAACACTCAAGGCCATGGCAGACAGTGGCTATTTCAGGGTCCTGTGCCTGGTGCACTGCATTAACCTGCTTGTGCACGATTTTCTAAAAAAAGAAGACATAGGCCCTCATTACAACCCTGGCAGTAAATCCTGCTTTCCGCCGTGCGGAACACCGCCAACATACCTTTGCGGCGGTGGAATTCAGCTACAGGTATTACGACTCTCAGCTCGGAATCCGCCACAATACAGATACCCACCCAAGTCCGCCACACCAAAGGTCAGTGATAAACTGGCGATACCAAAACCCACACCGCTACGTCAACAAGAATACGCCCACACTATCATGACCCACGGATCAACGCGGCGGTCATTCAACCGCGGTAATCCATTGGCGGTACACACCGCCGCGCTCAAAATACACACACATTTACAAAACACAACCACATTGGACAATTCAAAATACACACACCTGATACACATACACACACCACACCCACACACCCAATCCAATATAAAGCACCCACCCACATCACCCACAAACCCTTACAACCAAAAATTTGAAAGAAGGCTAGAGAGAGAGATTAGCTAATACAACACCAACACATCCCCTCACACATCACAACAGACAGCACCTCACACATCACACATCACCCACACCACATCATGGCACCTCAAAGATCCCCAGGTTTTCTGAGGAGGAGCTCAGGGTCATGGTGGAGGAAATCATCCGGGTAGAGCCACAGCTGTTCGGATCACAGGTGCAGCAGACATCCATTGCTAGGAAGATGGAGCTATGGTGGAGAATCGTCGACAGGGTCAACGCAGCGGGACAGCATCCAAGAACATGGGATGGCATCAGAAAGAGGTGGAACGATCTACTGGGGAAGGTACGTTCTGTCGTATCCAGACACCAGATTGCTGTACAGAGGACTGGCGGTGGACCCCCACCTCCTCTCCCACAGCTAACAACATGGGAGGAGCAAGTCTTGGCGATCATGCATCCTGAGGGCCTTGCAGGAGTAGCAGGAGGATTGGACTCTGGTAAGGCAAATCTTTACTACTATATCCCCCACCCTACCTGCATGCCATCACATACTCCTACCCTCACCCTCACACCCATCACCCCAACACCCCACAGATACCCCACTACCTCAACCCACACATCCGAAAACCAAGCCCTGCATGTAACACTAATGCATGGACACCCATCATCAAAGCAGACTCACTCATGCCCCAAACTCACCAATCACACAAGGGCCACGGCAATAATGCAAGCACAGGAGTAGAGGTTAACTCACCCATTGCACAAGATGGCACACACAGATACTAAGATTATGCATTCACACCCCAACAGGACCCATACCCAATGCCACCGGACAGGAGGTGCCAGACATATCCAGTCCCCCTACCGAAGGGGCCCACAGTGATGACAGCAGCTCTGCACACCTGGATCAAGATGACCAGCCTGGCCCATCAGGGACCTCGGGACAGTCGGTTCCCCTGTCACAGGCACAAACCACCACTGAACCTCCCCCCTACGGAAACACCACCACAGCACCCACCCAGGGGGCCCATCCCTCTGTCCCCAGGACACGTCAGTCAGCAGTGTGTCCACCACTACAGGGAACCCAGGCAAACCCACCAACCCAAGAAAATCAGGGACCTGAGGTCAGTGGCAGTGGGCACACGGTTCAGGGGACAGAGGCACAGGATAACAGTGAAGCTAGGAGGACCGCTGTGTGACAGGGGAGGACAGGCCCAGGGAACCCACTCTCCACAAGGCACTTTCCAACATCATGGGAGCTTACCACCATTCCCAGGAGACCATGGGCACGGTACTGGCCAAGTTTCTGGAGACCCAGCGGCTGCAGGAGGAACACTACCTGGGGATCAGGGAGGACTTGAAGTTCATTAACACCACCCTGGTCACCATTGCGGGGGTGCTGGCAGACCTTGTCAACACCAGGAGGGACACAGTGGCACACCAACGGGCCCCTGACACTAGCCTGGACAATGAACAGCCCTCCACCTCTGCCGGCGCTAGTGGACAGGAGGCACCGCCACAGGAACACCATGCCACCAGCACCCCACCCCCTGCGGAAGGAGAACCAGCCCGCAAACGGTCCCTGAGATCCAGGAACAAGACAGAGAACATTGCCAAGACCCCCGCCAGGAAATAAGACCCCCCTGAATGTCACCCTTCTGTCCCACTTTGTCACCCTGTCTACCTTAAACTTCCATTGCTCCACTTCCTATGCCCCATTGGACAATGCACTTGTGATACAAATAGACTGGACTCTGCCATGGACATTCCTCCATCATCACCCCAGCCTATTTCACAACCCCCTCCACTTATTTGCACAGAAATAAACACCCTTGAATCTCAAAACGATCTGGAGTCAGTCTGTGCTTTCATAAATGTGTAATTGCAATCCCTCTGGAATATAGCAATGTCAATGTACTTGTTCACATACCAATGTAACACAGCTGTAGGCCAGCAGTAAACATAGCAGAGGGCACAAAGTGGGGCCCAGATCTGTGAAATGGAAAGGCAAAGTAACAAGTCAGGGTCCATACAATGAGTGAAAATGGCAGACTTATGCTAGCTCCAACAATAGTATGAGATGTGGGAAGCAGTTACATTTTCTAACCTGTGTCTCACTGGAAGTATTGCATGATGATGTTGTATCGGTTGTCTACATCTTCTTCTTCTGCCTCCTCTTCTTCACTGTCCACAGGCTCCACAGCTGCCACAAGACTACCATCAGGCCCATCCTCCTGCAGAAAAGGCACCTGGTGTCGCAAAGCCAGGTTGTGCAACATACAGCAGGCCACGATTATTTGGCACACCTTCTTCATTGAGTAGTATAGGGAGCCACCTGTAAGATGGAGGCACCAGAATCTGGCCTTCAGGAGGCTGAAGGTGCATTCTATAGTCCTCTTAGTTCGCCCATGTGCCTCATTGTAGCGTTCCTCAGCCCTTGTCCTGGGATTCCTCACTGGGGTCAGTAGCCATGACAGGTTGGGGTAACCAGAGTCACCTGCAAATATCGAGGGACAACTGTTAGACAGACACTAACCCTTAGGGACAACCCCATACCCAGACACCTATGTCAACTGTTTTGGGACCTTGGGCTCACCTATTAGCCACACGTAGTGCCTCTGGAGTTGCCCCATCACATAAGGGATGCTGCTATTCCTGAAAATGTAAGCGTCATGCACTGAGGCAGGATACTTGGCATTCACATGGGAGATGTACTGGTCTGCCAAACACACCATCTGCACATTCATTGAATGGTAGCTTTTCTGGTTTCTGTACACCTGGGGGGAGGGGACAAATGCCACATGTGTCCCATCAATGGCACCAATGATGTTGGGGATATGTCCCAGGGCATAGAAGTCACCTTTCACTGTGGGCAAATCCTCCACTTGAGGGAAAACGATGTAGCTGCGCATGTGTTTCAGCAGGGTCATCCAACACTTAGGTATCACATTGTGTTATTTGCTAAAACGTTGGTAATTCGCAATGTGCATTTAACTGTCTGTATTCTAGGCCTAACTATGTGTGACGCAGTTTTTTCCCCTGCCTTGTGGCTCCCTGAAATGGCGGCTACCTGACCTGTAAGATGGGACAAGGGGAAATGAGGTAACTGCGCTGTCGCAGTAGGTGGTCGAAGAATGCAGAGCAATTCAGCATTGGTTAACATTGGGCCCTATGGGTCCCAGGAGCCAATGACGATGTACGCCAGTTGTGACGGTATGCACCACCGCGGACGTGGCTGCCATTTTCTAACTGTTCCCTCACTTGATACCTGACCTTCAACAGGAGAGGACCTACACTGCAAGTGCTGCTGTGACCTGTGTTTGGAAGCGTCAATGGCTACAGTGTTGGGGGAAAGGGCCCCTGCCTTCACTGCGGAGGAGTTGGAGAAACTGGTGGATGGGGTCCTCCCCCAGTACATGCAACTGTACGGTCCTCCAGACAAACAGGTGAGTACACTATGCGCATGGTGGATGGCACATGATTGTATGGAGTGTTGTGGATGGAAGAGGGTGGGGAGGGGGCAGGCCAGCATGTCAGGATAGTGTGTGTGAATGTATGTCTGGCCCAGGGTGGGAGGTGTTTGGCAATGCGTGAGATGAAATGTACGGATAGTAACATCCATTCTAACTTCACTTATCCTCTATGTCAGCGCCCACCAGAAGAAGGGTATTTGGCGTGCCATCGCCAAGGACGTCCGGACCCTGGGGGTCTACCATAGACGGAGCACCCATTGCCGGAAAAGATGTGACGACCTACGCCACTGGAGCAAGAAGACGGTAGAGGCCCAGCTGGGGATGGCGTCCCAACGTGGAAGGGGTTCCCATTGCACCATGACCCCCCTGATGTACCGGATCCTGGCAGCGGCCTATCCAGAGTTAGATGGGCGCTTGAGGGCATCACAGCAGCCACAAGGGGGTGAGTCCACTCTCATTCAGCTGACTCAGCGTGCTTTACGAGGTTTCTGGGTGGGGGAAGTGGGCTGTGGGTTCCCCTAGGCCAGGGCGAACTTGTTAGGCTAGGTCCCTTGATAGGCAGGCTCTGTGGCACCCCAACCCCACTACTTGTAAGAGCCATCTGCATCTAGTCAGGCTCCTGTGGCTTCCAGGTGTGCAGCAATTGGGCTTAGGCATCGTCCCCCATGGGAATGGGAATTTCCTAAGAACTGCTAGTGCATGGGGCTGCTCCCTGTGTGTTGTGTCCGCCAACGGTAGTGGTGTTGCATGCACTGAACATGTGTTTCTTCTGTCTTTCCTCTCCTTTTTGTTTTGTCACCCTGTTCTTGCGTGCATTAGCATCATCTGGCGGAGGAGCAGTGGCACCGGAGCAGGAGGGAGCTGCATCCCACATGGCCCTGGAGGGTGAAGCAACGGAGTCTGAAACCACCAGTGGGACGGAGGGCGAGGGGAGCTCCACGACGGAGACAGGAGCATACACCAGCGACTCCTCCTCTGATGGAAGCTCCCTTGCGGTGGCGGGCACCTCCGTGCCCACCGCATCAACAGGTACAGCCGCCACCCCCCCTACCAGCACCGCCCTCCCAGCAGCCCCTCAGCGAGTGTCCCGTGCCCGCTCACCCAGGAGGGGGGATCTCCTTTGCCCCAGGCACCTCAGCTCCTGCCCCATTCAGCCCTGCTGCCCTCAGTGAGGAGGCTATTGACCTCCTGAGATCCCTCACTGTTGGGCAATCTACCATTTTGAATGCCATCCAGGGTATAGGAGGCATTTGCTGCATATAAATGCATAAGTGGAGGGCATTCATTCTGGGCAGGCGGCCCGACAGAGAGCATTTTAGGCTCTGGCCTCAGCACTGATGGCAGCCATTGTCCCTGTGTCCAGCCTCCCCCCTCTAACTTCCTCCAACCAGACCCAATCCCCTGTACCTCAGCCTATCCCAAGCACACCATCAGACCAGCATGCACACTCATCAACACACAAGAGTGGACATGGCAAACATAAGCACCACACATCCCACAGGCACCATCCTCATGCAGACACAGCAACATCCTCTGCCTCCACTGTGTCCCCCTCCTCCATGTCCTCCTCCTCCCCTGTCTCGTCTCCACTCTCACCTGCATGCACTACATCCTCAGCCACTACCTCCATCACCAGCACACCCATCACCACACACCGCTCACGTGCAATCACCACCTCCACTACCATTCACACATCCCCAGTGTCCTCTCCCAGTGTGTCTGTGAGCCCTCCTCCCAAAGTCCACAAACGCAGGCACACACCCACCCAACAGCCATCCACCTCACAACAGCCTCCGACCCATGCACCTTCACTTCATTCATTCAGCAAACGTACACCTCCTACAACCACTACCTCTTCCTCCACTCCCAAACCCCCTCCATCTTCCCGTCCCAGTATGTCTAAAAACTTTTCCTGGCTAACATTGACCTCTTCCCTTCACTTCCCCCCCGGCCTTCCCCTAGGGCCAGGCTTTCCAGGTCCCAGCCCAGCACCTCAGCCACCAAATCCCCAGGCACAGTGGTGCCAGCAAATGCGGTCTCATCGAGTGCGCCACCCATCAAGGCTGCCAGTATGCCACCTAGCAAGGTCAAAGACATTCCGCTACCTGCCAAGGTGAAGAAGGTGCCCACATCCCGGAAGGAGAAGCCCCACCTACCAGCCACCAAGGGCTCCTCCAAATCAAAAGGGGACAGTGGCAAGACACGTGCGGCAACATCAAAGGTGGGGAAGGGACACAAGCCGAAGAGCAGGTCAGGACATGGCACGGTGGCGCCGACTGAGGGACTAGAGTCACCCGTTCTGTCAACCACTACACCAACCTGTACGGTGGTGGACACCCCCACCTGCACCGCCACCTGCACTTCCACCTGCACCACCACCTGCACGTCTGCTGCCTCAGCAACAGTCCCCAACATCATCCCCACCATCGTCCGAGGCTGCAGAAGACGTCCTGCTGTGTCCCTCAACAGGTGCTGACACAGGCACCACCACCAGCACCTCTGCCACAGACACCGCCGCAAGCACCGCCACCAGCCCTGCGACGTGCTCAGATAGTACCAACACATCTGACATGGCTACCATCCCCAGTGGGCAGCCGTCCGAGGCTGGAGGAGACTTCCTGGATCCTGCCCAGCTTCCATGACTCTCATCACTGTTTGCACCTGCAGGTGAAGCCGCAGCAGGGTGGGGTATGTCTCTACCTCCATGGTGTATCATGCTACCTGTTCCCTAGCAATCTTGTGGCACACACACCCATGTGTGGTAATGGGACCAGCCACACTGCATGTGAAGCACTCTGGGCACCAGGCCCCCTTCAGAACCAGTGGAGATTGACATCCACTACCTCAGTCCTTGGCAGGATGAAGCACTCTGGACACAAAGCCCCCTCCAGAACCAATGGAGATTGACATCCACTGCCTCATTCCTTAGCAGGATGAAGCACTCTGGGCACAAAGCCCCCTCCAGAACCTGTGGAGAGATACATCCACTACCCCAGTCCTTGGCAGGATGAAGCACTCTGGGCACAAAGCCCCCTCCAGAACCAGTGGACTATTATCTACTTGAGAGACTGTGGCTTTGCACTCCCCAGGATAAGGCAGTGGGCAAACCACCCACTGGAAAGACTTGAGAGACTGTGGCTTTGCACTCCCCAGGATTAAGCAGTGGGCAAACCACCCACTGGAAAGACTTGAGAGACTGTGGCTTTGCACTCCCCAGGATTAAGCAGTGGGCAAACCACCCACTGGAAAGACTTGAGAGACTGTGGCTTTGCACTCCCCAGGATTAAGCAGTGGACAAACCACCCACTGGAAAGACTTGAGAGACCGTGGCTTTGCACTCCCCAGGATAAAGCAGTGGGCAAACCACCCACTGGAAAGACTTGAGAGACTGTGGCTTTGCACTCCCCAGGATTAAGCAGTGGGCAAACCACCCACTGGAAAGACTTGAGAGACTGTGGCTTTGCACTCCCCAGGATACAGCAATGGGCATGGAGCCCCTTCGTGCAGCAGTGGCATTGTGCGTTCATCCGGCTGAGTTGCCCCCCTCCCTCTCCCCTGAGGTGCCTGTTTAATTTCGATCCGATGCCCCTGCAGTTTTCTCTCTGTTTTGCGTCGGGTATCTTGTGTGGGCTTCGCCCATGCATTTTGGGACCACAAGTCCACGGACAATGATTGGAACACTATCCGGACTTGTGTAGTTGGTGTATATATTTGTATATACTGATGTTAGAAATTGCACTATCTGATTTTTCTTGATTACACTCGTTACAATAATTTCCTTTGTCCTTGCGTTCTTCCAGGGGGTGAGGGGGTGTATATGTAATGTTGTGCATGCATTTGTGTGTATGGTGTTGTGGGTGAGGGTGGGGGTGGGGGCATTGCGTGTTGCGTTTGTGTGTCACTCCCTTTTCCTTCCCCCCCTGTGTTGGAGGTGCAGTACTCACCGTGGTCGTCAACGGCGTCTGTCCTGCTCCTGATACAGAAGGAGGAAGACCAGCATGGGCAGGACCTGAATCTCGGCCTCCATGGCGTCCTGGTTCCTCGTTGGGTGTCGAGAAGTGAGTGGTTTCCCTTCTGCGTACTGTTTCCGCTGTGCTTTTGATAGCGTTGGTTCCGCCCCGGATAAGGTGCCGGATAGGTGTGTTGTAATACAGTGGGCAGAACCCTGTGTTCTGCCTGTCTGTTGGCGGTTACCGCCGCAATGTCTGTTGCTACCGTTGTGGCGGTGAGAGTATTAAAGTAGCTGTCTACATTGCCGGTTTCCACCATGGTCGTGATTCAATTTTTTTTCCCGACGGCCTTTTGCCGGTATTACCGCTGCTTTAACACCGACCGCCAGGGTTGTAATGAGGGCCATAGTCAGCAACATACTGACCACTTGCAGATTAATCTGCACTCCTTTAAGCCATTCTTTAAAGCCCGTAAGTACTTGTGGATTATTCAGCATGGTAATAGAGTATCAGTTAAAGCCCTGATACAGAAGGTGCCAATATGTTGGATCTCAACCTATTATATTTTGCAACATCTGCTTGAGCAGTACAGACAGATTGATGATTGTTTTCTAGGAGGAAGGGATGCAATTGGGAAGCCTATGACCATGGACGCGGACAAATGGGGCTTAGTCAAATTCCTGGCACAGATGCTGCTCCCTTTTTAGATTTTCGCACAGGAAGTTAGCAAGGAGGACAGTGCCATGGTACAAGCTATCACATTGTTGTATCTGCTACAGGAGCATCTAAAGAAGGTGTCGGAAAGGTTTGCACTCTGAAGTGTGAACAAAAGCTCGGAGCTCATGCCTTGGTTGAGAGCCTAAGCTATCGCTTGACTTGTAATGCAAGACTGCAAAATGACATCATCAGCTCCAAAGAGTACATCTGTGCAACCCTACCTGATTGACACTACAAAACAAATCTTTTGACTTTCATTCCTTTTTCTGAAGGGGTTGTTTCAAAATAGAAAAGGTGGATTGTTGAGCAAGCTGGAGAAATGGAAGACCGGATGGAACTTAGCATTGCACTCTGCAGTTTTTGGGTGCTGCCTTCAACTTCCAGAGAGGGTAGTCTGCTAACACTAGCAACAAGAACACGGGCAACAACAGCATCAGAAGAATCAGACCCAACCTCTGCATTGTCTTGGTTTCAAATGGCAGGTCTTAGGTCCAGTGCAGAGTCGAAGGCAAAATAGGTCAAGCAAGTGGCAGTACCAATGTCTCTTCAGAGGATGTTCCTGGAGTATGTTCCAGGAGTATCTGGATGACACAAATAAGTGTATGTGGATAAAAACCTATTGGTGAATGGAAATGGGAGGATGCACCATGGCCAGAGATCAGCAGGCTGGCAATAAAGTATCTGGCTTGTCCTGTAACCAGTCTGTCTGTTGAACTTGGGTTCAGTGCAGCTGGTGCAGTTGTTACAGTGAGAAAGAACAGTAATTCGCCTCAAACCGTGGAGAGATTAAGCATGGTCAAAGTGAACCAGCATTTTATGCCATCTAATTGTACCATTCCCAAAATCTCACAGGAGGAGGAAGACAATGATTGGTCAGAATCAGGTGTGTTTGCTGACCAACTGCTGTGTGAACCACCAGAGTTTGAAGATTAACTCTACTTCCTGAACTGAGTATGCCAGTGCTGCTATAGAACTTTTAAAATTATTTCTCAGTGAACTTCTTTCTCTCTTTCTTTGCAAAACAAAAGCTAGTGGAACATTATGCTTGTGTCAGAATTATGCTGCCCCACCATTTTTAAGTCACACATTTGGCCGGATTGGAGTTGGACTCGTGTGTAGTCAAGAAGCCCCCAAGGTCCCTTCAGGACATTGGAGACAATTCCTACCTCCCTTACATGCCATTACCAATCCTTTTTTTAGGTCACATACGAGGGCTGCCCCAGAATATCATTGATTAAAAGACTGCCACTGCCAATGCCAAATTCTAATATGTTGCTGCCATCAAAGAGGAGATAATATTTTGTATCAACCACCGTTCTTGGATTGGAAGAGGCAACCAATGAGTGGTGATATATTGAGTAAATGTGAGTGATGATTGATGATGTATGTGGTGGGTGACATTGAGGGAGGGAGTTCAACAAATTTGTAAACTTGATTTTGATGATCTGCAATGTTTGGGGGATGAAGTTTTATATTTTTTTCTTTTTTCTTGAAAGTGATTGGTCTTTCAAACTTAGCGAAACTTATCAGCAGGGTCCACTCCTTTTTTCTGGTTCATCAGAGCCCAGGCCAGTCATTTTAGTTACCAAACACAAATCTACAAATAATACTGCAATTCTGTTTCTCTGTTTGTTCTTCAACAGCAGTGCAGTACACAGGTCTTCCTCACTCAATTTAAGACTGGCACGGAGATACTCAGAATCAAGAAAAGGAAGGGGATGATGAAAGGAATGAGGGTGGGACTACCTCAACAGTTAGAAGGAGATAGTTATCAACTTCAAAGAGAAACCATGATGATGGCGAAGACTCTGAAGCCTAGTACTCACTCAGCTCTGTGGACTGGAGAGAGGTGCGTTGATTTGGGAAATGCTGCTGAGTGTGTGTGTGCTGCATTGCTGACTCAAATGTGAAACCCCTCTTTATGTTCTTGCTCTGCCCTTGAGCCTTCCTGGTACACTCCTGACTCATGAACCTTAACTTGCTTCCTTTTGTCCTTTCTTCCATAATGCAGTTTCTGTTTTTCAATACACAGGCCTTCTCCTAGTCCTTTTCTGCATGAACAAAACTTGATCAAAACTCAGCACTCCAGCTTACCTGCTGGACAGGTTCAGCCAGGCACCCAAGAGTGATGGAAATTCCAAGAACAATGGAGATGTACCACCCAATCTGGCAATACAGTATCATTTTCCTTTTAACAATCATAATTTTTAGAGCTGGGAGGGTTAACTTTAATCCTCCATAATTTGTATTTTTCAAACTTAGAAGACATAACATTTAGAGATATTTTATCTCAGGTCTCTTTGGGGCTAGGGCTGAAGGACTGTTTCTAATGCATTTAACTGAAATGTGTCATACTTATCCCTTCATCATTTCCTTCCACAACAGATTGATGATGGTGTGCTGCTCAGCACCCCAATGAATACTGTCTTGGTTTCTTTAGTGTAGTGTTTGTCTTTGTCACAACTTTCCCCAAATCCTCTTTCCCATTCATTCATCGAGCCCCTAACCCTTTTCCCCCAGGCTGTGTGATTTATTGAGGTGTGACTTGACTTAACACTATAAATGGATCACGCACTTACTGGAGCAGATATGGTGAAAGCGACACCCACTCACTGCATGACCTTCTATTACCTGACCAATATTCCACACCGGCCCCATCATCATTAAGGACTTGTGTTGTGTGTTGCATAAATGCTTAACCTTGTCCAGCCACTCCTAATTTGGGGATTTCATTTAGTTTTTAAATACTAGCTCCCCTTTGCTCAGAAGCAGTTAGTATTGCTAGTTTCTATTATCATATGAGGTCTTCTTTGTTTTGTGTCAAATATTGTCATTGTGGTAGTCTGTTCTTAGTCTTCATAAAGCTATGATATATTATATGATCCACTAACTCCCTGTTTTCTTTCAATCTAGTTTACAGTGATGGATAATCCTTTGATTAATCCTGCAGTTGGAGTTTGCATAGGTGGGAGTGGCACCTTGGGTCTTCCCTGTTAGCGAGTTAACCTGCTGCTATTGCTATGACCACCCCCTTAAGATGTCACCTTGAGAAAAACCCTGCAGTAAGAAGACTGGGTTATAAGCCCTTGATTCTTCTATTCAGGTAAGAGAATACAATGGATTAAAGTGAACTTGTTTAGTTAGTGATTAACTTCTACTGAAGATGTTGTTTGTGTGTATTTAGGTTTTTGTAGGCAATGTCAATCATCCCCTAGTGGTCAACATAGTTACAGAGGGCAGTAGAGCAAGAGTATAGGTAAATGGCATACACTTTTTAAGCATATATATAAAAAAGGATACAGTAAAAGACAGCAGTGCACTAAAACACCAAAATATACATTTGAGACATAAATGAAGTAAAATATCCCCTTTTTTTTAACAAATAGAAAACCCATCCTTTCCACCCACAACATGCCCACTCCTCTCCCTAAACAAATAGCCCATCTCCAAAAAGTCCAGTGAAAGTCCAAAGTGAAACCTGGCCCCAACTCCCTCCCTACCCTCTTTACCCACAACAAGCCCCTCCAACCAAATCAAAAAATTAAAAAAGGGCTCCAGTAGGACATTGCCCATATGGGTCTGGAGCTGGTCCAGGCTCTGCTCTGTGCTTCCTAGCCGGCTTTCAATGTGGTCGAGCCACTGCAGGACACAAACGTGGAATTGCCTGTCCGAGCCAGATGGGATGGCAGAATTGGCAGTCAGAGTCCCTGACAGTTGACGGCGGTGCTGGCGATGTAATGGCCGTGAGGCTGGGGCTGGCATGCTGTTGAACTGGGTCCTGGGTCAGAAGCAGCTATGTCTGCCTCTTTATCCTCCAGGGCCACCAGCTGCCAGTATCCAGCCTGTATAGTATCCAACCTCTGCTCGTGCAGAAGGGCCACTATCTCCTGCCTAGTGGGTGGTGCTGGTCGACCAGCAGGAGTAGCTATATCGAGAAAAACAAAAATAAAAAAGACAAATTGTAAACAGTGCTCTGAGCAAACACTTTTTTCAAAGTAAGTAATGGGTAATACAGTAGCAGTACATTGATGGTCCCCTACAGGTTATTGGAATTTGATGTGTTTATGATTAGGAGAGTCACAGGGCCAATTTTGTTCACTCACACATGCCTCTCATAAAAAAGCATTGACTGTCTGGTAGAAAAGAATTGAGGCAGAATAACACCAGGTTAAGAAAACTGATTAGATTTTTTTTCTTTTAAAGGGTTTTCTAGTAACTAAATAGATACTTTTAGTGGAAAAATAAAAATAAATTACCCCTCATTTATGAGTAAGGTATTATGCACTATGGAGTACAAATTGTTGTGCCACATTAATGGAGCCATGCTAGCCAGGGCTTCGGGTACTTTGCTACTGTGGTCAGCGATGGCAGCTGTGGTTGACAATTATCTGTCTTTAATTCCAATGGCCTTGCTTCTCTTTAAATGCCTTTCACTTAGGTTCTACCCTGACTTCAAAGAGACAGATGAATAATCAATAAGATATTATGTCTCACAAGTCACGTATAAAATGCAGATATATTATCCTTTCTGCCAGAGGTATATTGTAGGGAAAATGATGCACTGCACTACAGGAAAAGGAACTGCCAATATAGATAGTGTTTACCACATTTGTCAGAAAGTATTCCTCACGCTAATCTTGAAAGTAAATCAGGCACTTAATAGTCCCACTTTACTCTCTGGCCTTGCCCACCACCAGAAGTTATTTACAAAAAAATTATTTACTGGGCAATAAGGAAAGGAAACTTGACTTCTTCTATTGCTGGGTAAGGCAGGGCGATTAGGTGGGTAGGTAGAACTTTTGCTACAGAATAGAGGTATGTCACTGATCATCGTTTCATCATTTGCCTAAACGTTGGCTTACCTAATCACTGTATAGACGAAAGCCTCAAGGGAAAAATCTGAACAGGCATAAAATAAATCTGTTATGTGAAACCATGAAGTATATTTTGGAAACACTTCACATGGCCATAAATGTGTGGCACACGGCAAGAATGGATTTGTCATTTTGTTGGTAGGCTGAGCTGGAAAAAACAGTGAAGTACTAAGAAGTGACTGAGTGGGTGAAGAGAAACACACCTTGTGTGTTCGGTAACAGTGCATTGAAAACTTTGTAAATGTATTAACCCCGAGCAGAAGCACATTGAACTGTCAACACTACAGTTACAAATGGAACCATACTGCACTTCTTTGGTCATGGGTCGCGAAATGCCATGAGCCAGGAGGGGGTTGATGAATGATGATTGGTGGGATACATAGCTGCCTTGCTTAACAAAAACAGTGAGTCAAGAGATTTAAACACAAATTAATACATCCTCCCCTTTGACCCATAGCTTTGATAACCATAAAACAAAGTAAGCATAGTAGGTGAGCAGCATGCCCTTCTCCAGAGGATCTCCCATGTTTATTCATCCAAGCAATTATTCAATCATCCTTTCATTCTTCCTACTATATTAACCTATAGCCACCATGATTTAAGATTCAGTTTCTCTCATCCAGTCTTTTACCAAAATTCGAAATCCATTAACCATACATTCCATATCCACCCTTTCTTTCAGTCACCTATCCATCCATTTAACCAATACTCACACACGCATCCTTTCACCCACCCATGCATCCTTTCCTTTCACCCATTTCACCCATCGTTTCTTTTAACCTTCTATTCTTTTCTGTTTCCATCAAGTCATCATTTTTAACATACATCATGTGAGCTATTGCTGAGGCTGCAGATAGAAGAGGCCATAACCCAACCACTGCTGTAGCTTGTACACACATAGCACGGGGGTTTCACAATCATGATGACGCCCTTGTAGCTAGTGAGTATAATACTAATTGTCAAAAAGCAAGCAGTGTGACATACCACCCCTGTCCTTCCTGCCACTTCTTCCCTGCTCGTTCTGCTCCTGCAGCAGCACTTGACGAGCTAGCAACTCTCTCTATGGCTAGAAAAAAAAATCATATATTCTGTAGATGCAAGATACGCCTCCCCTTAATTTCTTTAAGCAAAAAACTACAACCGCAATATGTCACTACAGTTGGGTTACCACTGCAGTATCTTCTATCAAAAATATTACTCTAGGCATTTTGTTCTTTCACCAGTCACAATGTTAGTAAAGCCAGGTAGTGAAGCAAACCAAAAACGTTTCAAAATGGAGGGGTAGAGCTATAGCCTATGATGATGATGACTTGGAATCATTGAATCCCAATGAATGGGTGGAATAATAATGGTCAATGAAAGACAGAAAAACATATAATGCAGGGATAACAGGAATTAAACAAAAATTGGACAGGGGAATTAGAAAAAAGGAGACAGTATAAAAAAATAAACAAGGCAAAATTAAAAGTAGCATAATAGTGGACAGAGGTAAAAGTTAGGGAAGTAATAATAAGTAATAGGACTTAGTGGGATGAGCAGAACCCTTGGCAATGGTACTGGTGGTCGGTGCGTCCTCCTGCCAAACTCTTTCCAGACCCATGTTTGTGCTGCCCCTCTTCTTTCCCTTGAGTGCTGATGTAAGAAATAAAAAAAGATTTAAAAAAATAGATTAGTGATACAGTTAATCTGCAGAAAGTTATCATAACAGGCAAATGTAGTAACATTGTACTTATCTAAATCAGATCACGCATGGTACTAGTATTGACTATTGTTGAGTTGACTATACTAATCCTAAAATACCTATTCCAAATTTCCTTAACACAAACTACATTTGGAATTAATGCATTTTAATGAATCATTTTTTACTCTATTCTCATTTCTCAGCCCCCTTAATGGACCAACTTACTCTCCCTTTTTTGCAATGTATAGATGCATACTTCTAGTACTACACAGTGTGAAATTGCTTGGGACTATACGAGCTACATTGATAAAAGTCACAGAGAACGCTAACTCACTGAGATCACTAATTCACTATGGTGACAGGAGGACAGAGGAATCTGCTTTAAAATTGATTAAATAATCAGCCAAAGCGAGCACTGACGAGTATGATTAGGTAACACTGAGCACCTGCCCTGCTCAACTGGATCACATAATAATATTCTCAATGTAGACTAAATGTACTTACCTCTTTGAGTATGAGCAGCATGCTATTCAGAAAACTAAGTTAGCATTGTAGGACACAAACATAACAAATAATATAATTAATACTCACTGAACTCCGGAATCTCAACACCTAGCAGGTAAAGCAGGTCCTGCTCATGGTCAAGGATGTCCGCCCAGAGGTGCGTCTGCTGCTGGGTGGTGCGCTGGATCTGGCTGGTGTGCCGCATACACCTGCACACCCTCTCCCAATGCAGCCAATGCTCCCGCAGGGAGTACCCGTTGCCCGGCCCCCTGCCTGCTGGCAGCATGATGTGGAGGTGGGGCTGCACATAAAACACCAGTGCTTCCACCTTTGCCTCACAGGGGCTGCACCCCTTGGTGACGCAACGACCCACAAGGTAGGAGACTGCTGCTGATGATTTCCTTAGGGGGAGGGCCTGGCGCCACTGCTCACCGACTCCGCCCTGCTCTCCCATGGTGCTGGTTGGGTTGGGGCAAAGAATATGAAAAGAAACAGGAGAAGGAAGGAAAGAGAAAAAGAAACAAAAATACAAAAAGTCACAAAAACACAATTTTCTATATATATAAAATACAAATGAGGGGTAGATTAATTAGGACGGCAGAGGTTTAAAAAGATATAGAAGGGATTCCAAAAACACACCCAGCACCATGAACAGACTGAAAAACAAGATGGCTGTGCCCATGCGAGCCATGTGGTGCCATTTGCGCACAATTTTGAAAGCGAGAACGTACTTCACACTGCGTTTGACGTAAAACACAATGAGAACGGATGCGACTGGAAACTCACCCATCTGTGTAACTCTGCGTTGAGTGGCAGACTATTTTTACCACTCCACGGAGTTCCGCACAGTGGGAGTTCACAAGTTCGGCCCTCCACTATGTTATCATTCACTTTTCATCACCTTAAATGATGTGTGGCAGCATAGCCGGATGCATTGGACAGACAGTTTTAAGACAGTCTCTCACTGATAACTAGACTAAATAATGCTCTTCTTTGAAGTTAACCTTGGTTTGGGCTGTGAATTAACCTCCATCATTGCAGCTCATCTCAGTCAACACACAGCTCGCCCACTTCCTCGAAGACAACTCCATCCTAGACCCCTCTCAATCCGGTTTCAGACGAAACCACAGCACCGAGACTGCACTCCTCGCCGCCACAGATGACATCAGAACTCAAATGGACAACGGCGAAACCTCGGCCCTCATCCTCCTCGACCTATCAGCCGCTTTTGACACAGTCTGCCATCGCACCCTACTGACCCGCCTCCATGAAGCCGGCATCCAAGATAAAGCCCTCAACTTGATCTCATCCTTCCTCTCCGACAGAACCCAGAGAGTCCGACTCTCCCCTTTCCGCTCCAAAGCCACCAACCTCATCTGCGGCGTCCCCCAAGGCTCCTCCCTCAACCCTACGTTGTTCAACGTCTACATGGCCCCCCTCGCTAAACTGGCCCGCCAACATCACCTCAGCATCATCTCCTACGCCGACGACACCCAGCTCGTCCTCTCCCTGACCAAAGACCCACTCACCGCCAAAACCAACCTCCACGAGGGACTAAAAGCCATCGCCGAGTGGATGAACGACAGCCGTCTGAAGCTCAACTCCGACAAGACGGAAGTCCTCATCCTCGGGCGCACCCCTTCGGCCTGGAATGACTCCTGGTGGCCCACCGACTTCGGACCCCCACCCACCCCAGCCAGCCACGCAAGAAACCTCGGCTTCATCCTGGACTCCGCCCTCACCATGTCCAAACAGGTCAGCGCCGTCTCCTCTTCCTGCTTCAACACCCTTCGAATGCTCCACAGAATTTTCAAGTGGATCCCAACAGGAACCAGAAAGACGGTGACCCAAGCCCTCGTCAGTAGCAGACTTGACTACGGCAACGCACTCTACACAGGCATCCCAACAAAAGACATCAGACGACTCCAGCGTATCCAAAATGCATCCGCCCGCCTGATCCTCGACATACCCCGCCGATGTCACATTTCCCCTCACCTGAAGGACCTCCACTGGCTCCCCGTGGACAAGAGGATCACCTTTAAACTCCTCACCCACGCTCACAAGGCTCTACACAACACCGGACCTACCTACCTCAACTCCAGACTCAACTTTTACGCCCCCACTCGTCAACTCCGCTCTGCCAATCTCGCCCTCGCCATCGTCCCCAGGATCCAGCGCAAGACCTCCGGCGGCAGATCCTTCTCCTTCCTCGCCGCCAAGACCTAGAACTCTCTCCCCACCTCACTACGCCAGACCCAGGACCTCCTCACCTTCAGGAGACTCCTCAAGACCTGGCTCTTCGACCGCTAACAGCTCACCCCCCCCCCCCAGCGCCTCGAAACCCTGACGGGTACATAGTGCGCTTTACAAATGAAATGATTGATTGATTGATTGACTGAGTGCCGTTTTTCTAGAAACTTTTTCACTGGTTAAAACATAAACATGACATCAATGGGAAGGTATTTAAACTCATCGGTGCGTGCGTCGGCCACTGGCCGATGCACGCATGCCCTCCCTGGTGCGGGTCACGACCAGTGGCCGACACCAACCTGTGGAAACATGGAAGAATTCTGTGTCCCCCCTACCTCCCCACCTGCCCCTCTATGACGTCAGCCCGCCGCGATGCGGGCTGACGTCACAATTTGTTTTCCCCACTGGAGCCGGAAGCGGAGGTAAGGCTGCTTTCTGCTCCAGTGAAGCAAACGGGTCCAAAAGGGCCTCCCCGCCTTTCTGGAAGGCCTCGTTTGAAAGGGGAGATTCTTTCCTTGCAAATGAGGCATTCCTGAAATGGTTTCCTGGCCGTGGATCGCAGCTTCACTGCAATCCACAGCCAGGAAACCCCACTAGACACGAGCGATTACACTTGGGGGAGTCGGCCCCATTTGAAAATGGCCGCCCCCCTCCTCGGGGGCATATTTAAAAAAAAATACATTAGTTTACCCCTGAGGGGTTAAAAATAAATAAATTAAGAAAGAAAAAAAAAATGAAACTGACAGGAGGTCGCCCGTGAGCAGGGCTGACCCCCTGTTGGGGCACTTTTTCTAATAGATGTATGGTTTCCATGGGGGCCACAATCGCCCCCCCCAGGAAAACCATACAGCTATGAAAAATATATATACATATATCTCTATATCTGTAGATATATCTATATATATATATATATATAGATCTATGTATATATATATATATCTCACGTTTGTCAATGTATGTGCTATTTCCATAGGGACTGCGATTGGCCCCCAGGGAAACCACACCCACATATAAAAGTGATCGCTTTACATATATATCTATATATATCTATATCTATATATATATATATATATATATATATATTTCACCAAAAAGGACCCGAATAACCGAGGCTCAAAAAGGTGGCGGTCCGACCATGGCTTCGAGAAACACCATAAAATACACAACAAATTCTTGTAATAACAAGAAAGTTCAGGACACTTCCAGTGTGATTAAAGCTTTTACTCTTCACAGATTACTTCTCCCAACGCGTTTCAGCCGTAGCCTTGTTCACAGATGGGGGAGTTCAGCACATTAGCATACAAATACCTAAGATCAGTGAAACTGAAAACGGACAAATACAACATATGTATTGAATTACTTGGATAACACGGTGGCCATATTGGTCTGATCCCTTATACATAATATAACTTTCACATTTTGTTAATATTCTTTCTTTTGATGTTATTCGGCCTGTATAACAAGTGTCTTCGTTAAATTATTCATTTGCCAGCGCCCTCAATCTTTGCATAATGTTTGTTATGAACTCTTATATTTAATAGATGTCAATCTCCTATTCTAATCATGTCTTATGTGCTGCATTACATATATCCGTGTGCTAATAACCCATAACCCCCAAAGATTAATTAAAAAGAAACCCTGTATGTGAAAAAAAAACAATGCTAATATAAACAAAACATATATATACATCTATATCTAAAAACTTCCATTGATATTATTGACATTACTCAATTTTTCAAATTTTTCAAATTTTTCAAATTTTTACCCAGACAGATAACTAACCCAGATGATTGCACATCTCCTCACTGGAGTTCAACCCTCCAGGCGAAAGTGTCATAAACCTGATAATATACTTGGACTCCAAAATGCGTAAAGTTTTTTGTCTATTACCACCTCGTGTAGTGCTCTTGACATGATCACATACCAAATAGCTCAATAATTTATAATTTCCTTGATGTACCTCTTGGAAGTGTCTCGCTACCGGGTAATTAAAATCATTATTGCGGATGGCTCTCATATGTTCGAGGACTCTCTTTTTAGCTTTGTGGATAGTACTACCCACATATATTCTGTCACAAGGGCATCTCAAACAGTACACACATTATTCCGTATTACAGTTAAAAAATCCTGTAATTCGATGTTTATTTTGTCCGTTACCCCACGTGACATCCGTGCAGCTAACACTATATCTGCAAGCTTTGCATTGTTGGCAACAGTGGAATCCCTGAATGGGGACCCCAATCTGATTCGTGATTTTGTAACTCATTATCATATTGTGACTTAAATCTTCACGTATGGACCTGCTTTTTTCGAAATGTAATAGATGGGCAGATCCTGCACTACACTCTTTAAATGGGAGTCTGTTTGCAGGATGTGCCAGCTTTTCTTCAGAATTTGTCTTAGCTGAAAAGCTTGATTCGAATAGGTGATAATGAATCTTATTTGTTGCTGTTGCATCCTTCATTCTCTTAGGGGAATACAGAAGATCTGATCTATCTTTGAGAGCCACCTTATCAGCTGCTGTCCTGATTATCCTGTCACTATATCCTCTTTCCAAGAGTCTCTGACATATTACACTACGCTCTTGTTGGTAGCTCTCATTGGTGCTGCAAATTCTTTTAGCACGTAACAATTCCCCATACAGGATGCTCCTGATAAGATTGAACGGATGAGCACTGTTAGCATTTAACAAGCTGTTCCCAGCTGTCGCTTTTCTATATAGTTTGGTTGCCACACAATCATTAACAATGCTCACTTCCACATCTAAAAATTGAATAACAGTCTTGCTGTACTGTGCACTTAGATGTATGTTAAACTAATTCAAGTTCAGCAGCATTACAAATTCACTAGCTGTTTTCTCGTCTCCCTTCCATATCACAAAGATATCATCAATGTACCGGCACCACAGTACCACTTTGTCCTCAAAATCTTTTAGATCTTGGGATACTTGCTCCTCTCACCAGCCCATAAACAAATTTGCATAGCTGGGGGCAAAGCAAGTACCCATTGCTGTCCCTTGTTGTTGTTTATAAATTGTATTATCAAACATAAAAAAATTATTAGAGAGACAATACCAAACCATATCACAGATCATCTCTGTATGTCCCAAATATGAGATAGAGCGGGCTCTCATATAGTGTCTCACAGCCTTAAGCCCCAAATCATGTTGAATACAGGTGTACAAACTGGTGACATCCATAGTTAATAATAGGAAATCATTGTCCCAGTGTAGACCGTCCATCAATTAAAAAAATTATGTAGTATCCTTAACATATGAGGGCAAACACTCAACAAAGGGTCGTAAAAAATAATCAATATATCTTGACGTATTCTCCAATAACGAAGACATCGCAGACACTATGGGTCTACCAGGAGGGTTGATACAGTCCTTGTGGAGCTTGGGTAAAAGATGTAGAACAGGTGTCTTGGGATAATCACATTTAAGAAAATGATATTCTTCCCATTCAAGTAACCCTGCCTCCCTCCATTCTATCAACATGTCATGATATCTCACGGTAGACCTCTTGAGGTCGGTTTGTTCAGCTTTAACATAACATTCTGTTGCACTCAGTTGTCTCATTCCCTCCTTCAAGTAGTAAGTCCTATCCAGGACTACTACATTACCACCTTTATCAGATTCACGTATCACGATGTTGGGATCTTTAGCTAGTGTGTCCAAAGCTGTACGTTGACTAGGAGACAAATTATCTAATTTTCTGCCTGATGGACTGAATCTAATTTTCTTTAACTGGATAGTTACATCCCTCTGAAACACATCAATAGCGTCATTTTGTATAGTTGGTAAAAAGGTCGATTTGGGTTTAAAGGGGCTGGGACATGTAACATCTATGTCCAAGCCTAAGACCCCCAAATTCATAATGGGATCGTCATGTGCTTGTGTGTTACCATCCAAAATGGATAGTGTGTGTAACATATCAATGTCTGAAATCAATAGTTTACTGGTTTGGGCCCTTTCCACTGTCGTTGTGTGTGTTGTCACCTTAGTTTGAAACCACTTCTTCAGTTTAAGCTTTCTCACAAACTGAAAAAGATCGATTCTAGTCTGAACATAATCTAAACATTGAATCGGACAGAACGATAAGCCCAAAGCCAATAAACTAGTTTCTTCAGCCGACAGGGGTCTTTTAGGTAAATTGACTACAGTTTTTATGTGACTGTTCGTGCCCTTGTAGTCATTCTTCCTGCTATGAGCCCTTCTCTTTCTTCTTTGTGTTTTCGCTGCGCGGTTCCTCTTCCTCTGCCTCTCGACCCACGGCCTCTGCCGCGTGCTTGAAACGTGTTCTTCTTTTGGTCTGTCCTTCCTTGATTGAGTAGCCGAAATTGTTTTAAAAAATTGGCTCTCTCAGTATTTTTATCAGACCCCATGATCTTCCTAGAGTGTGAGGCATCTGTTGTATCTGATAAATTACTGTCAGAGACATCGCTTTCTTCTGATTCATGCGCATCAATTCCAATAGCACCTTTCCCCAAGTCAGACAGAGGTTCTCTGTATTCCTCAGAGTACATATAATCGTACTTCCAGTGAAATGTCAAAATTCTACCCGACTGGTAGTCTTTGAAATCCCTACAGAATTTTCTCTGTTTTTTTGCTGTAATATCCTCTTCATATTTAATACGTTTCTTATCGAGATTCGCTTTCACTTCTTCAAAATTTGCTTGTGTTACCATTGTAAGGATTTCCTTAGTCATCTGATCGATTTCCTCAAGAATTTTGACCCTTTCTTTGGACGCATATTTAATTAAAAGTTTCATCATATTCAAGGAACTCACTTTCGCATTTTCAGCCCATTCTTCTAATAGATCAGGGTCTGGGTCTTCATAAGATGGAATAGTATAGATCCTTAGGCCCCTGGGAACCCGTTGGACATCAATATACTGTTGCAATGATTCAATTTACCACCATTTTGACAACTCTCTTCTCATCAGTTTCTCTAATTTATCATAACAGAGTTGTAGTTTCAATGCAGAACCTGGTGTGGTAGTCCCTTGTCGTTCTCCCAGGTCATTCTGGGTAAAAAATAATTTGCTTGATTTTTCTTTACTACGGGCTTCTGACGAGGAAGCCATATCCGTGTGATTCTTTTCTTCAAGTTAATCAGCACGACACTGGAAATGGGCAAATTACAGCATATGCTGAATGTTTGTCAATGCCCAATCCACACTGCAAGTAGCTGGTGCACCCGTTTTTTTCTCTTTTATGTGGATAACTTTAGGTTTTGGCTTTTTATTGTATTGGTAAAAATTTATATAAATGTATTAATTTCTTGTTCACTGATCTTAGGTATTTGTATGCTAATGTGCTGAACTCCCCCATCTGTGAACAAGGCTACGGCTGAAACGCGTTGGGAGAAGTAATCTGTGAAGAGTAAAAGCTTTAATCACACTGGAAGTGTCCTGACCTTTCTTGTTATTACAAGAATTTGTTGTATATATATATATATATATATATATATGTCAGGAATTGAATAATAGCAAAAAAGGCACTCCCAACAATTGCTGAAAAATGACGAAGTTTATTTAAATCTTCAAAGACATTCCTCAATCCGGCTTGTTAAGCCTGGCAACGCGTTTCAACCATTACGGTCTTTGTCAATAGCCAAAGTCATTACAAAAAGTCTCACCTCCCCTTGACCAGCGCTGGAAGAACAGCAGGAGCAGTTTGAATTCTAAAATTCCACAGCGCAGGCCGATAGCTTTTCTCCTGGATCGGAAGTGATTCATTACATTATTCAGCAAGCAGAAGCTTCGTCCCGGCACGAGAGGACGGCCAGCAATTGAATTTCTGCCGGGGTGATTTCCCGACGGAACCGAGTTTATATTTTCAATTGGATGTATCTCCTCATTGAACTTTGTGCTACTTGATGGTGAGAAAATAATTTATTTTCATACATCTGATGGATGTTACAGCTTAAATATTTACAAGCACGTGTGCGAGTTTTAATATCCAGCTGGATTTCTTGTTTTTCTTGACATTTGGTTCCTCTTAAATTAGAAACCACACTGAAAGCAAATGCACCATAAATCATTCTAGTAAAAGGCATGACACTTTGCATCGGTGGAGAACTTATTATAAATTGAAGCCTCTATTGGGAAAGATCGCTTAATTCTTTTGCCTTCTGAATGACACTGGCAGTGGAGTTGAAGGCTGCAATCAAATTCGTAATTGGGGGGCCTCAGATAATTCTGAATGAGCTGATACACAATGTAATGGCTGCAAATATTTCACAAATTGGAGTTGAAATCGAGGGGGCGATGTGAGTGAGCGATCGCAAATAAGCACAAGACTGTGATCTCATTGAATCAAGATTATATCAGTGCCCGTACTGTGTCTCTTTGTTATTGGTCGGTGCCTGTGTTTCAACTGTCATTTGATAAAAAGACCGGTTGTTTCAGAATTGTCCTTCCCATTGAGCAATGATGCAGGAAGCACTGCGTGTAAGGAAGGAGGCAGCGCGATATCTTTTTGATGAAAATGCCACGTCCCAGGGTTCCACAACTTCGACACGAGGGGATGTTGGTGCGCAGGGGTCATTATCATTAAAACAACAACTTGGGCAATTGGAGAAACTTTGCAAAAAAGAGATTAACAGAAGTTGGGAAGGTATTTTTCTAGAGAACTATATCGAGGTGGGCAGAGTACCACGAGGCCTCAGATTTTTGATCACCCCTACACATGCTAATCCACATCCTAAAATGTTAGAGGAGTGGTCTACGTTAATGGCAGAGACTTGCAGGAAAATGTTGGAGCTGTTGTCAAAATATGCTGCATTAGAATTAACGCAAACCAGTGAAGAAATTGGGAAATTAAGGACACTTTTGGAGATTCATGAGGTGCAAGATTAAATTAAAAACTTTTACAAGGATATGAAAGAGCGTCTTAAGAAATATGAGGATGATATCAAGTCAAGAAAAAGAAGAAAGTTTTTACGTGATAAGAATGATTACGATATGGGCCGCATACTTACGTTTGGCAGGAGGTTTAATCAGGCGAGAAGAGACTTTCGTCAGAATGAGGCACTAAGGCGACAAGAAGTCTCCTCTTTGGAATCAAGTGTGGAGAATGCTTCCGACATGGAGGAATTACCAGGACCAAGTATCCAAATTGGACAACCATTCACAACTTTGGAAGAATACAGTTTTTTGCAGTTAAATCAGAGACCACAAAGGAAACCGCCCAAGGGCAAAGGAGACGGCGCAGAAGGTCCAGAAGGAAAAAGATCAGGAGGGGCGGAATGGCAGCAAGACAGCGAGAAATTTGGAGGCAGGAATCTTCGACAGAACAGGAGAAAGAAGTAAAAGATGAAAATAAATTAACTGAAATCAATATATCATCTCATACTCTGTCTCAGGATGCACGATCAGTTCTGGAATTAGGACTCTCTTTCTGCCCCACAGCAAATTTTGATTACTCTAATACTCGAATTTATGTTTTCCAATTCATCAGAAAACACAAGCTACTGAAAATTTTTGTTCAACAGAAAGATCGATTTCCTTTGCAGGAAGAAAAAATAATTGGTGGAATTGTCGACCAATCATCTGAATTAACTTAAGTTGACATTGATGGCTTAGCCACATTGAGAGAACTAGAAATAGGAGAAAAATTGTGGGAAACTGGTAAGTAACTCTTACATGACTTGGGCTTGATGACTGGGGTTGTGAGTGAAAGTAACTTTAGACCATGGGTACTCACAAACTTTTTCTCGGGGGCCAAAATTGCAGTATGGTTTGCGGCCGAGGGCCGCACTGAAGTGATAGCGGGGGCGGGGCTTAGAGGGGGCGGGTCTTAGAGGGGGAACAACCACCCGCCCCCTTTTTCAAAACAATGTTAAACAATGCTGTATTTTGAATCCAGGTATAACTACAAACCTAGAAATGGGACATTTTGAAAAACATTTTTATTATCAGACAATAGTAATCTTAAGAGGCATGGCATGGTAATTCTTGTGAACAGGATAGTCAGCACAGGCCTAATGCAGCACAGTTTTCTCTGAGTCTGGAAAATAGGTATGTCAAAGGAAGACATACTAAGAACTTATTTTGCACTTCATGTCTCTTATTAGTGTTCTGTAATCTGGTATTATGTCTGAAACGGCAAGCCTTAAGAGCTGATCCAGATGTAAGTCTGTTAGCTTATTTCTGAATTTACTCTTCAAAAGTCCCATTGTGGAAAACGAACTTTCGCAAACATATGTTGACCCGCACATACAAATTATTTTCTGGGCCACTGTAAAAAGAACAGGAAATTTGTCAGAAGGCACAGTGTTCCAGAATTCTTCTGGTGCCTGCCCCAAAAAAGATGCTTCAAGAGCTGAGTTGTGCTGCATGTCTATCAGCTCCATTTGTGCTTGCGGTCTTTTCACGCCAATAAGTTCAACAGCATCAAGATTTTGTGCACTCACCATCCAGGGGTTTTCAACCAGCCTGAACATGGGGGTGAGGGTTCTGAATTGAGAAAATCGCCTTTTGATCTCCCCAGAAATTTCCTCAAGACATGCACCAAGATTTAGCGTTGGCAGCATTTCTTGTGCATTTGGAAACCTCTGAGTCACAGCCAACAGTTTTGGAAAGTGGGTGAAGTCAGCAACATCCAGTTGTTCTTTGAATAGCACAAACTTACTTTCAAATGAGTAAATACCATTCATCATGGACCACACAAGCTGTTGTTTGCCTTGCAGCATCAAATTAAGGCCCATATTTATACTTTTTGACGCAAAACTGCGCTAACGCAGTTTTGCGTCAAAAAAATTAGCGCCGGCTAACGCCATTCTGAAGCGCCATGCGGGCGCCGTATTTATTGAATGACGTTAGCCGGCGTTAGCCACCGGCGCCGTCTGGTGTGCGTTAAAAAAAACGACGTACACCAGGCAGCGCCGGCGTAGGGGGATATGGGGCTTGGGCGTCAAGAAATGGGGCAAGTCAGGTTGAGGCAATTTTTTCGCCTCAACCCGATTTGCGCCATTTTTTTCACTCCCAACCCCCATAGAAATGACTCCTGTCTTAGCAAAGACAGGAGTCATGCCCCCTTGCCCAATGGCCATGCCCAGGGGACTTCTGTCCCCTGGGCATGGTCATTGGGCATAGTGGCATGTAGGGGGGCACAAATCAGGCCCCCCTATGCCACAAAAAAAAAAAAAAAACACTTACCTGAACTTACCTTAATGTCCCTGGGATGGGTCCCTCCAGCCTTGGGTGTCCTCCTGGGGTGGGCAAGGGTGACAGGGGGGGTCCCTGGGGGCATGGGAGGGCACCTCTGGGCTCCTTCAGAGCCCACAGGTCCCTTAACGCCTGCCTTTTGCAGGCGCTAAAAAACGGCGCAAAAGCGGCCGTACGTCATTTTTTTTGACCCGCCCACTCCCGGGCGTGAATTTTGCCCGGTAGTATAAATCCGACGCACATGCCTCGGAGTCGATTTTTTAGACGGGAACGCCTACCTTGCATATAATTAATGCAAAGTAGGTGTCCACGCTAAAAAATGACGCTAACTCCATGGACTTTGGCGCTAGACGCGTCTAACGCCAAAGTATAAATATGGAGTTAGTTTTGCGTCGGAATTGCGTAAAAAAAAACTACGCAATTCCGGCGCAAGCGGAGTATAAATATGCCCCTAAGAGCATTGAAGTGTGCAAATAGATCGGAAAGAAAATGGAGCATTAAAAGCCATTTTACATCCTTTAGTTCTGGGAATGTTTGACCTCTGCTGTTTGTAAAGTGTTCAATTTCAGGAAGCAAAGCAATGAACCGCTCCAGAACTTTCCCTTTGCTTAACCATCGCACTTCAGTGTGCATCAAGAGGTCTGTATATTCAGCTTCAGAATCCTGCAGCATAGCCTTAAAAAGTCTATGGTTAAGGGCTTTGGCACGAATAAAATTAACAATTTTCACTGCAAGTTTTAGGACGTTATTCAGTTCTCCATGCTTTAATTTTGCACACAGAACTTCCTGATGAATAATGCAGTGGTAGTCTATTACAGATTGTCCAGTGAGCTTCTTTTTAAGCAAAGATACAAAGCCTCTGTCATGGCCTACCATAGCAGGCGCGCCATCTGTTGTGATGCTAACAAGACTGTCCAGTGGTATGTGATGTGTTTCGAAGTAGTTGCAGATACTGTCCAGAGTATCTTCTCCTCTTGTGTGCCCGTGCAGTGGTAGAAGGCACAGGAGCTCTTCTTTGGGATGAAGCGATTGGTCCAAATACCTCACCCAAACTAATAACTGGGCCACATCGCCTATATCTGTGGACTCATCCATGGCAATGCTGAAGAACGGTGACTCTCTGACAGCTTTGATCACCTGCTCCTTGATACTTTCACCCATTGCCTCTATTCTGCGTGCACAAGTGGAATCCGATAGCTGTAATGCACCAATTTCTTTTAAAATGCTGGATTTGTTGCTATAGTTTTCAAACAAAATTTCAGCTGCTGAAAGGAAACATGTCTTCACCAGCTCTGCCTCCGTGAATGGCTTCTTATGTTTGGCAAGCAGGTAGCATATTTTGAATGATGCTTCTGTAACAGCCTCAGATTCCTTCATTTGGCAAAGGAAGAGCTTCTGCTGGGAAAGAAGTGTTTGCTTTAACTATGCCACTTTTGCTGAACGCAGTTGTGAGTGCAATGGGAAGTTCTCACTATAACTTGCGTGTCGAGTTTTGTAGTGCCGTTCCAGGTTATATATCTTAAGAACATTTACTTTCTCTTTGCAAAGCAAACAGGTAGCTTTCTCCTTTGGCCATTCAACAAACAAGTACTCTTCTTCCCATGCTGCCTGGAATGATCTGTGTTCACTCTGTATGGATCTGGGTCGTTTGCAAGGCTTGGTAACTGGACTGTAGGCCATTGGTCTCAGCAAGTTTGTGCAATGATTTTCAAGGGTCAGGAATCAGATTTTCCCCTCACAGCCAAAGGACCGACACCACTTCACGACCGACAACACTTCACGAGCGACCGATGGACCGACACCTCCTCACGACCAATGGACCAACACTGCGTCTCGCTACAGACCTCTGTGCACAACACCAAAGTAATATAAAGTGATGTGTAAAAGGAAACAAAGCATACCGTGATCTAACAATTGGCAACACACATGCTGGCCTTTGCCGATTCCCAGAGGACCATGTTATAAAAAGTATTTTTTGCAATTATGCTTGCAACCTGCTAGGCATACTAGAGTGATAATGAGGCCAATGAATGGTATACGGGCCTCTTTTTAGAAACTGTTTTTTTTCAGCATGCTGGGTCACACAGCAATAGAAATCAACTGTGCACGAAATGCCAGGGGCCAGATTAAAAAAAAGTGTATTATTGTAAGACATTTTCAACAGCCCTGGCTCTAGTAGTATATTCCTACACTAATCACAAGAGCCAAATGGGAATGTTCCAGAGTATATCCCTATCCTAATCACAAGAGACATTTAATTAGATGCAGCAGCCATTTATCATCCGCACCCCTGGGAGGAGGAGTAAGCTGAAGGTGTTTGCCCATCACACAAATTGTACCCCACTGGACACTTCACAAATGGTTTGATTTATATTGGGATTGTCATCTGATTTTTGGTAGTTTTCATGGGTGGGTGGTTTCTCTCTGGCTGTACTGGGTTGGTGGGTATGGGTTATAAAAGTAAGCATTATTGTTTGGAGGTTGCACAAACAAAGGTCTAACTTGGTGCCTAAGCATTACAAGACAAAGATACAGCAGCACAGTTCTTACCCTTGCAGGGTCCGGTCTATCACACACAGCGCCATCTGCTCTCACCCCTATCGCCATCTGCACACAGCGCCATCTGCTCTCACCCCTACCCCAGTAACACACACTGTGCCATCTACACACAGCACCATCTGCTCTCACCCCTACCCCAGTAACACACACTGCGCTATCTGCACACAGCACCATCTGCTCCCACCCCTACCCCAGTAACACACACAGCGCCATCTGCTCTCACCCCTACCCCAGTAATACACACTGCGCCATCTGCACACAGCGCCATCTGCTCTCACCCCTACCCCAGTAACACACACTGCGCCATCTGCACACAGCACCATCTGCTCCCACCCCTATCCCAGTAACACACACAGCGCCATCTGCTCTCACCCCAACCCCAGTAACACACACAGCGCCATCTGCACACAGCGCCATCTGCTCTCACCCCTACCCCAGTAACACACACTGCGCCATCTGCACACAGCGCCATCTGCTCTCACCCCTACCCCAGTAACACACACAGCGCCATCTGCACACAGCGCCATCTGCTCTCACCCCTACCCCAGTAACACACACTGCGCCATCTGCACACAGCGCCATCTGCTCCCACCCCTACCCCAGTAACACACACAGCGTCATCTGCTCTCACCCCTACCCCAGTAACACACACAGCACCATCTGCACACAGCGCCATCTGCTCTCACCCCTACCCCAGTAACACACACACAGCGCACACACACAGTGCCATCTGCTCTCACCCCTACCCCAGTAACACACACACACAGCACGCACACACACAGCGCCATCTGCTCTCACCCCTACCCCAGTAACACTCACACACAGCGCAATCTGCTCTCACGCCTACCCCAGTAACACACACTACATTAAAAACAAATAAATAAATAACCAAAGAGCCTTACCTGACTCAAAGCACTGTAAAGATGCCACAAATGTAGAACAGCAGGCAGGCAGGCAGGCAGGCGGGCAGCAGACGTGGAGCCGGTGACAGGAAGCAGACGACAAAGCCCCGTAAAAGTTAGCTGCAAGCGCTGACTTTTATGGGGCTTTGGCTTCCAGGATCGTAAGGGTAACGCCATAAACAATGGCTGCCGTACGTAAACATAGAGGAGGGCTGCGGGAGCATGCGCAAGGAAGCCACTGTTGCGCATGCTCCCGCAGCCCTCTTCTATGTTTACATACTGCGACCATTATCATATGGCGTTTGTTGTGCTTCTCACAGGCTGCCAAGCTAGGTCCGTGGGGCCGCTGGTGGCCCGCGGGCCGTACTTTAAGTACCGTTGCTTTAGACCTAAGTCAAGGTGCAATCCCACCACTCCACATGACAACATTGATGCCTTCCACAATGCTGTCAATTTTGAGTTATTTTCATTAAGCAAGAATACTCGGAATTCTTTTGCAAATAATTTAACATCAGGCCAACGGGCAGCCTTATTTTCTTTGAAACAGGCTACATCATTTGTAATTAAACCAGCTAACAAGGGGGGTAATGTAGTTTTATGGGATGCACGAAAATACCATAAAGAAGCACCAAAACAACTGTTGCATTAAAAAATGTATGAGAAATCTACCATAACAGTATATAGGTCATCTATAATAGCCTTTCATGACTTACTGAGAGATAGTTGGGATTGTGGCCTCATTTCCAATGATGAATTCAAATTTCTCATGACAAAAAAAACATTAGCACCTTGTTTTTACTTGTTGCCTAAGATCCATAAGGATCCTCTTAACCCTCCCAGAAGACCAATTGTATCGGCAAAAGACAGTCTGTTGGAAAATACATCGATATATCTAGATTATTTCCTGGGTCCTTATGTATCTGGGCTGGCCTCATATTGCAGAGACACATCAGATTTTTGGAGTAAGATACAGCATATCCCGTGGAAACCACATTACACTATGGTGACAATTGATGTGGTAGCACTTTATACGTGCATCCCACATGATTTAGGAATCCGTGCTTGCAAGCACTTTTTTTAGGGATAAACCCATCAGGCTTTATGACCATTCTGAATTACTTTTTAGGCTATTACAGTTTTGTCTTGAGAATAATTTATTTCTATTTGAAGATGAATGGTTTAGACAGCTATCTGGGACTTCGATGGGAAGCTGCTTTGCCCCCAGTTATGCCTGCCTTTACATGGCTTGGTGGGAGACACAACACGTTTTGATTGATGAGAACGAAAAATGGTCTGGGCATATTATCTTTTGGACCAGATATATATATGATATTTTCTTGATATGGGATGGTCCCGAACCATGATGGTATGACTTTTTGAATTGGTTACCCTTAAATGATTTGAATTTAAATTTTACACATAAGATACACAAACAAATCATTGATGTAGAAGTTCGGGTGGAAGACGGAACTCTTCAGACAAATCTATATAGAAAAAGCACAGCTGGAAACAGTGTTTTACATGCATTGAGTCATCACCCGCCAAACTTGAAATGGAGTATACCTTATGGTGAACTCCTTAGAGCCAAAAGGAACTGCAGTACAACACAAGGTTTTTTAGAAGAACAAGGGAGAATGATCCATAGATTCAGATTGCGGGGCTATCCTAAACAAGTTTTATCTAAGACCTGCCAGAAAGCAGCAATGGTTCAGCGAGATGGTCTTCTGCATCCCAAAGACAGGGGGGAGAACACTTACACTCTGCGATTTATAACTATATTTAATGCAGAATCCATTGGAGTAAGAAAAATTCTGATCAAGCATTGGCATCTTATTAGAGCAGACAAGGTGGTTGGCCAGTTAGTGAGTTCCCAGCCCAGGGTGACATATAGAAGAAGCGGTTCCTTGCGTGACATGTTAGTACATAGCTATTGCATACGCAACAAGGAGACTTTCCTTGACAAACAACATGGTTTTTATAGATGCACAAAATGTAAGGCTTGTAAACATAGCAGGAACCGTAAGGATTATGCTTTACCAACTGGAAAAACACAGAGGATCAGGAAATTCCTTAGTTGTAATTCAGACTTTGCGATTTACATTATCCTTTGCCCGTGTGGATTACAGTATGTAGGTAGTACCATCTTTCCCTTAAAAAAACTGATTCTAGAACATTGGCAGGCTATCAAAAATAATGATTCCGCCTATCCGGTAGCCAGCCACTGCAATGCAAATAATGCAGGTATGAGTGATAGGATGTCATTTTTTGGAATAGACAGGGTACCTCCTACACCACGTGGGGGGGACAGAGAAAAAAGACTCAAGAAACTAGAATCTGAATACATTATTCGCCTCAATAGTCGCCACCCGTGGGGTCTTAATAAGGATGAGGAACTTTTTGTTCATATCGGCTGACATCCGCTAGAAATTTACATGATATGTGGGCTGCATGAAATCAGAGTAATTTGACACGAAATGTTAGGAAAGCTACACATATATATCTGGGTGCGCTTCCTCTGAATTACCTTTGGCTAATAGATTACAGATACAGTGGTGGGATTTATATTTTTAGGTGTTGTACCATAAAGACTGAGCAATTGGTTAATGAATTTATTTGTGAATTTATTTTTGATTAGGATATCTCATGGGCTTCTGGGGCCGCATATAAAGCACAACTATTACAGGGGGAAGCAACATTGATTGGTATATTTATTTTGGTATTTGTTTTGATTATATATAATTTTCATAGTATTTTGTTTATGTTTATTCAGGAGTTTATAAAGGTCAAGGGGAGGTGAGACTTTTTGTAATGACTTTGTCTATTGACAAATACCGTAATGGTTGAAACGCATTGCCAGGCTTAACAAGCCGGATTGAGGAATGTCTTTGAAGATTTAAATAAACTTCGTCATTATTCAGCAATTGCTGGGAGTGCCTTTTTTGCTATTATTCAATTCCTGACATTTATATATGGGTCCTGCGCCCATAATGGTGCACCAGCTTCGGTAGGCCAGCGCTGGAAGAACAGCAGGAGCAGTTTGAATATATATATATATATATATATATACATACATATATATATATACATATATATATATATACATACATATATATATATACATATATATATATATATACATATATATATATATATATATATATATATATATATATATATATATATATATATATATATATATATATATATATATATGTGCACCACCAGTTGTCTCTCAGCACGCATCTTCAAAGCAATGTACATACTGCAACTAACACATTTCAGTCACAGCTTTTAGGCAGCAATAAAAAAACCAATCTAACTCTTGGGATTATGTTTCTGCTAGAGAAGTATTTTGTCTAGTGACAGTTTTTAATGTTATAAAGTTGCAAAGAAGGTTTATGTGCCTGCTGCAAAGATCAAATCTGTATTTTATGGGAATAGCTAGGTGGATTAGTAAAGCCAGTCATTACCTGCGTTATAATAGAAATGAAATGTGTGTGCGAGGGGGGCTATGGAGAGATGAAAGGCACTTTTGCTGGGTGGTAGTGAGGGAATCCGAAGAGGAGGTAATGGAAGTGAGGGCACCAATAATGACTGTCAGACTGGGTTCCACAGGCGCTAAAGACAGTGACGATGGGTATGTGACAAGGTGAAGTAATACTGTGTTTTTTTTGGGTTCTTTGAGTGTCTTGAGAGAATGTGCTGATTGAGGGTAGAAGCGAAGGTGAGGTGACTGACCTTTACTGTTGCACATATCGCACACACACCCACCAGCAATTCTGTGACCATCTACGTAGGCTAGTGTTTTAGAGGGACAGTTTAGCCAGTAGCAGAGATGGGGTCTCGTTAGATGGCTGCTTTTCAAGCCCTTACTTGGGTTATGGAGGACAGCTCTAATGTAGGATCAGAAACTGAGACAGCAGATACTGAGACAGCATCTAAGGAATAGGACAATGGAGCAGGCTTTGGGAGTGATTTTTCAGTTGGAGGACTCCCATCCAACAACTGCTCTTCCAGTGATCCTGAGGGAGGTGATGAGGACAGTTGTGATGTCCCTTCGCAAGCACAGTCTGTGCAGTGGGACAATAGTGGTTTAGCCCAAACCAGAGAGCAGGTGCATGTGGCTGCAAGCACAGAGAGAGTGCTCTCTTGGGAGCTCCCACATTTCACCTCCCAAATCGTCTTGTGGAGACATCAAAATTATCTATCACAAAACAACCTAGTTTTGTAAGGCAGGCACCTGTGTTTGGTCCTGGGCTCGGCGGCCATATAGGGAAACCCACCAAACCCAGACATTTCTGGAAACTAGACACCCAAGGTAGTCCACTGAGGTGTGGCTCGTGTGGATTCCCCAACATTTTCCTACCTAGAATACCCTGCAAAGGTGAAATGTAGAATAAAAACTAAAAAAATTTCTTGCCTTTCTGTCACACAAACTACAGGAGTAAGATGGGATCCACAAAATTCCTACCACCCAGTGTTTCCCCACCTGTCCTGATAAAAGTGCTACCCCATGTGAGTCTCTGTACCTAGTGCCTACGTCAGAAATGGATCACCCCAGAGTGAACGGTTGCCTTCATGTAAGAACTAACATTGACCGTTGTGCACTAGGCCTACCCACACAAGTGAGGTACCATTTTGACCGGGTGACTTAGGGAAATACTGGGTGGAAGGACGTTTGTGGCTCCCATCAGATTCCAGAACTTTCCATTGCCAAAATGTGCTGTAAATGTGTTTTTTTTGGCCAAATTTCGAGGTTTGCAAAGGATTCTGGGTAACAGAACCTGGTGAGAGCCCCACAAGTCACCCCATTCTGGATTCCCTAGGTGTTTACTTTCCACAAATATGTAGGTTTGGTAGGTTTCCCTAGGTTCCGGCTGAGTTAGAGTCCAAAATCCACAGCTAGGCACTTTGCAAAAAAAGCATCCATTTTCATTAGAAAAATGTGATGTGTCCATGTTGTGTTTTGGCCCATTTCCTGTGGCAGGCACTAGGCCTACCCACACAAGTGAGATACCATTTTTATCAGGAGGTTTGGGGGAATGCTGAGTGGAAGGAAGTTTGTGACTCCCCTTACATTCCAGAACTTTGCGGCACAAAAATGTGAGGAAATTTGTTTTTAGCCCAGTTTTGAGGTTTGCAAAGGATTCTGGGTGACAGAACCCATTGAGATCACAACAAGTCACCCCATTCTGGATTTCCCTAGGTAGCTACTTTCCATAAATGTATGCGTTTGGTAGGTTTTCCTAGGTGCCGGCTGAGCTAGAGCCCAAAATCCACAGCTAGGCACTTTGCAAAAGTTTTCTTTAGAGATATGTGATGTGTCCTCTTTGTGTTTTGGGGTATTTCCTGTTGCAGGCAATAGTCCTACCCACACAAGTGAGGTACAATTTTTATCAAGACACTTGGGGGAATGCTGGGTGGAAGGAACATTTTGGCTCCCCTCATATTCCAGAGCATTGCAGCACCGAAATGTGAGGAAACTGTGTTTTTTAGCCCAATTTTGAGGTTTGCAAAGGGTTCTGGGTGACAGAACCCAGTGAGAGCCCAACAAGTCACCCCATACTGGATTCCCCTAGGTGGCTAATTTCCATAAATTTATAGGTTTGGTAGGTTTCCCTAGGTGCAGGCTGAGTTACAGCCCAAAATCCACAGCTAGGTTCTTTGCCAAAACATACTTTTTCAGTGGAAAAATGTGATGTGCCGACGTTGCATTTTTGGGTGTTTTCCTGTCACTGGCACTAGTCCTACCCACACAAGTGAGGTACCATTTTTATTGGGAGACTTGGAGGAATGCTGGGTGGAAGGACGTTTGCGGATCCCCTCAGTTTCCAGGACTTTGCGGCACCGAAATGTGAGGAAAATTTGTTTTTTTAGGCCAATTTTGAGGTTTGCAAAGGATTCTGGGTGACAGAACCCAGTGAGAGCCCAACAAGTCACCCAATTATGGATTTCCCTAGGTGTCTGCTTTCCATAAATGTATAGGTTTGATAGGTTTCCCTAGGTGCAGGCTGAGCTACAGCCCAAAATCCACAGCTAGGCACTTAGCAAAAACATAATTTTTCAGTGGAAAAATGTGATGTGTCGACGTTGCATTTTTGGGTGTTTTCCTGTCGCTGGCACTAGTCCTACCCACACAAGTGAGGTACTCTTTTTATTAGGAGTCTTGGAGGAATGCAGGGAGGAAGGAAGTTTGTGGCTCCCCTCAGATTCCAGAGCTTTGCCACACTGAAATGTGAGGAAAGAGGGTTTTTTAGCCAATTTTGAGGTTTGCAAAGGATTCTGGGTGACAGAACCCAGTGAGAGCCCCACAAGTCACTGCATCCTGGATTCCCCTAGGTGTCTACTTTCCATAAATGTAAAGGTTTGGTAGGTTTCCCTAGGTGCCCGCTGAGCTACATCCCAAAATCCACAGCTAAGCACTTAGTAAAAAACACATAATTTTTCAATGGAAAAATGTGATGTCCATGTTGCGTTTTGGGGCATTACCTGTCATGGGCACTAGGCCTATCCACACAAGTGAGGTACCATTTTTATCCGGAAACTTGAGGGAACATAAAATAGAAGAACAAGTGTTATTGCCAATTGTCTTTCACTACATTTTTGCCTTCCAAATGTAAGGTGGTAATTAAGAAAGAGGTCTTTTGAGAAATGCCCTGTAATTCACATGCTAGTATGGGGACCCCAAATTCAGAGATGTGCAAATAATCACTGTTTCTAAACTCTTTTTCTTGTGCCCATTACGGAAATACATAGGTTTCCTTGATACCTATTTTTCACTCTTTGTATTTTACTAAATGAATTGCTATATACCTGGTATACAACAAAAACCCATTGCAAGGTGCAGCTCATTTATTGGCTCTGAGTAGCCTGGGTTCTTGATGAGCCTACAAGACCTATATATCCCCACTGCCATGAGGGTCCAGTAAACATAACGGTATATTAGTTAAAAAAATGTATCATAGCTGGAAAAAGTTACGGAAGAAAACATAGCCAGAAAGGGCTGTTTTTTTCAACTCAATTTCAATATTTTTTTATTTCAACTGTTATTTTCTGTAGGAAAATCTTGAAGCATCTACACAAATAACCCTTTGCTGAATACAGAATTTTCTCTACTTTTCAGAAATGTTTATCTGTCCGGGATCCACCATTGGCATCACACCCATTTCTATCACTAATTGGAAGGAGGCTGAAAGCACAAACAACATAGTAAAAATGGGGTATGTCCAAGTAAAATGCCAAACCGTGTGGAAAAATTTGGTTTTCTGATTCAAGTCTGCCTGCTCCTGAAAGCTGGGAAGATGATGATTTTAGCACCGTAATCCCATTGTTGATGCCATACCCAGGAAAAAAAAAATGCTTTCTTCTGTGGCACTTTTTTCCCATTTTTCAAAAAAACAAACACATTTTAGCTGTATTTTTGCTAATTTCTTGGTCTCCTCCAGGGTAACCCGCAAACTCTGGGTACCTTTGCAATCCCCAGAATGTTGGGAAAAAAGGACACAAATCTGGCGCGGATAACTTATGTGCACCAAAAGGTATAGGAGCCTAAGCACGAAGTACCCTAAATAGCGAAATAAGGGCTCAGCACTGGTTGGGGGGGGGTGGAGGGGGGGAGGCCCAGCAGCTAAGTGGTTGGTGGAGGGGGGGGTGAGGCCCAGCAGCTAAGGGGTTAGTAGAAGTAGCAGATAGCAACAATGCACTGAGCTCACTGAAATGTTATGCCCTTCACCCTGGATGACTTTTGAAACTGATCCTTCAAGTGTTTCTCAGCTTCAAAGTAGTTTATTAATGCTGGTATTAGGAGAGTTTAACAATTGTATTCCCAAACATTTAAAACAGGCGGGGGAATTGTTGTAAAGATGAAGAAGAAGGAAAAGTCCACCCGGTGCGATTATATTTCTGTAGAAGTGTTTCTAAGTTTGCTTGTAGCACAGCCTTTATAAAAAGGATAATATATTTGTGAATTGTGTTGGTAATATGACGTGAAGTTGCCTCCCTACCGTAGTTTCATCCACAAAGATAATTAATTCCGCAGTGGTCATGAATTACTTTCATACAGCTTTGTTCACCTTCATGAAAGTAGTTCATTCATGGGTACCTCATGCCAGTTACTAAGTACTTGTCACATTTTGAACCAGTCTTTGTGTTATCATCGATTGTGAAGGAATTACATTACAAATTACAGGTTATACAAGGGTAAAATGAAAAAAAAATCCTATTGCAATTTTGGGTGCCACTCAAAAACGATCCGAAAATATGTATTCAGTTGAATAATGTTGACCCTCCAAATGTTGCCTATTAAAACCGCACCTCGGTGTGGCGGGCACTAAAACATTGACGTCTTTAAGAAGCAAGTAGTATAATAAATAACCGAAGAGTTAAGTTGCTAGCTTAAGCAAGTGTTATTTCAGCATAGATCACACAGTAAAATATTTCCCAACGCAAATGAAGGCACTATTTATAAGATTATTTTTAAGTTTAATTTTTCTCTGAAAACCTTTTAACTGCCATGCTGATTTTCTGTGTCGTCGCTATGTGGTGCTAGTCTGAAAATATCTAGGCCCGTATTTATACTCCGTTTGCGCCAAATTTGCGTCGTTTTTTTAGACGCAAATTCGACGCAGAACTAACGCCAACTAACGCCATATTTATACTCTGGCGTTAGACGCTTCGGGCGCCAAAGTGCCCGGAGTGTGCGTCATTTTTTAGCGTGAACCCCTTCCTTGCGTTAATGATATGCAAGGGAGGCGTTCCCGTCTTAAAAAATGACTCCCAGGCCTTTACGTGGTATTTATACTCCCGGGCAAAAATGACGCCCGGGAGTGGGCGTGGCCAAAAACGGCGCTTTTGCGCCGCTTTTTAACGCCTGGGTCAGGGATGGCGTTAAGGGACAAGTGGGCTCAAAATGAGCCCAGAGTGCCCTCCCCTGCCCCCAGGGACCCCCCCTGCCACCCTTGCCCACCCCAGGAGGACACCCAAGGACGGAGGGACCCATCCCATGGACATTAAGGTAAGTTCAGGTAAGTATTTTTTTTTTTTTTTTTTTTTGTGGCATAGGGGGGGCTGATTTGTGCCCCCCTACATGCCACTATGCCCAATGACCATGCCCAGGGGACAGAAGTCCCCTGGGCATGGCCATTGGGCAAGGGGGCATGACTCCTATCTTTACAATGATAGGAGTCATGTTGATGGGGGATGGGCGTCGAAAATAAATGGCGCAAGTCAGGTTACGATGATTTTTTCGACGTAACCTGACTTGCTCCATTTTAAGACGCCCATGCGCCATTTTCCCCCTACGCCGGCGCTGCCTGGTGTACGTGGTTTTTCTCGCGCACACCAGGCAGCGCCGGTCTGCTTGCGCCGGCTAACGCCATTCAATAAATACGGCGCCCGCATGGCGCTTCAGAATGGCGTCTGCCGGCGCAAAACTTTTTGATGCAAAACTGCGTTAGCGCAGTTTTGCGTCAAAAAGTATAAATACGGCCCCTACTGCTTAAGATGCTGCTTAAAGAAGTTTAAAGCATTTTGCAGCGCAAGAGCAGATTAAAGAGAGTGACTGACAAATGTGAACGTGGGCATTAAGATGGATTGGGAACAGTGATTGTGGTAAAACAGGCCATCATAATGTTTTAAAAATTAGAATGATAGTTTACTTGGCTTCTGCACTTATTGTATAGATCATTGTGCAGAAGGACAGACTAACACTACCGGGCACTAGGCATTTTCAGGAGAGCATGGAAGGGTGTTCACTGGATTTGGTACAGCTGAGGACGGTTGGGTGCTGGTGGCTGATGGGGCTTCTGCTATCCCCATGACAACTAGCAGGCCACCACTCTCACTTGACTGCTGCCTCCTTCTCCATGATGCATGTTGGTGGGCTGGCAGAGTTGGGAGGCTGCTGGCAGGGGGAGGTCACAGTCCTGCTGCATGGCTGGTCCGGTGGTGTTGAAGCCCATCTTTCAAATGTTTGAAAGATTTTATTGATATTATGTTATAATTTAGACCTTTGACTAACAGAATGTATTGAAACAATATTGCATTTCTAATGATTAATGATTTAAATATGTGTGAAAAAATAGAGAAATGCAGTTCTGCATTATACTGATTAAAATAGATTTATATGTTGGAAGTCACACCACCAAGCTACTTTGGGCGCGGACCCGAAAAGACCATCAAGTCGACGGTATCTTGCCCGCCTTATTTAGATGTATTGTGGCCTGCAGCCGACGCGGCAGATTCCAATGCTGATGAGCAGGCCTTCCGTCACCATCTTGAAGGCAAGATCCCACAGAAGCTATTCAGATCACAGAGTTGTTCTGGTGGTGTTTCAACAGCGTGCCTATGATGGTGGGAGTTAGGCGCTGGACCCTTTCTGTATATTACTATGGTTATGGCAATTGGTTGGATGCTAGCAGCCCACACCTGATGTATATTGGACAATTGTGAACACCTGCAAAACACACTATAGAACACACTCCATTTCAGACAAGATCCTTTGCCATCACACCGCAGCAGACCCTTCGGATGCAGGAATCGCCACACAGGAGCCAGGTTTTTGTTCTGTGTTTTTCTCTCTCTCTGTATTTTCTGTTAATATTACTTTTGTGAATTATCCTTCATCTTTATGTGGCAGGGAGGAGAAATCCCTATTTTTCAGAGGGAGAGTTGTCTGTCATGGTGGATGAAATCACAAGGGTAGAGCCACCATTGTTTGGAGCACAGGTACAAAAAACAGCCATATCACAAAAGAGGCAAATGTGGTCCAGAATAGTTGACAGAGCGAATACTGAAGCTAACAATTTGCTCACACAGCAGGAGATTAGGTAGAGGTGGAATGACCTGCAGGGTAAAGTCAATTCACTGGCCTCCAAGAGTCACCTGAAATCCCAGGGGACTGGTGATGGTTCCCCCCTCCCCTAATTACAACTCTTTTCCTATGAGGAGAAGGTTTGACTGGAATACCTGGTGAAATGGAGCATGGTAGGTTACTCTTAGCAATCTTTCAGCAATCACAAATTGAGTCCTGCCCTTAAGTCTGACATTTAAAATGCTTCAACACCCTTAGCAAAAGGACATATCTAAACTTGACTTGACAAAATATATTGTTTCATACTAATTACTAGCATCATGGCTGTAGCTCTCCTTTTAAGAATGTGCAGTATGTATAGTCAGATTGTGTGTTGTACCCCATGGATTATCCCTTGCATTGGCTCTGCCTCTTGCTTTCTATCAATGTATGCTGCTGTTCTCCCAAAAACAGGCCTACAACTACATCAATTTGTACAGGAAAGTATAGTGTTTCTAAGGGGTACTTTCTCTTATTCACATCATACCCATGTGTGCGTACAGGTTGCAAATGTGTGTTAATCTCCACTATGGTCATTGAAATAGATATGTCTAACTACTTTTCGAACAAGTATTGTCTATATTTTCAAAAGATGACTACAACTGCCATGATGCCGTTTTTGGATCTGCAAAACAATAGTGCAATGTAATGTTGTTTCAACATCCTTTACTTCCATTTGCCCGCACATTTAAAAAACTAGTATATTTGAAAAGCCCTCGAGGAGGAGACTGAAGGATTTGTCTGGCTTGGCGCTGCTCGCCCGCGCACACCAGAACAGAGCCAGCAGTTGAGGACAGGGGATGCAATAGCCCTGTATCCGACTGGTCGCTGTGGGGGCTGCTCCCCCCTTTGAGTTGGGGTTGGGCGGGCTGTTTAGGGCTGTGAGCCTATGTAGTTGCTTGGGCCTGGATTGCCAATTCCGGTGGGCCCAGCTGATTGGTGTTGCTCGCATCTGCTGCAAAGACGCTGTGGGGTGGACCGCTAGAGGTGAAAGTTGGCCGCCCCCTGAACTGTCTCTTTCTCGGCTGAAGAGTCACAGTTGGGTCATCCTTGGTGAGTTACTGGGAATGCAGGTGCCGCAGGACTGCAGCAAGTTAATTGGGGGTGACCTGCTTCTGGGGCATTTCATGTTAGCTGCACCCCTGGAGGTGAGCAGGCGCTGTGTTGGGGGCTTCTGCAGGCAGCGGGGGCCAACACTGCTGGAGGTTGAGGGCAATCTTAAGCTGGGAAGCCCTGCCTCTGCCAACTTTTTTGTCTGTTTAGTCCTGGGGGTGTAAGCTCTGATGTGCTTTAGACCTCCAGGCCTGGAGACTGTGCTTGGCCCCTTGTGCCTGCATCGTGCCAGTAGCTAGAGGTCTCTTTGGTGGGCTGTTCTGGGAGGTGTTGGCTTTGTGGTTTGGTGACCTCCTTCCCTGGAGGGTAGACTGTGTTTGGCGCCTCCCTACTTGGACTGTGACTGCAGATGGAGGCCTCTTCATAGAGCGGGCCTTGCTGCCATACTGCCATAGTGGGACTTGGATGACACGCAACTGTGTGAGCTGGGACCGGGGGCCGGAAAACACTCCCCAGGAGTCCTTGCGGCTGGAGCCACCACGCCATGCCGTTCCAACACATCACAGCGCTCCATCGTGCAGGGAGACACTGAAATTGATGCCGCTGGGTGATTCTGGGAGCTGGGACCTGACCACACTTCCCAGGACTCCTTGTGGCTGGAGCCACTGTGCTTTGCTGAAATTGACTTCACTGTCCTACCGTGCGGAATGCGCCCGGGCCAAGGGTGGGCCCGTCTGTGCCCATCTGCATCTAGACAAGGCTGGGCTGAGCCACCCCTCTGTCATCTGTTGTCTGGCAGCACCTTCAGTGTTCACGTTCATTTTGGCCACTGAGGATCTGTAGGGCAAGCCCCTTGTATTTTTTGCTTTTATTTTATAGTGGGTAAACGAAATGCACACCTCACAAGCTGACAAGTATAGACGCTATGCTAGAGAGGGCAATTGATGTCATGTCCACTGAAATAGCCCTGACTGAGTGGAGATTATAATTGGGCTGCGTTCAGGGGTCTGACATTACTGCAGAGGGTTTTATTGGTTGCCCTGAAGTGAAATCTATGGGGGAGAGGAACAAGGGTACTCAAGAGAGTGCATTGGTAGCATCAACAGATCTTTCTGTTGCGCCCCACAGGGGACTGAGAAGAGTGCAGCTTTTACTCCAGTGGGCTCTGGTAACATCAGAATAACAGCAAATTTAAACCCGACCCAGAATCAAGGCCCAAAAGAAAAAGAGTGGACACTGTGTTACAGCAGGTGTGCGACAAATCAAAGCAGCAAGCCACAGGGACAGGCCAGGAGAAAAGGGGAAGCCTACTGTCACCGGGTTTTGGGGACACAACAGCAGATGAAGTGTGTGCTAAACCCATGTGTGCATTTAAGGCTTTTTTGGGGAAGTTTTTAAGCTCATTGGTGGACTCTCTGTCTGCCAATGAGGGTCAGAAAGCAAACTTTACTACCCTTTGCAGTATGAGAAAGGAGCTATCTGGCCATTTAGGCCCATATTTATACTTTTTGACGCTAAACTGCGCTAACGCAGTTTAGCGCCAAAAAATTTAGCGCCGTCTAACGCCATTCTGAAGCGCCATGCGGGCGCCGTATTTATGGAATGGCGTTAGCCGGCGCTAGCAGACCGGCGCTGCCTGGTGTGCGTGGAAAAAAAACACGTAGACCAGGCAGCGCCGGCGTAGGGGGAAAATGGCGTTAGGGCGTCTTAAAATGGGGCAAGTCAGGTTGAGGCAAAAAAATCGCCTCAACCCGATTTGCGCCATTATTTTCGACGCCCAGACGCCATTTAAATGACTCCTGTCTTAGTAAAGTGGGTTCCCTTCTCAAAGACATTGCAGGAGATTGTATAGTTGAACATTTTAAATCTCCTAGTACTGTTGCAAGTCTTTTCGGTGCAAATACTGTAAAAAGGAGGATGAAATTGTGCATTACACTGTTACCTCTTAGGTACTTTTACAGACCACATTGGGTGATCCCTAACATACCCTGTTCTCACGGATCTGAGACACTAGCTGATTGTAATGATACTGATTGGCTGGATGTGCCTAATGTGTTGGAAGAGGTTGGTGGCCTTGGCATTTCTTAGCGCCTTTGATTACCCCCAAGGATCGCAATCTCAGTTGACTATTCCCATTGATTCCGCCATCCCACAGGGAAAGGGTTGCCAGCAGAGGTATCCTGTGCACAGGAAAACTACGTGCTAAGTATCCCATAGTAGTCAAGTCTTGCCTGCTTTGTATAATGAGCTGGAATGTTGCAGGATTAAATGCAAAAATGTGCTTGCTGAATTGGTATAAGCAAATAGAACTCTATGATGTATTGTTTTTCCAGGAAACTTGAGATATTAAAGCCATAATGTTAGATGGCTTTGAGTGTTTTAGTGTGTTAGCAAATCCACCTCATTCTGGCCAGCCTCTGGTGACCTATCTATGTGGTGAACTTGTCACTTGACTGCCGGGTGGAAGCGGTACCTACTAACCGTAGTGACTGTCAAATGGATTTACTTAATAGTGGGATGTGTTTATTTTTGAATAATTTTTATAATAATGATTTTACCCATGTGCCTAATCATTGCCCTGAGGCTATTGCTGCTTGCATTTCAGAAATTGTGAAGAGGAGAGCCCTCAAAGGTCTAGAAACATTTTTATGCCTTAGCTTATGATTTTAATGCAAAACTAAATACAGGTTGCATGGAGGAACGAAGCGTATACTCCCAACAGGATGGATAATAGAGGAAGGGAACTAGAAGCCATTTTGGCCACTTTCAATTTGGTTAGCACAATTGATATAATTGGCACAAATGAATTGAGGTTGCCTATGGTTTTGGGGAAGAAATTGCAATTCAATAATTGATTACATCTTTGTATCCCATAATTTAGTTGATATGCTGCAAGATGGAGCAGTTATTTTTGTAGATTTTGGGGATCATAACCCTTTGGTAATTGCTATTGATGTGCCACTTAGAGGGAGTTTCAGGTCAATAGCTGGCCTTGATAACGTTTCATTAACTGATAACCTCAGTATTTGTTGGAGCCTGGCCTATCCAAGGTGATTCCTGGTTAGAGTAATCTCTAAGGATATGGAAGGTGTAATGGGCTAGCTAACAGAGAGGCCTGACTATGGGAGAAAATTAGTAAATGTGTTTGAAGCCCTGAGTAACTGGATACATCAGTATCTTTCCAAACCCGTCAAGGCCAGACATATAGTCCCCCGTTGGTTTGCTCAGAAGTGCTCTCCTGCTAACGGCCTTTTGTGGAGGGCATTAGGTGAAAACATAAGAGATAATGCCACGGTAACGGCAAGGCAGAAAGAATATAAATAAAACTGTTGGGATCTACTTTTACACTGGGTACAGATGAAGGATAGCAAATCTTTTTGGACGGCAGTGTCAGGCATATTCTCTCTAGATATAACTGTCCCCGGGATAAGTTGCCATATAAATAATGCCCCTTGGCAGGCTCATTTTTCTCAAAATATCACTCCTCTGAGCTCCTTAGTGACATGATGTTAGTTCCTGTTTCTCCTCATTTTATTTTACAAGTGTCAGTACAAGAGGTGACTTTTGCCAAACAACAGAGAAAGGGCAGAATAGCTAATGGCCCAGATGGGGTACCAATCAATGTAATTAAATGCGAGGTAGATCTTTGGGCACCACTGTTGGCCAATATTTTTAATAATTTAACTCACCATACTTTGCCTGCTTCTTGGAGGAACTTGGTGATTGTCTCCATTTTTAAAAAAGGCGACCGCTCTAAACCCCCTTTGTTATCTCCTGATTTCTTTCATTGATATTCCGGCAAAAATCTTGGGCAGAGTTTTGTATAGCAGGATATTGCAATGGATACAAGAGTATAACATCATAGATTCATGCCAATATGGGTTCAGTTATGAGATTGGAAATGTGGAAAAGTACTTAAACTTGAATTTAGCGATGAGCAAGTACACGGTGGCAAAGCGGGTGCCTACTTATTTAGCTTTTATGGACCTAACAGTGGCCTTTGATTGTGTTAACTGGTCTAGGCTGTGGTCGATGCTTGACGAGATGGTCCTTGACCCCAACCTGGTGTGGTTACTGTCATCATTACACTTGAACACTAATGCCAGGGTATATATTGCACAGTGTCTCCCGCTTGCAACATATGGGAAAGAATATGTGGCCCTACAAATAGAAGAACATTGTGTTCTCAGGAAGATTTTGGGGGTACCACCTTCATCTTCGCAGTATGTTTGTCACAGGGAACTTAGGGTCAGTTACATCACTGACTGTATACGAGCAAAACCATTGGTGCTGTGGCTGGCCATTTGGAAAAAAGAGGAGGCTGCTATAACCAGGGACATTAACATTGATTGCCTGTCATATGTGAAGGGTACCTCAGTTCCTTGGATTGCCTATGTTAAAAAAAAACCTGTACGAAATAGGATTTCAATATCTTTTTCCAAATAGGGAATGGTGTGCGGAGGTCCCAAGAAAGCAAATGCAAGATTTAGTACTTGCTTGTTTACAAGGGGAACAGGAAGTTGTGGAGCAGTCTAAACCATCAGTTGCTGCCTATATGCTGTTGGATCTAGTGTCATTGCCCACTAGTTATCTTTGGAATACAAGAGGACACTGGCCATGTGCATTGTTGTTTAGGTTTTGAGCAGGCACAATTAAATATCTTCTTTGTACCCCTTTAGGGTACCAGAATCAGTTAGAGAAGAGGGTTGCCCATGTTACAACCTATCGGCTCAGACTATGACACAACTTTTGTTTTTCTGTAATTATTATAAGATCTACAGCAATATTTGATTCTTTTTTTAAAGCACAGCAATGTAAGGCGTTATATAGAGGCTTACTTTTATTTGCAACAATTGTCTGATGAGGAAACCTGTGTTTGTGTGAGCTCGTTTCTCCACCTGGCAATACAATCTAGACGGTCTATGGGTCCTGAATAATATTGTTTTCAAATGTGTGTGTTCTGGTTAATTTTTTAAAAGGTCTTGCAATATAGTTATTTTTTTAGTTTTTATATTTTTTATATATTTGTATTAAGAGATTGCTGATGCATGTAAAGTGTTATGCTCTTTTAAGTGCCGAATAAAGTCTATTGATTGATTGATTGACAGTCACCATGTCATGCAATGGATTACAATCTCACTTGTTGCATATGTCAAGCATGTTTACACCTGCTCATAGTTACTTTGAAGTGATGAAAATGCTTACATAATTCATTGTCTTTTGAATCCAAGATTTCCCATAAATGTGTTGTGGCATGCTGTATAGAAGTAGTAGCCACACACAAGTTAATTTTCACTGTCCATTTTGATGACTAATTATAGTTTTATTTGTAATTTGGACCATTTTGAATCCAAAATGTTGTAGCCTTCTAGGCCTTGGAATGGTCCAGAACTCAAATCTACCCACTACTGTGTTGGGTTGAATGTCTGCCACATGTAATGTACAATTCTGAAATAACACTTCTGCATTTCAGGGCAGCTCTTCAAGGTCAGCACTGTTATCATCTGTGTAAATCAGGTTGCAACTATAAAATAATGAAAATCACACAAAGGCCTAATCAGTCTATCGCTCTGTTTCTACTTTTCTAGGTTGGCCCATTTGTAGACAAAAAACATAAAATGCATAACCTATATATTAATTACATATTCTCTGCAACCTTCACAGGTCCAACTACCCAGCCAGTGGACTACCGTCTGCCAGGCAAGACACCTCCAATCCAGCCCCGGAGCAAGTCTTCAGTGAAGACTCTACTGCTACAAGTCCGGATGATTAGGAGCCAGCTGGCCCATCTTGTCTGCCTGGCCAGACAGCTCCAACAAGTCGTACTTGGCCTACACCTCCCACCACAGCTGCAACACCATCTCAGGATGAGGACACCTCCGCTCCCTGTGTAGCATGGAGGTACACACCAATCCTGTGACCCCCAGTCCTGGCTGTTGTTGAGACAACAACAACACTGCCCCAGTTATGCCAGGACCCAGTGGGATGAGGCACACTGCTAGAGGGGGTAGGGGTCATGGAAGGCAATCTGTGGGCCAGCAAAGTGAGGCCACTGGCATCTTAGTCAGCCAGACCACCATTGACCAAATCTTTGGAGCCCCTGTATGTGGTCCCTCCACATCTGTGCCAAGTACACCACTGCTATCCACAGACAGGGAGGCCCTGACACAAGAGGAGCCTGCTCCTCACACCCCAGTTCCTGTACCTGTACCCCACCTCTCCCCCCGGAGAGGACAGTCATCCAGACCACTAGGAGAGGATGGCAAGACTACCACCGCCACCTCCAAAAGACACAGATCCTAATTTCCTCCAGTGTGTGTCTACCATGCACTCTGTGAACTATTTCATCGACACATATACCCTTTCTGAGGACAGCTGTATTTTGTACATTGGACTCCAAACTGTTCTTGGCTCTACTACCATACTTCCATCCACCATGATAGACTTTTGTGGTTTATTTCACCATTTTTTGATTCGCCTTTCTGTTTTTTTGTGTCATGCAAATACCTGGTATGGACACAGATTACAAGATGCATGTTGGATTATTTGTGGCCTTTCATTTGTCATACCTGTCTTCCACCATCACGTTGTCAATTCTTTTGAAAACTAATTTGTTGATAAAATTTAGAAATGACAAAGAGGTAAAGTGTTATTCTTTTTATTCAAATACAAACATGCAATATATTGGAAACATACATATGTAGCTAACACATCATTGAAGAAATTAGAGTTGTATTTCAATAACCATACCTAACCCCAATAGTCCGTGCCATTCATGGCTAGATGCTCCATGACCTTGGCACCACAGAGGAAAGGTAATATTTGATGGGGTCAAGTTAACTTTGTGAACTATCACTGATGCATGATCTCAGTTGGAGCCATATATCCTTCCCTCACAACAGGAAACCTAAATCAATAACACCAATAGCATACATCATGGCAGTTAGAACATTTGAGAACATTTGAGGCCACGTGACCATTGCAGGACACTGTGGCAGTATCTGGTGTAATGACATATTCACCGTTCAGTGGTGTGCTAACAAAAAGTTAAATCACTGATGAGGAGAATTCACTGTCCACAAATTGAAGATTTAGCCAATGTGAAGAAAGAACAGTATACTAGAGCATGACATCACCATGTGGTTTGAGCAAGTTATGTGGCACATATTGCCTTGATGGCACCATCACACAGGAAACAAGTCTGATACAATCTCTTGAATTTCCATTCTAGTTGTCTCTGCACAAGATCTGTCCATCTCAAGTGGGTGTCTATCCCAGGATCAACACATGTTCACTTTATACTTTCAAACAGCAACATATCACTGCAGATGTCATAACTTTGAAATGCCCAAATGAAGATGACATGGTGAAGGACCCTGAAACAGCATAACAAGGGATAATTAATGATTTCACATATTAAATCTGACTCAAATGACAAGTTATGAGAAAAACACACTTAGCACAAGCAAAGTTTATCTATGTCAATGACCACAGTACTCGATGTAGGGAAACACAGATCCACTAACTTCTTTGCCTTGAACTTTTCTGCACGTACCATTTCTAACAAATTACCATTGCAGACTGATATGTTTCCTATCTCACAAGCTGTCCTGACATTGTTGGTTACAGTTTGTAAACGTAAACTTATACTCAGGTGAAGAAGTGATCAATCACATCTTGACGTAAGTCAACTCCTTCTTCTTCACAGATCCTAATTTCTCCTCCTCACCGTCCTTGTAGCCTGCTTTTTCCGCCACTGCTTCCCCTACAGCCCCAGCCCTCTCATTCGCCAAGACCTCCCACCTCCCAGCTGCCACTCCCACCCTCCCCTCCTCTTATGGCAGCCGCGGCGCGATAGCAGTGAATAACCTTTGACCCTGCTTCCGCAGGCAGGTCGCTCCCCGCTCCGCCATCTGTGCCACCTCCACTCCGCATCTTTATTTCCTCCTCACCGTCCTTGTGGCCTGCTTTTCCCGCCGCTGTGTCCCCTGCGTCCCCACCCCCCAGCCCTCTCATTCGCCAAGCCCTCCCTCCTCCCAGCTGCCACTCCCACCCTCCCCTCCTCTTATGGCAGCTGCGGCGTGGCCGCGCTGCTGGTGTGCCGAAGGCGCGCCAAAGGCAAGCCCATCTGCGCCCGTCCGCGCCAAGACCACGCCCAGCGCCAGTCCCCCTGGCCCTGTCAGACACACCGACTCCCCCCTCATCTTCCACTCTCTCAACCCAGGCCCCTGCCCCACATGCACCCCAGCTAGCCCCACACACACCCATGGCCCATTCACCTGCCAAACCTGTCACTTCTCCTGCTCCTCATCCCTCACACCACACACCAACCATAGCAACCCTACCTTCAACAAACACAACACCCCCAACACAAGACTCACACACCTTGCCCCCACCAACAAACCACGCAGCACACCAACCCACAACCAGAACACACCCCGCAACAATACCCTCATGCACCACACCAACGCCACCCACCACAACCACCTCAGCTGCCTGCTCCTCAACATCCACTCCCTTCACAAACATGCCTTAGAACTCTGGGACCTCATCACATCACACTCACCTGACATCGCCTTCCTCACGGAAACCTGGACCAACCCCTCCTCAGAACCCGACATAGCCATAGCCACCCCAAGGGATACAAATTCCAACACAAAGACCGCCTCAACAGGCCAGGCGGCGGCATCGCCATCCTACACAGAGACACCATCAAAGTCACCACCAGCTCCCAAGATACTATCGACAACACTGAACACATGCACTTAACAACAACTCCACCCTCAGAGGTACACTAATCTACAGACCACCCGGACCACGCCCCGCCTTTTGCAACACCATCGCCGACAGCATCAGCCCTCACCTCCACAGACTACATCATCCTCAGTGATTTCAACTTTCACTTAGAAAACATACAAGACCACAACACTACCTCCCTCATAGACAACCTCTCCAACCTCGGAATCAAACAACTGGTCACCACACCCACCCACTCAGCAGGACACACACGACGCAATTTTCACCGCAAGCCAACACATAGCCTACACCCACACCACCGAACTCCTCTGGACTGACCACCACTGCGTCCACTTCTCCTTCACCAAACCCCCCACACACTACCATCAACACACCACACCCTACCGCATGTGGGACAAGATCCCCACAGAACAACTAAACTCCCAACTGGCCCACAACCCCCCTCACGCCAACGACCCTAACACAGGAGCACACAACCTCTCCGAATGGATCACTACCTGCGCAGACACACTAGCCCCCCTCAGAAAACACATCGCCACCTGCAACATCAAGAACTCCCCATGGTTCATCCCTGAACTCCAAGACTCCAAGCGCAAATGCCGCCAAGCTGAGAAAATATGGCAACTAGAACCTTCCACAACCAACTTCTCCACCCTCAAAACCACCATTCGCACCCATCACCAACTCATACGCACCGCCAAATGAGATCACTACAAGACACGCCTTGACATCAACTCTCAAAACAGCAAAGAACTCTTCACCATCAACAATAAACTTGCAAAACCCAAAGCCAGCAGCATAGACCCCACACACACACACTGCCCCTATGTGACACCCTCTCCAACCACTTCCTCCACAAAATCCTGGACATCCACAACAGCTTCATACCACACACACACCCCTCACTCACCCAACCCAACCCCCACTCATGACCCCCCACCGCACTCTCCACTTGGACCCCGACCACACATGAAGAAACCGAAAAAAACATGAACTCCATCCACTCCGATTCCCCCTCTGACCCCTGCACACACTGCATCTACAACAAAGCTAGCCCAACCATCGCCCCCATACTCTGCAACACAATCAACTCCTCTTTCGACTCCGCCACCTAGCCAGACCCCTGGAAGCACGCGGAAATCACCGCTCTCCTAAAAAAAAAAAAAAGCCAACTCGGAGGTCCTCTCCAACTACCGCCCCATCTCCCTCCTCCCTTTCCCTGCCAAGGTTGCAGAGAAATTAGTCAAGGCCCGCCTATCCCACTTCCTCGAAGCAAACAACACTCTTGACCCCTCACAATCCGGGTTCCGCAAAAACCACAGAATGGAAACCGCCCTCATTGCATGCACTGACGACATCAGGACCAAAGTCGACAAAGGCGAGACCGTCGCACTCATCCTCCTAGACCTCTCCGCAGCCTTTAACACCGTCTGCCACCACACACTCCGCACACGCCTCCACAACATAGGAATTCGTCACAAAGCCTTAGACTGACTCACCACCTTCCTCACCGACAGGACCCAGAGAGTCCGCCTTCCACCCTTCCACTCCAACACTACCAAGATCACCTGCGGAGTCCCCCAAGGGTCCTCCCTCAGCCCCACAATCTTCAACATCTACATGATCCCCCTAGCCAGCATCCTCCGAGCACACGGAATCACTATCCTCTCCTATGCAGATGACACCCAACTCATCCTCTCCCTCACCCGCAACCCCACCACCGCCAAAACCAACCTACACGAAGCTGTCCTCGACACCGCCAACTGGATGACCACTAACCACCTCAAGCTCAACTCTAACAAAACCGAGATCATCATCTTCGGCCCCTACAAAACCACATGGGACTACTCCTGGTGGCCCACCACCCTAGGCCCCGCACCCACCCCCGCAAACCACGCATGCAACCTCGGCATCATCCTTGGCACATCCCTCTTCATGACACAGCAAATCAATGCTCTAACCTCCTCCTGCTTCCACACACTCCCCACTCTAAAAAAATCCTTCAAATGGATTCCCCCAGAAACCAGAAAGACAGTCACCCACACACTCATCAGCAGCAGACTGGACTACGGTAACGCCCTCTACGCCGGCACCACACTCAAACTCAAACTCCAGAGAATCCAGAACACAGCCGCACGCCTCGTCCTGGGCCCGCCACGAACGAATCTCACTACACCTCAAATCCCTTCACTTCACATTCAAGATCCTCATCCACGCACACAAATCCCTCCACAACACCGGCCCAACCTACCACACTCCCACACGCAACCTCCGATCAGCCGACCTCGCCCTAGCCACAGTCCCCCGCATCCAACGCACCACCACAGGAGGCAGGTCTTTCTCCTACCTCGCCCACAAAACCTGGAACTCCCTCCCCACCGAACTTTGCAAAACCAAAGACCTCTTGGTTTTCAGAAAGAACATCAAGACATGGTTGTTTGATCAGTAACCCTACCTGCCCCCAGCGCCTTGAGACCCTCACGGGTGAGTGGCGTGCTCTACACATTTTTTGATTGATTGATTGATTGATTCATTCATTCATTACTGTTACTTACATTGGGCATTTCAAGATCCTCACCCTGTGGCTCATCATGGTCTCCTTCCTCTGTGATTACAGGGATCTTCTGTCACAGGGCGATGTTATGGAGAATGAAGCAGGCAACCATGATTTGTCACACCTTATCAGGTGAGTAGTGGAAGGCTCCACCATTCTTGTCCACAGGCCTCCGTGTTCTTCAATGGTCCTCATTAAAGCGGACTTCCCCGGACGTTGTTAGGTTCCTCAGCGGTGCCAATAACCACAGTCTGTTAGGACACTGAGGGGGTCATTACAACCCTGACGGATGGTGTTAAAGCGGTGGTAAGACCGCCAACAGGCTGGCGATCTTTTTTTGAGTATTATGACCATGTCGGTTACCGCCATGGTCATCCGCCGCTTCACCGTTCCGCCCGCCAGGGCGGAGACGACCGCTGGGCTGGAGACCTGGGTCTCCAGCCCGGCGGGCGTCACAATACCACCGCCGGTATTTCGACCCGGCTTACCGCCGTGGATTTCCAGCGGTAGGAACCGCCATGAAATCCATGGCGGTAAGCCCTATCTGTGCCAGGGAATTCCTTCCCTGGCACTGATAGGGGTTTCCCCCACCCCCCACCCCTGCCACCCCCCGAAGGTGGAAGGGCCCCCCTCCCCACCCCGACCCCCAACATCACATAACTCACACACACACCAACATACATGTCTACATCCACACACTCAGTCAGACACGCACACCCATATACAGACATACACGCACATGTCCATACAGACATACACGCACTCATTCCCAACACACGCAACACACCCGCAAGCATCCACGCACTCACACCCCCCTCTACATACACAGACGCACACCCCCATGCACCCACACAACACACAACACCCCCCCACCCTCCTCCCCTAACGGACGATTGACTTACCTTGTCCGTCGATCCTCCGGGAGGGGACGGGAGCCATGGGAGCTGCTCCACCGACACCACACCGCCAACAGAACACCGCCGCGCTGAATCACAGGACGTGATCCGCTGGGCGGTGTTCTGTTGGCGTGGCGGTGGAGCAACCTCCACTTCCCCGCCGACCGCCAGTATGGCTGTTGGCAGCTCTCCGTCGTACAAAGGACGGAGAGCAGCCGACAGTCATATAACGCCGAGCGGCAAACCGCCACTACTGGCGGTCTTCCGCACAGCGGTCTTGCTAAAAGACCTCCGAGGTTGTAATGACTCCCTGAGTCTCCTACATGGAAGCAGCACATTAACAGATTACCTATATATCAAGCCATTGCTCCCAGCTCGAATTCAGGCAAAAGATCATCATGTCATATTGTATTTAGCAACAAGCCAGGCACTCTCTGGTCCAAGTTGTGACATCTACATGGGATTGGTGCTGTTTCGTAGTACAAATGAATCATGTACTTACCCAGCAAGGCGGACACACACACTTGAGACGTATAAATCCTGTAAGCAGACAACTTGCACATTGATGGAATAGAAGTTCTTCCAGTTGCGTTAGACCCGGTCCCTTGTGTGTGGTGGAACCAAGGCAATATGCTTGCCATCTATTGCTCCAACAACATGTGGTAGTCTACCCAAAGCATAACATTCTCCCTTCATTGTGACCAAATACTGTGGACATGAGAACAGAACGTATCTGTTGATGTGTCTCATCAAGTAAACAAGGACTTCCTGTAGCATACCACTGAAAGTTGGTTGGGACATGCCCCCAGATACTGCCACAGTGTATTGAAAAGAGGCAGTGGCCACAAAATGCAGTACTGCCATGAGTTTCACTATTCGTGTTATGGCTGTTGGATTCACATTATGAGGCAGGAGATCAGGCTCCAGCTGCTGACACAAATCCAGGATAATCTGCCTGTAGGAAAGTACCATCTTGCCTGGCATGTTACCCCCATTTTTCACTGTATATATGTTGTTTTAGTTGTATGTGTCACTGGGACCCTGGTAACCCAGGGCCCCAGTGCTCATAAGTGTGCCTGAATGTGTTACCTGTGTAGTGACTAACTGTCTCACTGAGGCTCTGCTAATCAGAACCTCAGTGGTTATGCTCTCTCATTTCTTTCCAAATTGTCACTAACAGGCTAGTGACCATTTTTACCAATTTACATTGGCTTACTGGAATACCCTTATAATTCCCTAGTATATGGTACTGAGGTACCCAGGGTATTGGGGTTCCAGGAGATCCCTATGGGCTGCAGCATTTCTTTTGCCACCCATAGGGAGCTCTGACAATTCTTACACAGGCCTGCCATTGCAGCCTGAGTGAAATAACGTCCACGTTATTTCACAGCCATTTTACACTGCACTTAAGTAACTTATAAGTCACCTATATGTCTAACCTTTACCTGGTAAAGGTTAGGTGCAAAGTTACTTAGTGTGAGGGCACCCTGGCACTAGCCAAGGTGCCCCCACATTGTTCAGAGCCAATTCCCTGAACTTTGTGAGTGCGGGGACACCATTACACGCGTGCACTACATATAGGTCACTACCTATATGTAGCTTCACAATGGTAACTCCGAATATGGCCATGTAACATGTCTATGATCATGGAATTGCCCCCTCTATGCCATCCTGGCATAGTTGGCACAATCCCATGATCCCAGTGGTCTGTAGCACAGACCCTGGTACTGCCAAACTGCCCTTCCTGGGGTTTCACTGCAGCTGCTGCTGCTGCCAACCCCTCAGACAGGCATCTGCCCTCCTGGGGTCCAGCCAGGCCTGGCCCAGGATGGCAGAACAAAGAACTTCCTCTGAGAGAGGGTGTGACACCCTCTCCCTTTGGAAAATGGTGTGAAGGCAGGGGAGGAGTAGCCTCCCCCAGCCTCTGGAAATGCTTTGTTGGGCACAGAGGTGCCCAATTCTGCATAAGCCAGTCTACGCCGGTTCAGGGGACCCCTTAGCCCTGCTCTGGCGCGAAACTGGACAAAGGAAAGGGGAGTGACCACTCCCCTGACCTGCACCTCCCCTGGGAGGTGTCCAGAGCTCCTCCAGTGTGCTCCAGACCTCTGCCATCTTGGAAACAGAGGTGCTGCTGGCACACTGGACTGCTCTGAGTGGCCAGTGCCACCAGGTGACGTCAGAGACTCCTTGTGATAGGCTCCTTCAGGTGTTGCTAGCCTATCCTCTCTCCTAGGTAGCCAAACCCTCTTTTCTGGCTATTTAGGGTCTCTGTCTCTGGGGAAACTTTAGATAACGAATGCATGAGCTCAGCTGAGTTCCTCTGCATCTCTCTCTTCACCTTCTGATAAGGAATCGACTGTTGACCGCGCTGGAAGCCTGCAAAACTGCAACATAGTAGCAAAGACGACTACTGCAACTCTGTAACGCTGATCCTGCCGCCTTCTCGACTGTTTTCCTGCTTGTGCATGCTGCGGGGGTAGCCTGCCTCCTCTCTGCACCAGAAGCTCCGAAGAAATCTCCCGTGGGTCGACGGAATCTTCCCCCCTGCAACCGCAGGCACCAAAAAGCTGCATTACCAGTCCCTTGGGTCTCCTCTCAGCACAACGAGCGAGGTCCCTCGAATCCAGCGACTCTGTCCAAGTGACCCCCACAGTCCAGTGACTCTTCAGTCCAAGTTTGGTGGAGGTAAGTCCTTGCCTCACCTCGCTGGGCTGCATTGCTGGGAACCGCAACTTTTGCAGCTACTCCGGCCCCTGTGCACTCCCGGCAGAAATCCTTTGTGCACAGCCAAGCCTGGGTCCACGGCACTCTAACCTGCATTGCACGACTTTCTAAGTTGGTCTCCGGCGACGTGGGACTCCTTTGTGCAACTTCAGCGAGCACTGTTTCACGCATCCTCATAGTGCCTGTTTCTGGCACTTCTCTGGGTGCAACCTGCTTCAGAGAGGGCTCCTTGTCTTGCTCGACGTCCCCTCTCTCTGCTGGTCCAATTTGCGACCTCCTGGTCCCTCCTGGGCCTCAGCAGTGTCCAAAAACGCTAACCGCACGATTTGCAGCTAGCAAGGCTTGTTGGCATTCATTCGACGGGAAAACACTTTTGAACGACTCTCCACGGCGACAGGGATCCGTCCACCAAAGGGGAAGTCTCTAGCCCTTTTGGTTCCTGCAGAAACCTCAGCTTCTTCTGTCCAGTAGAAGCTTCTTTGCACCCGCAGCTGGCATTTCCTGGGCATCTGCCCATCTCCGACTTGCTTGTGACTTTTGGACTTGATCCCCTTGTTCCACAGGTACCCTAGATTGGAAATCCACAGTTGTTGCATTGTTGGTTTGTGTCTTTCCCGCATTATTCCTCTAACACGACTTCTTTGTCCTTAGGGGAACTTAGTGCACTTTGCACTCACTTTTCAGGGTCTTGGGGAGGGTTATTTTTCTAACTCTCACTATTTTCTAATAGTCCCAGCGACCCTCTACAAGGTCACATAGGTTTGGGGTCCATTCGTGGTTCACATTCCACTTTTGGAGTATATGGTTTGTGTTGCCCCTATCCCTATGTTTCCCCATTGCATCCCATTGTAACTATACATTGTTTGCACAGTTTTCTAAGACTATACTGCATATTTTTGCTATTGTGTATATATATCTTGTGTATATTTCCTATCCTCTCACTGAGGGTATACTCTAAGATACTTTGGCATATTGTCATAAAAATAAAGTACCTTTATTTTTAGTATAACTGTGTATTGTGTTTTCTTATGATATTGTGCATATGACACTAAGTGGTACTGTGGTAGCTTCACACGTCTCCTAGTTCAGCCTAAGCTGCTCTGCTAAGCTACCATTATCTATCAGCCTAAGCTGCTAGACACCCTATACACTAATAAGGGATAACTGGGCCTGGTGCAAGGTGCAAGTACCCCTTGGTACTCACTACAAGCCAGTCCAGCCTCCTACATTGGTTGTGCAGCGGTGGGATAAGTGCTTTGAGACTACTTACCACTCTTGTCATTGTACTTTTCATAAGAGAAAAATATACAAAACAAGGTCAGTGTATATACACATAGCCAAAAAGTTTTGCATTTCCTCTTTTCACTCTTTTCTAAGTGCTGAAAAGTACTTCTAAACTTTCAAAAAGTTCTTAAAAGTTTAAAAAGTTGTTTTCTGTCTTTCTAAAAAGTTCTGAAAACTTTTTTCTCTTTTTCTATCACTTTAACTCTCTCTAAAAATGTCTGGCACAGGCCAAAATGTTGATCTGTCCAAACTTGCATATGACCACCTTAGCTGGAAAGGAGCAAAGAGTCTCTGTGTAGAGAGAGGTTTGAGTGTAGGGAAGAATCCTTCTTTGGAATTATTGCTTAACATGCTTAGAGAACAAGATAAGGCCATAGGGGCCACATCTGTTGAAAAAGTAGCAAATGGTTCCCAATCTGATCCAGGGACTCCCCCAGGAAAAGATTCAGGAAAGAAACTTCCTAGCCTGCCCATTACTAGACAGTCTAGCATAGTTGGTAATGATGGAGAGCCTCACCATAGAAATAGTGTTGTCTCACATCATAGCAAAAGCATTTATTCTCACCATACTGGTAGTGATGTTTCTGTTAGCCAAGCTGTTAGGGTGGCTTCTGTAAGGGACAGGTCTCCTTCTGTTCATTCTTCTGTGTCTAAGAATGTCCCTCCCACCAACCCTGATGACAGAATGTTAGAGAGGGAACTCAATAAGTTGAGAGTGGAACAAACCAGACTGAAGCTTAAAAAGCAACAGCTGGATTTGGATAGACAGTCTTTTGAACTAGAGAAAGAAAGACAGAAGTTGGGTTTAGATACCCATGGTGGCAGCAGCAGTATTCCCCATAGTCATCCTGCAAAAGAGCATGTCCCTCAAAGGCAGTGGGCTGCTATCCTATGGCTATCATTTAGTGGAAAAGGTAGGGATAGGCTCCTTACTGTGAAAGAAAATGATGCTAATAATTTCCAAGTTCTTAAGAATGCACTCCTGGATGGTTATGGCTTAACCACTGAACAGTACAGGATAAAGTTCAGAGAGACCAAAAAGGAGTCTTCACAAGACTGGGTTGATTTCATTGACCATTCAGTGAAGGCCTTGGAGGGGTGGTTACATGGCAGTAAAGTTACTGATTATGACAGCCTGTATAACTTTATCCTGAGAGAGCATATTCTTAATAATTGTGTGTCTGATTTGTTGCACCAGTACTTGGTGGACTCTGATCTGACCTCTCCCCAAGAATTGGGAAAGAAGGCAGACAAATGGGTCAGAACAAGGGTGAACAGAAAAGTTCATACAGGGGGTGACAAAGATGGCAACAAAAAGAAGGATGGTAAGTCTTCTGACAAGGGTGGGGACAAATCTAAAAATGAGTCTTCATCAGGCCCACAAAAACACTCTGGTGGGGGTGGTGGGCCCAAATCCTCTTTTAATCAGAACAAGGAAAAGAAACCATGGTGCTATTTATGTAAAATAAAAGGCCATTGGACAACAGATCCCAGTTGTCCAAAGAAAAGCACCAATGCTCCTACCACTACAACCCCTACTGCTACCCCTAGTGTCCCTACTAATAGCAGTGGTGGTGGGAGCAAACCTACTAATATCCAATCCAAGGGAGTAGCTGGGCTCACTATTGGTAACTTAGTTGGGGTTGGCCTTGTTAGGGAGGCCACAGAGGCTGTGTTAGTCTCTGAGGGGGCTATTGATTTAGCCACCTTAGTTGCTTGTCCCCTTAATATGGATAAGTACAAGCAGCTACCCCTAATAAATGGTGTTGAGGTTCAGGCCTACAGGGACACTGGTGCCAGTGTGACTATGGTCATAGAGAACTGGTCCACCCTGAACAACACCTACTTGGTCACCAGTACCAAGTAACCAATGCTCACAACAACACACTTAGCCACCCCATGGCTGTTGTTAATCTCAACTGGGGGGGGGTTACTGGTCCAAAGAAAGTTGTGGTAGCTTCAGATTTACCTGTAGACTGTCTATTAGGGAATGATTTGGAGACATCAGCTTGGTCAGATGTGGAGTTGGAGGCTCATGCAGCAATGCTGGGCATCCCAGGGCATATTTTTGCTTTGACAAGGGCTCAGGCCAAAAAGCAAAAAGGACAGGGAAGCTTGGATCCTGGAACAATGGACCAAGTGCTCCCTAAAGCTAGGGCTAGTAGAAGCAAACCACTTCCTACTATCCCTCCCTCTACAGTGGATTCTACTTCTGAGGGAGAAGAATTCCCTCCCTGTGCAGAACCTACACCAGAGGAGCTGGAAGCAGACACTGCTGAGCTTTTGGGTGAAGGGGGGCCTGCCAGGGAGGAGCTGAGTGTGGCACAGCAAACCTGTCCCACATTAGAGGGTCTCAGACAGCAAGCTGTCAAACAGGCTAATGGGGATGTCAGTGACTCTCACAGAGTTTACTGGGAGGACAACCTCTTGTACACTGAGCATAGGGATCCTAAACCTGGAGCTGCCAGGAGATTAGTGATTCCTCAGGAGTACAGAAAGTTCCTCTTAACACTGGCACATGATATTCCCTTAGCTGGGCATCTAGGACAAATGAAAACTTGGGACAGGCTTGTTCCCCTGTTTCATTGGCCTAGAATGTCTGAGGACACAAAGGAATTTTGTAAGTCCTGTGAAACCTGTCAAGCCAGTGGCAAGACAGGTGGCACCCCAAAGGCACCCCTTATCCCACTGCCTGTGGTTGGGGTTCCCTTTGAAAGGGTAGGGGTTGACATAGTTGGTCCCCTTGACCCTCCTACTGCTTCAGGCAATAGGCTTATCTTGGTGGTAGTGGACCATGCCACAAGATATCCTGAAGCAATTCCTTTAAGGACCACTACAGCACCTGCAGTGGAAAGGCCCTCCTGGGAACATTTTCTAGGGTGGGCTTCCCAAAGGAAGTGGTATCAGACAGGGGAAGCAATTTCATGTCTGCATACTTAAAGGCCATGTGGAAGGAGTGTGGTGTAACGTACAAGTTCACAACACCCTATCATCCACAAACAAATGGACTGGTGGAGAGATTTAATAAAACTCTCAAAGGCATGATTATGGGTCTCCCTGAAAAACTCCGCAGGAGATGGGATATCCTTCTACCATGCCTCCTTTTTGCCTACAGGGAGGTACCCCAGAAAGGAGTGGGCTTCAGCCCCTTTGAACTTCTTTTTGGACACCCTGTTAGGGGTCCACTCACACTTGTAAAGGAGGGTTGGGAACAACCTTTAAAAGCTCCTAAGCAGGATATTGTGGATTATGTACTTGGCCTCAGATCAAGGATGGCTGAATACATGAAAAAGGCCAGTAAAAACCTTCAGGCCAGCCAAGAGCTCCAGAAGCAATGGCATGATCAGAAGGCTGTTTTGGTTCAGTACCAACCAGGGCAGAAAGTGTGGGTCTTGGAGCCTGTGGCCCCAAGAGCACTCCAAGATAAATGGAGTGGACCCCACACAATTGTTGAAAAGAAGGGAGAAGTCACCTATTTAGTTGACTTAGGCACTGCCAGGAGTCCCCTTAGGGTGCTCCATGTCAACCGCCTGAAACACTACTATGACAGGGCTGATCTCACCCTGCTCATGGCAACAGATGAGGGACAGGAAGAAGACAGTGATCCTCTACCTGATCTCTTCTCTTCCACAGAACAAGATGCTCTTGTGGAAGGTGTAGTTTTGGCTGATTGTCTTACTGCTGAGCAGAAAGACAATTGCATAAACCTCCTAGATCAATTCTCTGAACTCTTCTCTACTGTGCCAGGTACCACTTCTTGGTGTGAGCACACTATAGATACTGGAGACAGTTTACCTGTCAAAAGTAAGATCTATAGGCAGCCTGACCATGTCAGGGACTGCATAAAGCAAGAGGTCCAGAAGATGTTAGAACTAGGAGTAGTTGAGCACTCTGACAGTCCATGGGCTTCTCCTGTGGTACTGGTACCAAAACCCCATTCCAAAGATGGAAAGAAGGAAATGCGGTTTTGTGTAGACTATAGAGGTCTCAACTTGGTAACCAAAACTGATGCTCACCCTATACCCAGGGCAGATGAGCTCATAGATACACTGGCATCTGCCAAGTATCTAAGCACTTTTTACTTGACTGCAGGGTATTGGCAGATCAAATTGTCAGAAGATGCTAAACCTAAGACTGCATTTTCAACCATTGGAGGACATTACCAGTTTACTGTAATGCCTTTTGGTTTGAAAAATGCACCTGCCACTTTTCAGAGGTTGGTGAACACAGTCCTGCAAGGGCTGGAAGCTTTCAGTGCAGCATATTTGGACGATATAGCTGTCTTTAGCTCCAGCTGGGATGATCACCTGGTCCACCTATGGAAAGTTTTGGAGGCCCTGCAAAAGGCAGGCCTCACTATCAAGGCTTCAAAGTGCCAGATAGGGCAGGGTAAGGTGGTTTATCTGGGACACCTTGTTGGTGGGGAACAGATTGCACCACTTCAGGGGAAAATCCAAACAATTATTGATTGGGTTCCCCCTACCACTCAGACTCAGGTGAGAGCCTTCCTAGGCTCACTGGGTATTACAGGAGGTTCATTAAGAACTATGGCTCCATTGCAGCCCCTCTTAATGACCTCACATCCAAGAAAATGCCTAAAAAGGTATTATGGACAGCAAACTGTCAGAAAGCTTTTGAGGAGCTGAAGCAGGCCATGTGCTCTGCACCTGTCCTGAAAAGCCCTTGTTACTCTAAAAAATTCTATGTCCAAACTGATGCATCTGAATTAGGAGTAGGGGCAGTCCTATCACAACTTAATTCTGAGGGCCAGGATCAACCTGTTGCTTTTATTAGTAGGAGGTTGACCCCTAGAGAAAAGCGTTGGTCTGCCATTGAGAGGGAGGCCTTTGCTGTGGTCTGGGCTCTGAAGAAGTTGAGGCCATACCTGTTTGGCACTCACTTCATTGTTCAAACAGACCACAAACCTCTACTTTGGCTAAAACAAATGAAAGGTGAAAATCCAAAATTGTTGAGGTGGTCCATATCCCTACAGGGAATGGACTATACAGTGGAACATAGACCTGGGAGTAGCCACTCCAATGCAGATGGACTCTCCAGATATTTCCACTTAGACAATGAAGACTCATCAGGTCATGGCTAGTCTTATTGTCCTTCGTTTGGGGGGGGGTTGTGTAGGAAAGTACCATCTTGCCTGGCATGTTACCCCCATTTTTCACTGTATATATGTTGTTTTAGTTGTATGTGTCACTGGGACCCTGGTAACCCAGGGCCCCAGTGCTCATAAGTGTGCCTGAATGTGTTACCTGTGTAGTGACTAACTGTCTCACTGAGGCTCTGCTAATCAGAACCTCAGTGGTTATGCTCTCTCATTTCTTTCCAAAACTGTCACTAACAGGCTAGTGACCATTTTTACCAATTTACATTGGCTTACTGGAATACCCTTATAATTCCCTAGTATATGGTACTGAGGTACCCAGGGTATTGGGGTTCCAGGAGATCCCTATGGGCTGCAGCATTTTTTTTGCCACCCATAGGGAGCTCTGACAATTCTTACACAGGCCTGCCACTGCAGCCTGAGTGAAATAACGTCCACGTTATTTCACAGCCATTTTACACTGCACTTAAGTAACTTATAAGTCACCTATATGTCTAACCTTTACCTGGTAAAGGTTAGGTGCAAAGTTACTTAGTGTGAGGGCACCCTGGCACTAGCCAAGGTGCCCCCACATTGTTCAGAGCCAATTCCCTGAACTTTGTGAGTGCGGGGACACCATTACACGCGTGCACTACATATAGGTCACTACCTATATGTAGCTTCACAATGGTAACTCCGAATATGGCCATGTAACATGTCTATGATCATGGAATTGCCCCCTCTATGCCATCCTGGCATAGTTGGCACAATCCCATGATCCCAGTGGTCTGTAGCACAGACCCTGGTACTGCCAAACTGCCCTTCCTGGGGTTTCACTGCAGCTGCTGCTGCTGCCAACCCCTCAGACAGGCATCTGCCCTCCTGGGGTCCAGCCAGGCCTGGCCCAGGATGGCAGAACAAAGAACTTCCTCTGAGAGAGGGTGTGACACCCTCTCCCTTTGGAAAATGGTGTGAAGGCAGGTGAGGAGTAGCCTCCCCCAGCCTCTGGAAATGCTTTGTTGGGCACAGAGGTGCCCAATTCTGCATAAGCCAGTCTACGCCGGTTCAGGGGACCCCTTAGCCCTGCTCTGGCGCGAAACTGGACAAAGGAAAGGGGAGTGACCACTCCCCTGACCTACACCTCCCCTGGGAGGTGTCCAGAGCTCCTCCAGTGTGCTCCAGACCTCTGCCATCTTGGAAACAGAGGTGCTGCTGGCACACTGGACTGCTCTGAGTGGCCAGTGCCACCAGGTGACGTCAGAGACTCCTTGTGATAGGCTCCTTCAGGTGTTGCTAGCCTATCCTCTCTCCTAGGTAGCCAAACCCTCTTTTCTGGCTATTTAGGGTCTCTGTCTCTGGGGAAACTTTAGATAACGAATGCATGAGCTCAGTTGAGTTCCTCTGCATCTCTCTCTTCACCTTCTGATAAGGAATCGACTGCTGACCGCGCTGGAAGCCTGCAAAACTGCAACATAGTAGCAAAGACGACTACTGCAACTCTGTAACGCTGATCCTGCCGCCTTCTCGACTGTTTTCCTGCTTGTGCATGCTGTGGGGGTAGCCTGCCTCCTCTCTGCACCAGAAGCTCAGAAGAAATCTCCCGTGGGTCGACGGAATCTTCCCCCCTGCAACCGCAGGCACCAAAAAGCTGCATTACCGGTCCCTTGGGTCTCCTCTCAGCACGACGAGCGAGGTCCCTCGAATCCAGCGACTCTGTCCAAGTGACCCCCACAGTCCAGTGACTCTTCAGTCCAAGTTTGGTGGAGGTAAGTCCTTGCCTCACCTCGCTGGGCTGCATTGCTGGGAACCACGACTTTTGCAGCTACTCCGGCCCCTGTGCACTCCCGGCGGAAATCCTTTGTGCACAGCCAAGCCTGGGTCCACGGCACTCTAACCTGCATTGCACGACTTTCTAAGTTGGTCTCTGGCGACGTGGGACTCCTTTGTGCAACTTCGGCGAGCACCGTTTCACGCATCCTCGTAGTGCCTGTTTCTGGCACTTCTCCGGGTGCAACCTGCTTCAGAGAGGGCTCCTTGTCTTGCTCAACGTCCCCTCTCTCTGCTGGTCCAATTTGCGACCTCCTGGGCCTCAGCAGCGTCCAAAAACGCTAACCGCACGATTTGCAGCTAGCAAGGCTTGTTGGCATTCTTTCGGCGGGAAAACACTTCTGCACGACTCTCCACGGCGAGAGGGATCCGTCCACCAAAGGGGAAGTCTCTAGCCCTTTTTGTTCCTGCAGAAACCTCAGCTTCTTCTGTCCAGTAGAAGCTTCTTTGCACCCGCAGCTGGCATTTCCTGGGCATCTGCCCATCTCCGACTTGCTTGTGACTTTTGGACTTGGTCCCCTTGTTCCACAGGTACCCTAGATTGGAAATCCACAGTTGTTGCATTGTTGGTTTGTGTCTTTCCCGCATTATTCCTCTAACACGACTTCTTTGTCCTTAGGGGAACTTAGTGCACTTTGCACTCACTTTTCAGGGTCTTGGGGAGGGTTATTTTTCTAACTCTCACTATTTTCTAATAGTCCCAGCGACCCTCTACAAGGTCACATAGGTTTGGGGTCCATTCGTGGTTCACATTCCACTTTTGGAGTATATGGTTTGTGTTGCCCCTATCCCTATGTTTCCCCATTGCATCCCATTGTAACTATACATTGTTTGCACTGTTTTCTAAGACTATACTGCATATTTTTGCTATTGTGTATATATATCTTGTGTATATTTCCTATCCTCTCACTGAGGGTACACTCTAAGATACTTTGGCATATTGTCATAAAAATAAAGTACCTTTATTTTTATTATAACTGTGTATTGTGTTTTCTTATGATATTGTGCATATGACACTAAGTGGTACTGTGGTAGCTTCACACGTCTCCTAGTTCAGCCTAAGCTGCTCTGCTAAGCTACCATTATCTATCAGCCTAAGCTGCTAGACACCCTATACACTAATAAGGGATAACTGGGCCTGGTGCAAGGTGCAAGTACCCCTTGGTACTCACTACAAGCCAGTCCAGCCTCCTACACTGCCTATTTAGCCAAAATTGTTTTAATACATCCATTCTCTCAATGGTGGCAAAATCTGGATTGGGCCGGAACACCTGAGGCTATCGTCTCCGACCAATGGCTGGATTCAGACGTCTGTGTGTATGGAAAATAAAATATAAACTGGAATGGTCACACCATACTTTTGACATCAACACACATATCAAGTCTTGGTGACATTAGGAATGTCATTGTGCAATACATGTACACGCATTCTTAACACATTTTTGGAACTTCAATTTTTTTTTTTTATTTAACAATGTTTTTCCACTCTTTGCAAATAATACAATTGAAATGTTTTATTTGCACATATGTATTTATTTATTTATTTATTTATTTATGTTTTTCATTTTAATGCCGACAATGAAGGTATTACTTCCCATGTGGAACTATCAATCTCACACTGTAGGAGGGTGGTCTGATTTGTAGTGGTTACCAAAGGTACTTACATCTTATACCAGGTGCAGTTATCCCTTATTAGTGAAATGTAGTCAGTGTCTAGAAGCCAAGCTGTCTAGGGGTAGCTGTAGCTGAGCAGCCAAGGCTTATCTAGGAGACATGCAAAGCTCTTGCAATACCACTATAGTCACACAGTACTCACACATCAAAGAAAATTCTCAGTGTTACAAAAATATAGGTACTTTATTTTTAGTGACACAATGCAAAAAATACCTTAGAGACTATATTCCCTTAGGAGGTAAGTAATGTACACAGTATATACACTGGAATCGCAGAAATAGCTGTAAAAACAGTTAGAAAACAGTGCCAATAGTGAAAATCACAATAGTTTGCAATGGGCCTAGGGGGAACACAAACCATATAATAAAATAGTGGAATGTGAAAGTCGGTTTCCCACCTAGGCAAGTGTAGTGTGTAGAGGGGCACTGGGAGTGTAAGAAAACACCAACGGTAAGTAATAGAATCCACCCCAGAGCCCAGGAAAACAGGAGTAAATCACAGTTAGTTTCCTAGAACACACAAGAAGTCGATTGCGAAGATTATGCAAGAACCAGAAGCGACTGCAAGACATCAGCAATGGATTCCTGGACCTGAAGACCTGTGGAAGAATGGGACTAAGTCCAAGAAGCACTGAAGAGTCCAGGGAGTAAAGGAGCCCCTGCTAACCAGGATGAAGGTGCAAAAGAAGAACCAATGGTGAGGAAGAACAGTCAGTACTGCACCCAAGAAGATGGATTCTGGTTCCTGGTTGGTGCAGATGATGTCACACGCCGGATGGGAGATTGCAGTCTGGTTTGCATCGCTGGATTCTGCCAACAAGCATTGGCACATGCAAAGCTCACAGTTCATGGAAAATGGTGCTACCTGGGACCAGGAGGGACCTGGTGGCTTCTATCCAGGAGGGGAAGACAGAGTGGGCTCTCAGCAACTCAGAGAGCCCCCAGAAGACCAGGCAGTGTGCACAGGAGCCCCACAGCATGGAGACAAAGAAGGTGCAAATAGAGTCCCACACAGCATGACACAAAAGGATCCCAGGCCGCTGGAGAATGTAGGAAAGTACCATCTTTCTTGACATGTTACCCCCATTTTTACCTGTATGTCAGTATGTTTTTGCCTGTCTCACTGGGATCCTGCTGGTCAGGACCCCAGTGCTCATAATTTATGGCCTCATGTGTGTGTTGTGTATAGTGCTTAACTGTGTCACTGAGGCTCTGCTAATCAGAACCTCAGTGCTTATGCTCTCACTGCTTTTAAATTTGTCACTATAGGCTAGTGACTTCATTTACCAATTTCATTTGGCACACTGGATCCCCTTGTAAGTCCCTAGTATATGGTACCTAGGTACCTAGGGCATTGAGGTTCCAGGAGATTCTTATGGGTTGCAGCATTTCTTTTGCTACCCATAAGGAGCTCAGACAAACCCTTTCAAAGGACTGCCACTGCCGCCTGCGCGAAATAGTGCACATATTAATTCACAGCCATTTTCACTGCACTTAGGTAACTTATAAGTCACCTATATGTCTAAACGTCATTTAATGAAGGCTAGGTGCAAAGTTACTAAGCACTAAGGCACTAGCAAAGGTGCCTCCACATAGTTCAGGGCCAATTCCTGGGACTTTGTGAGTGTGGGGGCACCATTACACACATGCACTACATATAGGTCAATACTTATATGTAGCTTCACAATGGTAACTCCGAATATGGCCTTGTAAGGTGTCTAAGATTATGGAATTGTCCCCCCATTCCAAATTTGGTATTGGGGAGCCAATTCCATTCATCCTGGGGGCTCCACCAGGGACCCCCAGTACTGCCAAACCAGCTCTCTGAGGCTTGTAATGCAGCTACAGCTGCTGCCACCTCATAGACAGGGTTCTGCCCTCCTGGGATCTGAGCAGCTCAGTCCCAAGAAGGCAGAACAAAGCATTTCCTTTGGGAGCAGGGTGTTACACCCTCTCCCTTTGGAAATAGGTGTTACAGGCTGAGGAGGGGTAGCCTTCCCCAGCCTCTGGAAATGCTTTGAAGGGCACAGATGGTGCCCTCCTTGCATAAGCCAGTCTACACCAGTTCAGAGACCTCCAGTCCCTGCTCCGGCACGAAACTGGACAAAGGAAAGGGGAGTGACTACTCCCCTGTCCATCACCACCCCAGGGGTGGTGCCCAAAGCTCCTCCAGTGTGTCCCAGACTTCAGCCATCTTGTTTTCCAAGGACTGGGGACACTCTGGAGGCCTCTGAGTGGCCAGTGCCAGCAGGTGACATCAGAGACCCCAACTGATAGGTTGATACCTGATAATGTAGCCAATCCCCCTCTCATGGCTATTTAGGGTCTCTCCTGTAGGTTTCTCTGCAGAGTCTACTTGCAAGTCTCAAGCAGGAATCCTCTGCAACTACTGCTTCATCCTCTGACCTCAGATCAACCGTAGACTGCTCCAGGAACTGCTGTAACAGCAACAAAGTATCCAGGAGGGCTATTTTTCCTCTGCAACTTCAGCTCCAGCCAGCAACTGCAACAGTTTCCATGGTGTGCACGCTCTGGGGACTCCCTGTCTTCACCCTGCACCAGAAGGACCGAAGAAATCTCCCATGGAGTGACTGAGTCACTTCCGTGCTTAAGCAGGCACCGTTTAAGTCAATGACCGGTTCTCTTGGACTCCTCTCCTGGTGACGAGCCTGCTCCTTGGAACACAGGTTGTGGAACCCTTCAACACAGGCTGTCTTGATGTCATGCTGCCCCAATTTGGAGGAGGTAAGACCTTGCCTTCCCTGAGTACGACAGTACCCCTGTTCACCACATCTTCTTCATGTCCTGAGACCTCTGTACACTATTTGAAAAATTCCTTTGTGCACAGCCTGGCCCAGTTCCTCAGCAATCTATCCTGTGACGCTCAACTTGCTGAGTTGAACTCTGGTGGCGTGGGACCCTCCTTGGTAGTGCTACACCAACTGTATTTTGCACCTCCTTTGTCCCCATGCCCTTGGACTCCCTTGGGTGCTGTTTGATCTTGTGAGAGCTCTCTGAAGTGCTGATAGCCCCCTGGGGCCAGACAGTGCCACCTTGATGAAAAAAGCGACTTTGCCGGAACTAAGGCTTGTTGGACGAATCCAGCACCAAAACTCACCTGCATCCAACATCTCTTCGTGGGACATCCATTGCATCATGCAGGAACCTGCTGACATCTTCCTTGGGTGCATTTATGCAGTCTTCATCCAACTGGGGACTCTTCTTTTGCACCCTCTTCTGGGTTGGCAGGGGCTCTTGTCCTTCCTGGAACTTCTTGTGACACGACTTGTAGTGTGTCCTCAGGAAAATTGCAGTACTCTACTTCTACTTTCCAGGGCTCTGGGGTTGGGCATTTTACTTACATTTGCTGTATTCTTACTCTCTCAGCGATTCTCTACACACTACACTTGTTTAGGGGGGGCAACCGTGATTCACATTCCACTTTCTTAGTATATGGTTTGTGTTGCCCCTAGACCTACTTTCTCTCATTGTATTCTATAGCATTTCCTATTGTTTGCACTATCCTATGTCTAATTACTTACCTTATTTTGGTGTCTAGTGTATATATTGTGAATAATACTTACCTCCAGAAGGAGTATTGCCTCTAAGATATTTTTGGCCTTGTGTCACCCAAATAAACTACCTTTATTTTTTATAACACTGAGTATTGTCTTTACTTGTGTATATGTACTGTGTAACTATAAGTGGTATTGCAGGAGCCTTGCATGTCTCCTAGTTCAGCCTAAGCTGCTCTGCTATAGCTACTCTATCAGCCTAAGCTTCTAGAACACTACTACATTTCAGTAATAAGGGATAACTGGACCTGGTGTAAGGTGTAAGTATCAAAGGTACCCACTACAAACCAGGCCAGCCTCCTACATTGGTGGTGCAGCGGTGGGATAAGTACTTGCAATTGCTTTACCACTTTGTTACTAGTGCTTTTCACAAGAAAAGCTTGCTCCAATACTTAGAGCCATACATAATCTATACCTAGAAGTCATTTCTAACTTTCTAAAACGTTATTTAAACTTTGCAAAGTTTTTACAAAGTTTCTGAAACATTTTTCTTCTTTTCTCTAAAAAGTTAGTTCTCTTAATCTACTAACATTTTACTCACTTTCCTAAACTTTTTCTCTTTCAATATGTCTTCTCTGGAAGCTACCCCTAGAGTTGTGAACACAACATATGAGAATCTTAACTTTAAATGTTTGAGGGGTCTCTGTACTGAAAGAAGTTTAGGGATTGGGAAGAACCCCAATAAGGAATTCCTTTTACATGTTCTCCTGAAGGATGACCAGGGATTTAGTACTGGTCAGGAACAGCCAGATGGGGGAGTAGAGGAAGATTCCTACCAGGCAGGCTCAGTGGAGCACACTGATAATCCTGGGGAGGGTCTTTCCACTTATTTTTCTATTAACAAACCTCCTACTGTAACTAGAAGTGGGAAGGGTTCACACACTGGTAGGGCTACCTTCACACCTAGAGGCCAGGTCACTAGGGTGGCTCAAGTTAGGGAAAGATCAGCCTCTGTAAATTCCAATGTTACTTCTGTCTCAGAAGTATCCCACAATTCTAACCCTGAGGACCAGTCCCTAGATAGGGAACTCAGAAATCTGAGATTAGAGGAGGCCAGACTGAGGTTACAGCAGCAACAGTTGGCCTTAGACAGGGAATCCCTGGCTGCAGAAAAGCAAAGGCAGGGGTTAGGGTTAGTTCCCCATTGTGGCAGCAGCAGTTTCAGCAATTCTAATGTTTGGGAACCCTTATTTGATTCAATAAATCTGCATAATCTTCACCTTTATTTTTGGAACAATGTTTTTGGCAATGTGAAGAAGAAAATTGTAAAGTTTGTTCTTGCCAATTTATACTTGGATTGTGTAATGCCAACCATGGCATACCTAATATAAACCCATATTGATGCGCCTGAATCAGATCAAATTTTATTTTTTCATGGTGTTCTTGATTTGTGACATCTTTACATACCATTTGCATTAGTGAGGTATGCATGGTAACCGGACCTCCGGCTAATTCACTACCATCTACCGCTTGGATAGTCTCAGGTATCTTTTTCTTGACACATGGTAGTTGTAATTTCTGAGCAGTTTGCAGATCTACAAAGTTCCCTGTTGCTCCTGAGTCTAATAGGATTTGTACAGAATGTCTTTTTTCTCTGACAATAAGTTCTGCAGTGATTCAAAAATGCTTAACGTGGTGACTAGTACACGAACAGACTGAAGTGATAGCAAACCTACCCAAGAGATTCCCTTCTTTGTTTCTTGGGCCTTCTAGTTTTCCTCTAGAGTTTCCAAAGTAGCAACTTTTTGCCTTGTATTGGTGTTTAAATCCATCTCATTCCTTGGTTTTAGTTGCCATTCTCTTACAAAGTGACCTCTTTTCCCACAGTATAGACATTGACCCTTGCGTCGTCATGTATCTTTTTCTTCTTTGGTTAGAGGTTGTCGAATGGTTCCAATTTCCATTGGTTCTGTTGAATTATCTGAGGATGATGATGGGTTTTTATATTTATCTATACGCCAAGAGGTTCGTTCTGGCCTTTTTCTATCCCCTTTTCTTTCTGCAATTCTGTGATCCAATCTGAGAGTTAAATTTATCAAGTCTGTACAGGTTTTTGGTTGTGGATCGATTTGGGCCAGAACATCTTTTAGTTCTTGTTTCAGACCTTGGTAAAAAATTGCTGACCTTTTCTCCTCAGGCCAGGTGGTTTCTACCACCAACCAGTTGAAATGAGATAGGTATGTGATTAAGTCCTTGTTACCCTGTCGTAATTCTAACAGTTCTTTATCTGCAGACATGGTAACTGCTCGCCTTTCAAAAACCTACTCAAACTCATCTACAAACAAACGCCAATTATATAACAATGAGCTATCTTGTCGCACCAAAGGAATCGCCCAAGTAGCTGCATCACCAGTTAAATAAGAAATTAGAAATGCGATCCTGGATTGTGAGTCCGGGAATGCAGCAGGTCGGCATGTAAAGTGTAATTCTACTTGTGTAAGAAATATTTGAACTTTACTGGCATCTCCCGAAAATCTTTCTGGTGCAGCTAATGTAATTTGCGAAGGTACATTCACCGCAATATTCGTGGGCGTTGCGGGCGTTGGTCGTGTTTGAGGTGCGACTCCTTTTCCGCCTACCTTAAGTTGTAATTGAGTCACCTTGCTTACCAAATCAGCAGTGGCATTCTTTGATTCTACCAAATCCCTTTGCATTTGCATAATCACTTGCATTAATGTGTCTAGGGTAGCCATCTTGTACGGCTCCCACGCAGATCAAGAGGAAATTAAATTTGTGGGCTCACTATCCTGTCGTGATCACCCTTTCCTCAGGATCTACGGGTTGCTGAACAAGATTGCCCACCTCCTGGCAGCACCAAACTCAGAATGCTTTAATAGCACTGAGCCTAGGAGATGCCAAGTGAGGGGAAGGGGAATTAGGAAGGGAACAGCAGGAGGGAGATCTGGAAGACAAACAATTTGTGCAGACACAAAACGCAATGACTCAATTGCTATCCTTCAACAATAGCAAATGATTATAATCATCAAATTGTGCAATTGAGAAAATATTTGAGAATTAAAACAAACAATCACCGTCAAATTCTTTCCAAGGACACTGTAATGAAAATCATATGTCACTTTTCCTAATAAAGATTTCTTTTCACAAACAAACCTAAGTCATAAAAAACTCTATGAATGTTGAAAGACTTAATTTCCATAATTCATGTTAACAACCAGAATGAGAAGGCCTTCATTAGAAATAATAAAGAAATAACTGCAGCCGAAAAGTAGACGTTGAAAAAACAATGGTCTCTTGCCAGTAATTATAAAGCAAATGTTCGAAATCGTTTGTGTGCTTACATTAAGATGAAACAAAAATACAATGTTTCACTTTGGCCTCTCGAGAAAGCAACAAATCTCTTTGTTAGCTGAAACTGTATCAAATGAACAGCCTATGAATAAACAAACGCTCACCTACGATGTCGGAAAACCGAAACAGCAGCGAGACACGTGCCGTCTGAAGATTTCCACTGCCCAATGATACAAAGTATTCCAAATGCAGGGCGAGTGAAGAACACTTCAAATAAAAGGCTTTTGTACGAGTAAGACCTACTCGTTAATTCTTTGCCGGGAATGGCAAAGAGCACACGGAGCAGAAGCGCTCCAACTCCTAGACAGGATGCAGAATAGTGAGCGAGTCTAGAAGGGTGTGGCTGCTATTTACAGAGTGGCCACACACAAAGATGGCCGCCACTCCAATGGAACTGAAACCAATAATGTTTTGCAAAGGTTCAGGCCCTCAGTTCTCACACGATGCAATAGTGTGTAACAATGTGTGCAAAAGCTCAAGTCCCATCCCCCACAAGATGCACAATGGTGTTACAACGCAACCACCATCGACCTGTTCCCGCAGCCCAATGTGATTTACCACACGGGGGCGCAGCAAGCGTGATCCTGCACAAGAGGGGATTATAACTGGTGACATCATATGTGCATTGTGGATAGTCGTTATAGAAACGCCATTGGGGATGGGTCCTAGACCGTGGGATGCTCTACTTTTGACATATACAAATCATCATTTAAAAAAGCTAAAAAAAAAAGGTACTACTCAGACAGAATTCAAAATGCTCAATCTACAACCAAGGAATTTTATAAAATTCTCAATGAATTTCGAAAACCTACATGCATGGAAGGAAGTCATCCCACTACTCAAGATTTCACAAACAAATTGGCAACTCACTACACAACCAAGGCAGACACATTGGACTGCTATTTGAAACAGAAGAAAACCATCAGCACCAACCCCTTTCCTAAAATGCCCTCTAAGAATAAACCAGCCCGGCCTCTACAGTCCTTCCAACTAATATCCCAAGGTGAATTTATGGATTTGGTCAAAGCAAGCAGACCTTCCGGTTGCCCTTCTGACCCTTGCCCACCACAAATCTTCAAGAACATTCTTCTATCTACTTCTGCTGCCACACCTGTAAGAAGAATCATCAACAACTCTTTAACTACAGGAACTTTTCCTGTAGACCTGAAAAAGGCATACATACGGCCGTTATTAAAGAAAACAAACCTAGACCCACAAGACCCCAACAACTACAGACCAATCACAAATGGTCCTTTCCTGGGCAAATTGATAGAAAGAGCAGCATTCGCCCAGATGTCACAATTCATTGAAGACAATTCTATACTTTCAGACTTCCAAACTGGTTTCCGCCCAGGAAGAGGCACTGAATCGGCACTCATAGCAATCTGGGATGATCTTAAAAACACAGTTGACTGCAATGGAGTTGCTGCACTACTTCTCTTGGGCCTCTCCGCTGCCTTTGATACGGTTGCCAATGACACCCTAATTCAAAGACTTCACGAAGCCGGCATACAAGGGACTGCTCTTGACTGGATTACTTCCTATCTTCAAAAAAGATCTAATATCATCTACTCGCCCCCCTTCTCATCCAAACCCTACCTCACAAAAGCAGGGGTCCCCCAAGGATCAATCATCTCACCTTTGCTTTTCAACATCTACATGATATCATTACCAGAACTGAGCAATGATTTCCCTCTCACATGCTACAACTATGCAAATGACACACAAATACTACTTAAATTAGAATGCCCCAAAAACATTGAAAACTCAGAAATCTTCAGCTGCCTTAGAGACGTTGATCAGTGGATGACCTGGAGCCATCTCAAAATAAATACCTCCAAAACAGAAATACTCATATGTGGTGAATGGAAACGTTATGACCCTCTGTGCGTCTGGCCTGACGATCTTGGACCACCTCCCCAATTATCCAAGGAACTTAAAAACCTTGGAATCACCATGGATTCCAAGTTAACTATGAATGCCCAAGTGGTCAAATTAGCACGAACAAGCTTCATCACTTTGAAGACTTTACGACGCATCTTCCCCTACCTCGGATTTCCACACAACGTGCAAGCTACTATCTCGCTTGTACTATCCAAACTGGATTATGCCAATGGCCTCTACCATGGATCATCTCTATATATTATGAAAAAACTACAACGTATTCAGAACTCCACAGCCAGGCTACTATTGAATGTAAAGCTGCAAGCCCACATCTCCCCTGCCTTGAGAGCACTACACTGGTTACCCGTTGCCAGAAGATGCACTTTCAAGCTGCTTTGTACCACCCACAAAGCTATACATGGAACAGGACCGCTTTTTATCAGAAACAAAATAACCAAATACATCCAACAAAGAAACCTCCGCTCAAGATTGGCACCCCGCCTTAGAACACTACCATACAAGAAAAAAACTATAGGTGGTACATCCTTCTCCGTTCAAGCAGCCAAACTATGGAATTCATTACCCCCAACTATAAGAGCCACAGATAACTTTCTTGTCTTCAGAAAACTACTCAAGAGTTGGCTCTTTCATTCATAACCACCATATTCAGACAATTATGGACTGCATATGCCTATGTTGATAAATATGTTTTCTGATTATGTGTCTATTTCTAGTTATGTATAGTTCTTTAGAAAATATGTATTGCTACTATGTCATAACAATAAAATACACACACACTCTTTAAACCTGTTTGACTAAGTATATTTACCCATGGTTCTATTCATGTGTTTGTATGTGTGTGTGTATGTGTGTATGTATGTTTGGCATATCGTGGGTCACTGCATGGCTCCTGGGTGGGTTGTTATACTAGATATCTATGAATCCCTGCCCTCATCTTATCACACTTATCTACCCATCATCATATGTCATGTCTCTACCAGACTATCCTCGATTCCCACTCTGCCTCATCCCAAATCCATTCTACTACTTTCATCTCCTAAATAACTCTGCCTAAGTTCTTCCCTCCGTTTCCACATCTAACTCACCAAACCTCACTCTACTACCATGACCTCCCAAACAACCTTACTAAATTCTCCCTCATTTATCTCACCCTGCTACTATGATCTCCCTAACCCTTCCACAGACTCTTCCCTCCTCCATCCCCCTTTACTCATCCCAAGCCTTTGGGATGAGTAAATGAGGGATATACTCCCAATTAACACTTCTGGATTTCTTTCCTCCTCCACCCCTCCATTACTCCAGTCAATCTAACTAACAAACTCTCATATCCGCATCTCAAATTAACTCATAATAATACAAAAACTGTACTCACATTTCCCGATACTAATGCATCACTAATTCTTGTTGGGTTCCGGAGTAGTGTGCTGCTCGTCGAAAAGCACTTCAACGCCTCGTCAGGGGTAGTAACCGCTATATAAATACTATTACAATACAATACAATGAAGTTGTCCCTCCTTACAAGGACGGACATGAAATATATACAAGTGGTTTGCTACACTTGAGAGGGCCTGTAAAGTTCATAGGGTCTCTCAAGTTCAGTGGGCTGCTATCCTGTGGCTATCTTTTTCTGGCAAGGGGAGAGACAGACTCCTTATTGTCAGAGAAGATGATGCAGACAACTACCATATTCTCAAAAGTGCATGCTTATATGGTCTGGGCTTAACCACTGAACAATACAGATTAAAGTTCAGAGAAACCAGAAACGAGTCATCACAGGATTGGACAGACTTTGTAGACTCTGATAGCCCCTGGGCCAGCCAAGTGGTGCTTGTCCCCAAACCGCAGAGCAAAGAAGGAAAGAGGGAAATGTGGTTTTGTGTGGACTATAGGGGTTAGTTATACAATAACTAAAACTGAGGCTCACCCTATACCCAGGGCAGATGAGCTAATAGATACACTGGCATCCGCCCCGCCACATGTCTAAGCACCTTTGATTTGACTGCATGGTATTGGCAGATCAAATTGTCAGAGGATGCCAAAGCAAAAACTGCATTTTCTACCATAGGAGGTCATTATCGATTCACTGTTATGCCCTTTGGTTTGACAAATGCACCTGCTACTTTTCAAAGGCTGGTGAATACAGTCTTCCAAGGTTTGTAAGCTTTCACTGCAGCATACTTAGATGATATTGCTGCATTTAGCTCCACCTGGGATGACCACCTGGTCCACCTCTGGAAAGTTTTGGAGGCCCTGCAAATGGCAGGCCTAACTATCAAGGCTTCAAAGTGGCAGATAGGTCAGTGGAAAGTGGCTTATCTGGGCCACCTGGTAGGTGGAGAACAGATTGAACCACTACAGCGACAGATTCAGACCATTACACAGACCCAGGTCAGAGCCTTCTTAGGTCTCACTGGGTATTACAGGAGGTTCCTTAAGAACTAGGGCTCCATTGTTGCCCCTCTTAATGACATCACTTCTAAGAAGATGCCGAAAAGGGTGTTGTGGACAGCTAGCTGTCAGAAACCTTTTGAGGAGCTTAAGTGGGCTATGTGCTCTGCACCTGCCTTGAAGAGCCCAACCTACTCAAACAAATTCATTTTCCAAACAAATGCTTCTGAATTAGGGGTAGGGACTGTACTATCACAACTTAACTCAGAGGGCCAGGATCAACTTGTTGCTTTTATCAGCAGGAGGTTGACCCCTAGAGAAAAGTGTTGGTCTGCCATAGAGAGGGAGGCCTTTGCTTTGGTCTGGGCCTTGAAGAAGCTGAGACCCTACTAGTTTGGGACTCACTTCATTGTTCACACAGACCACAAACCTCTATTATTGCTTAAACAAATGAAAGGTGAAAACCCTAAATCTTTGAGGTGTTCCAACTCTAGTGACCTGACCTCTAGGTGTGACGGGAGCCCTACTTGTGTGTGAACCCCTCCCACTGCCAGCTACCCCAGATGGTTTGCTAGGGGAAAGATTTTGTGAAGAGCCCTCCCTGAATCTTCAGGCTGATCCCCTGAGTCTAAAAGGTTAGAATCTCCTTCCCTCCTTATCCTCCTCTTGGTTACCAGACTTCTCCTGATCATCCTGGAGAAGGAGACTCAAAAGGAAATTATTTTTAGGGTTCTTCCCTACTTCTAAGTTTCTCTCTAAAAAAAGCCCTCTTAGTACTTTGAAAGTCATGTTCTCACAGGGAGTTTCCATGACTCCAGGGGTGTCCTCAGAGGAAGAAATAGTGTAGTGTGTTACAGTAGAGTGAAAGGAAAGAAAAAGACCTACTCTACATAACCTCTAGTCTTTTAGAAAGAAAGTGAAAGAATAGATTCTTTACTATGTATATATTTGTATAGCTCTAGGTATATAGTACACTTTCCTGTGGAAAGCTCAGGTGACAGAGTGATAAGACAATTGCAAGTACTTATTCCATTGTTGCTACCAATGTAGGAGGCTGGCGTGGTTTGCAGTGGACTACCAAAGGTACTTACACCTTATACCAGGTCCAGTTATCCCTTATTAATGAAATGTAGTCAGTGTCTAGAAGCCAAGCTGTCTAGGGGTAGCTGTAACTGAGCAGCCAAGGCTTATCTGGGAGACATGCAAAGCTCTTGCAATAGCATTGTAGTTACACAGTACTCGCACACATGAAAGAAAATACTCAGGCCCTCATTATGACATTGGCAGTAAAAACTGCCTACTGCCGCGGCGACAGCCGCCAAAAGACCATCGCCGTGGCTACTAGCCATCCGCCATACTATGACCACAGCCAGATTTCCACCAGAAGGATGGTGGAAATCCGGCTGTGGCCATACTGGTGGACGGCGGTAAGGTGGCGCTGCTGCCGGCAGCAGCGCCACACCAGTAGTCCGCCGCCAGCTGTATTGTGAGAATTAATATGGCCTGGCAGTGTTCTGATGGTGGATGCTGAGGCTGGCAGCAGTGCCCCTTCCCATCTCCTGCCGGAGGACCTCTACACAAAGGTAAGTGGGTGCTCCGACAGGGGAGAGGGTGGAGGGTATTGTGTGTGTGGGGGGGGGGTGTATGTCTGTGCATGGGTGTATGCGGGTGTGTGTTGCGTGTTGTATGTGTGTGCATGTTTGGGGGTGTGAGTGCATGTATGTTGGATTGCATGAATGTGTGTCTGCGTGTATGTATGTAAGTGTGTGCGGATGTGTGTGAATTGATGTATGCATGCGTGGATAAATGTGGGAATGGGTGTGTGTATGCATATGCGAAGGGAGGGGCATGTATGAAGGGGGTCTGGAGAGGAAAGGAAGGTGGTGGGAAACCGGTGGAGGGGGGGTGGAGACGACTTCTATCAGTGACAGGGAAGGGATTCCCTGCCACTCATAGTGCCTACCGCCATGGTTTTCGTGGCGGTAAGGAAGCCACGAACACCCCTTTCCTCCATATTACCGCCGGGGTCGTAATGATCCCCTCAGTGTTACAAAAATAAAGATACGTTTTTTTTAGTGACACACTGCCAAAAATATCTTAGGGACTATACTCCCTTAGGAGGTAAGTAATATACACAGTGTATATACACTAGAATGCAGGAATAGCTGTAAAACAGTTAGAAAACAGTGGCAATAGTGAATATCACAATAGGTTGCAAAGGGCCTAGGGGGAACAAAAACCATATACTAAAATAGTGGAATGCGAAATTCGGTTTCCCACATAGGCAAGTGTAGTGAGTGGAGGGGTGCTGGGAGTGTATTAAAGCACAAAGGTAAGTAATAGAACCCTCCTCAGAGCCCAGGAAAACAGGAGTAAATTACAGTACGTTTCCTAGAACACACAAGAATCTGTGATAGAGGATTATACATGAACCAGAAGAGACTGAAAGACACCAACAATGGATTCCTTGACCTGAAAACCTGTGGAGAAGGGGACCAAGTCCAAGAAGCACTGGAGAGTCCAGGGAGAACCGGATCCCCTGCTTATCCGGATGAAGAACCACCAGTGAGGAAGAACAGTCAGTACTGCACCCAAGAAGACGGATGCAGGTTCCTGGTTGGTGCAGATAATGTCCCACGCTGGATGGGAGATTACAGTCTGGTTTGCGTTGCTGGATTCCGCCAACAAGCATTGGCACACGCAAAGCTTGCAGTTAGTGGAAAATGGCGCTGCCTGGAACCAGGAGGGACCTGGTGCTCTCTACCCAGGAAGGGGAGACAGAGGAGTCTCTCAGCAACTCAGAGAACCCTCAGAACACTAGGCAGTGTGCACAGGAGTCCCACAGCACAGGGACAAAGAAGGTCTGGCTCCAGCTGGGCACATAGTTCATGTATAGTTGCTCTGTCAAGCCGGTATGTAAGTATGATATGTCGTTCTTCCATTGTCGACAGGTCCACCAGCGGTCGGTACACGGGAGGATTCATCCTTCTCCTCGCAAGTCCCAGCGGATGGTGCCTAGGAAGGACAACATGGAGCACAGAGTCAAGCAACCCACAGGTTAGTTCACACAGCTTGCACAGTACACGAATCGCTATGCATGGCACAGCTTGTATGAGTGGCTATGCAAGGCCTAGGCCTGTGTGACGCAGTTGAAATCATGCCATGTGGGCCCTTGAAATGGCGGCTGCCTGACCTGTGAAGTGTGACAGTGGGATGTGAGGTCACTGCGCTGGCGTGGCACACCGTGGCGGTAGGCGGTCGAAGACCGCGGCGCAAAGCAGCATTGGTTAACATTGAACCCTATGGCTCCCAGGAGCCAATGACGATGTGCGCCGGCGGGCGCGGTACGCACCGCCGCGGGCGTGACCGCCATTTTCTATCTGATTAATCACTCGAGACCTGATCATCCACAGGAGAGGACCTATACTGCAAGTGCTGCTGTGACCTCGGTCTGGGAGATACAATGGCTGCTGCGACTGGGGAAAGGGCCCCTGCCTTCACTGCCGAAGAATTGGAGAAACTTGTTGATGGGGTCCTCCCCCAGTATGCGCTACTCTACGGTCCTCCAGACCAACAGGTTAGTACACAGGGTGCACGTTGAATGGGCTATGCCTGTGTTGAGTGGGGTGTATGTAAGATGGTGGGGAGGTGAGCGAATGAGGAGTGCAACGCACGAAAGATGAGAGCATGTGCCATATGGCAAGGTTGGGGAGGGGGGGCCACTCACATTGACCAGGCAGAAAACTGATGCGATTTCCCTTACCACCCTGTACATGTCACATAGGTCAGCACCCATCAGAAGATCGACATTTGGCGTGCCATCGCCAAGGTCGTCCGGGCCCTGGAGGTCCACAACAGACGGGGCACCCACTGCCGAAAGAGGTGGGAGGACATCCGCCGCGGGACCAGAAAGACCGCCGAGTCTCTGCTGGGGATGGCCTCCCAACATAGGAGGGGTGCCAGCCGCCAATTGACCCCCCTGATGTCCCAGATCCTGGCGGTGGCCTACCCCGATTTGGATGGGCACGTGAGGACATCACAGCAGACACAAGGGGGTGAGTATCAGCACATTCTGCTATCTTTGCGTGCAGTTGAGGTGTCTGGGTTGGGGAGGAGGGCTGTGGGTAACTCAAGGCCAGGGTGCTTTCGGTAGGCTAGTACCCTCCGTTAGGCATGGCCCTGTGCCCCCGCCCCCCACCTCTGTAGGGTGCCAAGTACAGCTATCGATGGTCCTGCATCACCCATGTGTGCATTTGTCGTCCATAGACCTGTAGGCCTAGTCACAAGAACTGAGTAGTGTACCCCGATTGCGCAGCGTAGTGCAGGGGGCTTCTGTGTCTGTCCTCTCCGCCAACGGTGTTGCCAATGCATGCACTCAACCTGTCTTCATTTCTCCCCCCCACCCATTTTCTTTTTCTTCCTGTGCATGTGTGCATTAGCATCATCAGGCGGAGGAGAAGTGGCATCGGCGCACGAGGGAGCTGCATCTCACATGGCCCCGGAGGGCCATGCAACCGACTCAGAGTTCACCAGTGAGACGGAGGGCGAGGGGAGCTCCACAACGGGGACCCGTGGAGACGTCAGCGACACCGACACGTCCTCGGAAGGGAGCTCCCTTGCGGTGGCGGCAACATCCGTGCCCACCGCCACAACAGGTACAGCCGCCACCCAGCGCACCAGCCCCGCCCTCCCAGCAGCCCCTCGGCCTTCGCTCCGTGCCCGCTCACCCAGGAAGGCGGGCATCTCCTTCGCCCCAGGCACCTCAGGCCCTGCCCCAGTTACCCCTGCTGCCCTCAGTGAGGAGGTCATTGACCTCCTGCGGACGCTCATTGTTGGGCAGTCTACCCTTTTGAATGCCATCCAGGGTGTAGAAAGGGAGGTGCATCGGAGCAATGCATACCTGAAGGGCATTCATTCGGGTCAGGCTGCCCATCAGCGATCGTTCAACGCTCTGGCCTCAGCACTGACGGCAGCCATTGTCCCTGTCTCCAGCCTCCCTCTTCTAACTCCCTCTACCCAGTCCCAGTCTCCTGTTCCTCTGCCTATCCCATCCACACCATCAGACCAGCCTGCACACACCTCAACACCCAAGGGCAGCTCATACAGACATAAGCACCACAGATCCCACAAGCATTCACACAAACAACATCCAGATGCAGACATGCCAACAGTCACTACCACCTCTGTGTCCCCCTCCTCCTCGTCTCCCTCCTCCCTCCCTGTGACGTCTCCACTCACACCTGCCTGCACACCACCATCAGCCAGTACTTCCATCACCAGCACACCCTCCATTAGTCAGCACACGTGCAGTCACCACCCCCACTGACATTTACATGTCCCCTGTGTCCTCTCCCACTGTGTCTGTCACCCCCTCTTCCAAACCACACAAACGCAGCCACCCACCCACCCAACAGCCATCCACCTCACGACAGCCTCCAGCCCAAGCACCTGCACCCAAAGACAGCACACTTGACTCTCCTACAACCACATCCTCTTCCTCCACTCCCATACCCACTGCACCTACCCTTCCCATTGCTCCTAAAAAACGTTTCCTGTCCAAAACTAACCTCTTTGCATCACCTGACCCACCCCCTCCATCTGGTAAGAGTCCAAAGAGCACCGCAGCCACCACCAGCCCTGCATCTAGTATCACCATAGTGCAGGGCTATTGGAGTCCACCAGCTCCTAGGGAAGGAACATCGGCCAGCAGCAAGGGGACAGCCAGCCCACCCCCTGGGAAGAGGACAAGAAAAATTAAGGGCTGGCGCGAAAAGCCTGAGACGGCTGCCACCAAGGAGAGTGGCCTTGCCCCGTCACCTGCCACATCATCTAAGGGAGGCAAGGGCCAGAGAGCTGCAGCGAAGGAGGGCAAGGGCATCAGGGCGGAGAAGACATGCAGCAGGCGAGCGCACCAGGAGGGCCCCACCAGCCCCATACCGGGTGTGACGGACGACACCCACGGGCCCAAGACTCCATCACAGGAGGGCCCCGCTACAGCAAGGTCGGAGGGCGACTAAGCGGGGAGTCTTGGCCAGGTCTGGGTCCCTTGAAAGACAGGACAAGCACCGCTGAACAGGTTCCCGCCAATACAGGCACCGCTGAACAGGGCCCCGCCGTGAAGAGCACCGCTGAACAGGGCCCCGCCAAGACAGGCACCGCTGAACAGGGCCCCGCCGTGAAGAGCACCGCTGAACAGGGCCCCGCCAAGACAGACACCGCTGAACAGGGCCCCGCCGTGAAGAGCACCGCTGAACAGGGCCCCGCCAAGACAGGCACCGCTGAACAGGGCCCCGCCGTGCAGAGCACCGCTGAACAGGGCCCCGCCAAGACAGGCACCGCTGAACAGGGCCCCGCCGTGAAGAGCACCGCTGAACAGGGCCCCGCCGTGAAGAGCACCGCTGAACAGGGCCCCGCTGTGAAGAGCACCGCTCCGCTAGGCCCTTCATCTCAAGCACCGCTCCGCTGGGCCCTTCCTGTCAAGCACCGCTCCGCTGGGCCCTTCATCTCAAGCAACGCTCCGCTGGGCCCTTCCTCTCATGCACCGCTCCGCTGGGCCCTTCCTGTCAAGCACCGCTCCACTGGGCCCTTCCTGTCAAGCACCGCTCCGCTGGGCCCTTCATCTCAAGCACCGCTCCACTGGGCACCGCCGTCTCAAGCACCGCTCCGCTGGGCCCTTCATCTCAAGCACCGCTCCGCTGGGCCCTTCATCTCAAGCACCGCTCCGCTGGGCACCGCCGTCTCAAGCACCGCTCCGCTGGGCACCACCGTCTCAAACACCGCTGGTCCATTGACAGTGCCGGTTCTGTGTCGAGCAGGTGTTCACGAAGCACTCTGGGCACCATGCCTCCTCCAATACCAGTGGAGTCGGTTATCCATCTGATGGACTGTGGCTTTGCACTCACCAGGATGGTACAGTGGGCATGGAGGCCCCTCGTGGATCTGGCGTCGTGGACTCATGTGGCTGAGGTGCCCCCCTTTCCCTTCCCCCTGAGGTGCCTGTTGTTTTATCATCTGATGCCCCTGCAGTGTTCTCTCCAATGGTATCCGGTCTCCTGTGTGGGCTTTGCCCATGTGTTTGTACACATTGGCCCACGGACTATGGATATTTAACGGACTGTGCAGGACTGATTGACTATGTTCATACTTTGCACTATGTTCATTATTTCTTTTGTATATTTCATATGGCATATTTACCATGACTTCAATGAACCTATTTTATACATAAATTTGTAACTTCATTTTAATTATGTCTTTGCATTCTTCCGGGGGGTTTGGGGGGTGTCACTCTGACTTGTTGCTCTGCATTGGTGTGTAGGTATTGGGGGGGGGTGGGTTGGGGGGGTGGGTGTATCGCGTATGTGTGTGCACGTAACCTTTCCTCCTCCCCCCTCCCCTGTGTCGTAGGTGCAGTACTCACCGTTGTCGTCTGCGCCAGCGTTCGTACTCGTGGTAGATGAGCAGGTAGACAAGAGCTGGTAGTATGTTTAATTCGGGTTCCATGCTGTCCAGATTCCTCGTGGAGTGTGTGGAGGTGAGCGTTTTCCCGTTCGTAGTCTGTTTCTGCCGTGTTTTTATCGGCGGGGCTCCCGCCCCGGAAAAGGAGGCAGATTGGTGAGTTGTGATAGGGTGGGGGGTACATTGTCTGCCGCCTGCCTGTTGGCGGTGACCGCCGCGCTGTTTGTCGGTCCCGCCGTGGCGGTCGGTGTGTTAAAGTGGCGGTCTGTGTTGGCGGTTCCCGCCAGGGTCAGAATTGCATTTTTTGGACCGCCTGCCTGTTGGCGGGTTGGCCGCCGCTTTATCACCGACCGCCAGGGTTGGAATGACCCCCTAAGTGTAATAGGCAGCTCTGTATGGTTTCAATATAGCATGGAGCCACATATAGTTGAAGTTATTCCCTGTGCTGAAAGTTCAGATGACCCTGGCTCACATTTATCCATCGAAGTATGTCCCATTCTAACACACACTTTTCATACATCTCCCAGATTCCTGCTTTCACTGACACGTAGCTGCCCTTCTGCACTGCTCTGCGTCGTGCTACATGCAAGTCTGCTGAAGGCAGTTCTACCAGCAATCCAGGTGGGTGCACCACACCCTGACACCCCTTAATGGCTTGAATCCTTGTGGTGGCTTACCCAGAGCTTGATGGGCAGTTGAGTGCCCAACAACGGCAACAAGGACACAAGTCATTATCTGGAGATATTGTTGTTGTCTAACCTTTCTTATTTACAAAAATGTTGTATACCACCACCATTAAGGGTGACACAGATCCAAAGCCCATGAGGAGCGGTAAGTTAATCAGAGAGTGTCTGATGCTGTGTGTGGTGTAGAAGTTTGCCAATAAATTCCTCATCACAAGGCAAGTGCTGTTGTGGGCAGACACATGGCTGCATGCCAAAAAACAGGGTACCTGCATTTTCTCTCAAAGTCATGAGGGACAGTTGCACCAAACATGCCCCATGTCGTGACTGGGTAAAGTGGGATGCTCCATCACAAGTGTGAGTAGGTAATGTAGGCCCTTTAACTGGTTACTAAGGCAGAATGTTCAATTATGATGCAGTTGATATATCAGACTTTACATTGGTATGTTTGTGCTATGACAATATGGGCATGTGCATCTGCAACAAATGGACTGGAATTCTGTGCACAGTGCCACCATTCATAATCTGAAACATGTTTGAAACTAGTTTGTCCAGCAAACTTCTAGTCAGTTCATGTGGACAGTAGCAGGTTGACCTAAGGCCTTTGTCCATTACAAATGTGCACGTAAGCCAGTCTGTGCCAAACACCGTGAATTTGAATACCACACTGAATTGATTGTAATAGACAGGAATGTGTCCACTTTGGTGAGAGAGTCACAAGTCACCCAAACAACATTTTGGTGTCTTTAGTTCTGTTCAGCGGAGGAATAAATGATGAAGAGCAATGTGATACTTAAAGGGATATTTGCAGATGGAAGGTTACATCACATAGATGTAGTGTCCCATCGCGAGAAGTCAATTCCCAGCCAAAAACACCTGGTTCTTTCAGGAAATGTGAACCAATTTTAGCTCTGTACTGCAGTGGTTAAGAGAATTTTCAATGCATATGCATTTACTCATGCGGTAAAAACCCTTTTTCATGGATGGACCTACAAGTTTTTAAGGGCCTGATTTAGATGTTGGCACTATTACCGCGTTGGTGGTGGGCCCTATAAGACCATCACATTAGCAGTCTCCCGCCCACCAAATTTAGATGTTAGCAGTTGGGAAACAAACCACCACGGCAGTGTTTTCTTATTGCTGGCTGATTGAATTCTGCTGCTGTCAGGCTGGGTGGGTACCGGCAACCTGATTAGAAGCTCCCACTGTACTAGCGGTGTGACAGCAGCGGTTTAGTGATGGAGGGGGAGTATTCCATTGGGTATATGTGTTGATATAAGTGTGTTACCTACGATGTAAGCATCAACCTATGTCCTCAAATATTCCAACCCCATTCAAAAAATTAAAACATATTTACATGTAGGTTGACGGTCGGGTCTAATTTGATGGTAAAGCATCATCCCTTCATGTGCATGTCCCACGTTCTGGTCACCTTCATGTTAGGCAACAATGTGGTCAGTGTCCTTCATTCTCAAGTGTCAGCAGCATTGGCAGGGGTTCTCTAGTCACGTTCATGTGGAAAATGTAAACAAAATGTGGGAGAAGGGGGGTTTTCACCCCCATTTTTAGGTTTTAAGTTTTTCTGCCACAGTCTGCCTGGCGGGAAGGCAGATCAGAATCTGCTCGGCCGGGACAGTGGCTGCAGTCCTGATGCCAGACACTGTTTTCCATTTCTCTGTCGATGTCGAAGCCTGATGGACTCAGTGGGACCGTGGTGGTCTTTGGTCGACGGTCCAGCCAACATCTAAATAGGGCGAGTGGACTGCAAAGCTGGCGGGTGGGAAATCCAACAAAAAAACAATAGCAGGACAGTTATCGCCAACATCTAAATCAGGCCCTAAGGGACAAAGGCATTAAAGATATGGGAACTGGCATGGGGGTATTCTTGAACTTTGTGCAAATGTTGTGTACTGAACATTAATGCTGAATTGTATTTGCATGGATAGCCTCAAACTGTTGTATCTATGTTTTCAGCATCATCTGGGCAAGGTGAAGGTGACAGTGGCTACATTGGCGGTGAGGAAGCAGGTCACTTGGAATCGGGTGTGGACACCACTGACAGTGACATAACAAAACTGGCAGGGCCCCCCTGCAAAACACATGAGGCAGCCACCCTCCAGATCAGGTGCTGTGCTGAGGGGGCTCCCTGGAGATTGGGGGCCCGCCCCCCGCTCCACAGGGGCTGCGGGGCCTTTGTTACACCACTGACCACCAACACCAAGGAACCCAGTGACATGGTGGATGAAGGGACTGTCCCAGAGGCCACTAGTGACTCTACAGCTTATTCCGAGGCTTCCAATGAAGACCAGCCCCTGGAGCAACTATGATACCTATGTTGTTATCTGCCAACCAAATTTATAGCTCCACCTTCCTTCTAGCTACCCCCAGGAGGCCGTAGCCTCCCCCCTAAAAAGGGTTACATCACCTTTGCTACAGGCATCTACACTCTGGAGGCTGCTGACCTATTATGGTCAATCGCTGTAGGCCAGACCCCACTTCTGAATGCTATCCAGAGGCTGGCTGGCAAGAACACCCAGATGCTGGCTTACCTGGATGGCATTGACAGTGCTCTGTCTGGCCTTAAGGGGTCATTCAAGGGGCTGGCCTCCTATTTGGGTGCAGTTTACTCCCTCCCACCCCAACCTTGTGCCCAGAATCCCACCCTTCCCCACCCAAAATCCTTCAACACAGCCCTGTCCAAAGCAAACACAAGCATTTGCACACAGCACTGCAACAACCACACTGAGCATATCCTCACAGAAATACAGCAAAAAACACAGACGCACACATGAAGACACCACACTCACCACCACCACCACAAGCATATCCCCAGTCAGTGCACCCACCACGACACCAACATCCAAGCGCACAACAAGCACACCCCCAGTAACCGGACCCACCGCTATACCAACACACACACACCACAAGCACACCCCAGTCAGTGCACTCACCACCACATCCACAGAAACCACACCAACATATGCTACATCTACATCACACACATCCACATTCACAAATATTAAACCCAAATGTCCACACTCACCCACCCAACAATCAGTAAACGATACAAATGTAAACATACACCACATACACCAGACACTCAGGCACCCACACCTTCAACACACATATGCATAACAGACACAGCCACTCCATTTACCTCCCAACCCGTACACCCTGAAGACCACCCTACTCATTTTCATAAGGAGGTCCTATTTATTTTCATGGCCCTGACCCATTTCAAACCCCAAACCACCCCTCCCAAATGTCTTTCCAGCCCTTTCACCTCCAAACCACCTCTTACACATCCCAATCTACCCCTGCCACATCGCACCCCTCCCAAACATAAGTTCACCCAACCCAAACGTCTTTCCACCGCTTCCAAATCCCAACCCACCTGTTCCAAGTCCCATCCCACCTTACCAAGCCCTCCCCCCACACTCAAACCCACCCCTCTCAGACCCTCCCCTTCCACACTCAAACTCAACCCTCCCAAACCCAAGGACCCTCTCCCAGTAAGACCATTGAAGTACCTGCTCCCTGCCCCATAGATGCCCCATCCAGAGGAGGTTTATTTTGGCAGTAACATTAGGAGGCAAATTGTGCATGCACCCACACTCAGGACTATAGGCCAAGTGCCTTATTTTTCTTATGCACTGTTTATTTACTTATTTTTTTATGAGAGGATTATCTTATGTTTATAATACATTTGTATTTTTTGAACCCTTTTGTGCTGGCCTTATTTGATGAATCTTACTAATTGTTTGCTGATAATGTCATGTCTGCTAATGTGTGTGCAATGCACTTTATCTCACTTATGACAATGACTACCACAGTTTGTGGATTGTAGTTCATTTTCAAAATTGCATACATTACTGTTGTACATTTGTGATGGACATATTCATTTTGGTGCATTCATTCATGTTGTTACTGAACACTTACACCAAACTTATTGTGACTGGAAAATGCATGTGTGTGTATTGTGTATTGTGAAAGGATGTGCTAATGACATGCACATATGCAATACACGGAGAACCTGGAACTTTACAGTTAGGTGACATTTAATGTTTGTGATATACTGCACACATTAAGGGCACATGTGACCTTCATACATCTCTTCCATGTTTGCAGTTTGTCGGTAAACACATTCTATGTGCACCCACCCGTAGCAAGTTATAGTGTAATTTTTACAGTATCATTGGTTTGTGTGGTTCAGATTGCGTATACTGTTTCAGTTGATGCTTTCGAAGTATTAGGAGAATTATTGCACACTCTTGTGCAGACACATTCCTCTCCACAATTCCTGTGACTTTTTGTGTAGGTGTCCAATGTCATGATGGCAGTTCGTACCAGACAGGTGGGTGCTACCTGTATCTCGGGGTCTGTCTGATACAGTTTCTAACAGCAATATTACACACTAAACCCTTGTGCATCATTATGGTATTGTTTGCAAATAATATTTACCCATGCATGAGTCCAGTACTACTGTGAAGCAACAACTCAGAAGATAACAGGAATGACTGTGATTTATCTTCTGTTCCTGCAACAACGGGGTTGATTTGCATCTTGGACCTGGCCCAGGAACAATTACAGGACTGGTAGGAGCAGGTTCATGGTGGCAGGAATTGTGAAAACCACTAAAAATTGAGTTTCGTGCTTGTATACATCCCAATTCGCCAACTCAGGTGTGGATGTTTAGCCACCACAGTTGCGTCAGCAGGAATGCACATCATGAGATAGTGAGGGGCTCCACTGTAAAATGGTCTGGCTTCGCGCCGCCAGCCACTTTTACCTATGGCGGCGTCAAAGCAGGTTGCAATTCTTCGCAGTGATGATGGACAGTTAGCAATCTTTTGTCTATACTCCTGCTATTATCTAAATAGGACAGGCAGACCATCACAGCGTGGACGGATTTTCAGTTGAAAAGTCGAAGGCGGGACTGCTACAACTAAATCACTCCCAGAGTCTTTTTGTTTCAAGTGAATGTAACATGACTATTACTGAAGCATTATTAATGTTGACTTCATAAATCTGCATATTAATATTTGTTTGCTGGAATGTATTAAATTAAATGTATTGCTTTAACTCACTTGCATTAGTTTAAGTGAGGCCTTCTAGGCCTGTGTTTAGTGATTGTGCAGGAAATGCTGATTCATTTTCATACTTTCTTTCAGACTTTGTTCCCATGAGAAGACTAGCTTTGGTAATAGACCCCTTTTGTTTTAGACATGGAGAAAAGTGAACTAGTGTCCTTGAATGTAGAACATCCTGGACTGTGGGTTGACAATATATACAATTGTTTCAATCCTGTTTGGAGCTACATGGATGGATGAGGTTCCCATGACCGACCTGGGAATATGTATTAGTGTTGCAACCTAGAGTCATGTAATTGATTGTTATTGGATGATACCCCTTCAACGTAACTGTCTCTCAGAGCAAATCAGATTGCCGTATGAATTTTAATATGTTTTTGACTATTTGGACTTTGGAAACTCCATCAGAATATTTGTGATACCCCTCAACCAGAAGCCTTGCTGATGAAGAACCCTGAATGTTGAGCCTCCTGGAGAGGTATCTTTCTCTCTGCTTTGCCCCTTTGAGATATCCTGATGAGAACTTTTTTTCCTAACTCCTGCAGAAGACTCTTGATCGAGCTTCTGACATGGTGGCGCCTTCCCTTTTTACCTATCTTTTTCCCACCTTAGTTATGCTAGTGCACCTGGTCCTTAGTAAGTAAACTTAGTAATACAATATAGGTCGATGAACCTTTTGAATCGCATGGAATATCCCAGTCATGCAGTGACCACTAAATCAATAATTAACATCAATAATCAAGAAACATTCTATGATAAAACAGCTCAAAAACCATCTGCTCATGAATAACCACAACTCAGTAAAGAGTTAAACAAATTTTATTTCCCTATTGATTACAATTCTAAATCATCCATTAGTTCAATCTTTATTCAATCCACTCAATTATTCATTTGTTAATGAAAAACATCACAACATAACTTGAAGGAAACCATATGCATAAATGCATCTACATAAGCCAAGAATACCAGCATTAATAGCAGAGTTCAGCAACTAGCTTGTCCGTCAATTGTCACTGTCAACGTTACTCTTAACAGCCTACCTAACCAAGATTAGCATCAGCATGTGGGCCTTCATGCAAAACAATTTAGAGAAAAACATTAATTTGGAAAAGATCTATCTAATTGAGAATTCTATAATCAGCGCAGTTGGTACCTAGAAGAAAAGGCACAAATTTGTCACTCACTTTTTCATAGCAACCTATCCAAGATTGATCAGCAACAAGTCAGTCTTCGTCTTCGGACATCAATTAGTCAGCCATGCACCAGGCTCACAGAGTATAAGCCCAACGACAGAACCTCGGACAGCGTCTCCTAATGTCATCAATTCTCCCCTCGTATCTGAAGTTTTAATCCCTTGTCATGACTTTTTATTAGAGTCTCCCAGTCCATCCCCCTAATTCCTAATTGGTCAGTCAGTCAGCAAATATAACTTACTTTAACCTATAGTATTTGTTTACCAAATCTACCAATTTCAACATCAGTCCGTTCACAAGATGTGGATTGGTCCGCTATACGATGTCCTCATCATCTGGCTCTTCAGGTATCGAAATTGTTGCATGTTCCTCTTCAGTCAGGGCCTTCATTGTTCAAGTTCTGGGAAAGTACATTTAACCTACTCTACACATAATTGTATCAAATTGTCTTCATCATCTCCTGTCCGCCAGTATACGGCAGAAAATACTAGCTAAGCAACTTTAACATTAGGTGAGTCAAGCACAGGCCGTAGCAGCTTCTTGCAAACGCAGTTATTGTTTCTGCTCCCTGTGTGCGAGGCCTAGGAAGACTAGGCCCCAAGTTCGGCTAAGTTAACACTACAAATTGAAGTAAAACATAGGTTATACATTTCAATATGACATATTACTAAATTTTTCTCATATATTTTCATTATTTCATACAGTTTCAGTTATATTAGTACATGTGGCGGTCATACCCCGAGGGCACATTTTCAAATGTGCACATTATTTTCTCTACAATTAATTTCTGTACACAATTTTCATTATTAAGCACATAAACATCATTAATAGTTTTCTTAATTAGCATATCTGCTTCAACAATCCCTCCTCTGATAACTAAATATGTCATCACACCTTTCTTTATCAACGCTTCACAATTCCGCCTCTGTTGTATTTTGCCTTCTTCTTAAATTTTCTCTATAGATTCTTCCTCTAGGTTGTTCTTCCCTCCTCTGAATATTTTTAGATCTCCTCAATTTTAATTTTTGCCATAATTTGCATATGCCCCATAATCCTATTATATAAGCAATCACAATTAATATTCCCTGTACAATTTTTAATAATACCCCATTCCAAATTTGACTAAACCAATTACCCACTGAAGCAAATCCTTTTCCAACTTTTTCCCAAACCCCTGGTTCCTTCAATTTCTTCAAATCCTTACTTTAATTAGTTAAGTTTGTAAGTAAGGGGCATATTTATACTCTGTTTGCGCCGGATTTGCGTCGTTTTTTTTTACGCAAATCCGACGCAAAGCTAACTCCATATTTATACTTTGGCGTTAGACCCGTCTAGCGCCAAAGATCTTGGAGTTTGCGTCATTTTTTAGCGTGGACACCTACCTTGTGTTAATGATATGCAAGGTAGGCGTTCCCGTCTAAAAAATGACTCCAAGGCATGTGCGCTTTATTTAAACTCCCGTGCAAAAATGACGCACGGGAGTGGGCGGGTCAAAAAAAATGACGTCCAGCCGCTTTTGCGTCATTTTTTAACGCCTGGTCAGGGCAGGCGTTAAGGGACCTGTGGGCTCGGAAGGAGCCCAGAGGTGCCCTACCATGCCCCCAGGGACACCCCCTGCCACCCTTGCCCACCCCAGGAGGAAGCCCAAGGATGGAGGGACCCATCCCAGGGAACTTAAGGTAAGTTCAGGTAAATATATATATATATTTTTTTTTTTGTGGCATAGGGGGGCCTGATTTGTGCCCCCCTACATGCCACTATGCCCAATGACCATGCCCAGGGGACATAAGTCCCCTGGGCATGGCCATTGGGCAAGGGGGCATGACTCCTGTCTTTGCTAAGACAAGAGTCATGTCAATGGAGGGTGGGAGTAAAAAAAAATGGCGCAAATCGGGTTGAGGCAGATTTTTTGCCTCAGACCGACTTGCCCCATTTTTTGACGCCCAAGCTCCATTTTCCCCTACGCCGGCGCTGCCTGGTGTGGGCCATTTTTTTTTACGCACACCAGTCAGCTCCGACGGCTAACGTCATTCCATAAATAAGGCGCCCGCATGGCGCTTTGGAATGGCGTTAGCCGGCGTAAAAATTTTTGACGCACAACTGCGTTGGCACAGTTGTGCGTCAAAAAGTATAAATATGGCCCTAAGTCTTTTGTCTCCTTATCGTTATTGGGTGTGTAAGAACAGCAATGCCTAGCATTAATCATCCAACAGATTCCGCCATCTTTGGCTAACAGTATGTCTAAAGCAAGCCTATTTTGAAGCGCCATAGCTCTATCCGCAGCTAATTCAGTATCCAACAGGAGTATTGCCCCTGTAAAATTCGTCAGCATGTTATCCACAATAGTAGACAACTTTCGCATCTTGATTGCATTACAAATAACTCCTACAGAAGGTATTACTGCACCAAAAATATCCCCCACAATTGCAGAAGAGGTTTCCCTCCTCTGTCGCTTATGATGTAATTCAGTCACTTTCTGAAACTTCTTTAAATCATCTATCTGATAAATTTTGGGGAAAATTATCCCCAAATAGCATGTCCCATACCATCCTCTAGGAAGACGGTAATAAGCATTAAGTCCACAAATATAGTAAATCCCAGTAATCGCAGGGTTCTGACCATTCAGCATAAAAGTCAATTTACTGTGAAACAAGAACACATGCCTACACTCACTCGTTCCCACAAATAAATTGTCAGTGCGTGATTTTGGCCTATATATACAAAGCTTCCCTACATGTAATGCATCTAAAGATAATTTCCCTTGTGTTTTAATAGCAGTGTAAGCATAGTCATTCTTATAAGTCCTCTTCTCTAATCCTTTCTCTAACTTCTCCTTCAATGACTTTCTCCTGCATCAATATGTCCTATAAAGCTCTTTTCTAATGGTGTAAGTAAACATGTCAAATTATTCTTGTGAGAGTATGCGGTACCAAATGTTAATGTCAGTTCAAAGAAGCCTCTAACTAATACTATATCATGCTGTTTAGGTATTTTACTCAGATATCTAATAATAGGAACAAGTGAAAACACTAAGGGCCTGATTACAACTTTGGAGGACGGTGTTAATCCGTCCCAAATGTGACGGATATACCACCTACGTATTACGAGTTCCATAGGATATAATGGACTCGTAATACAGTAGGTGGTAGATCCGTCACATTTGGGACGGATTAACACCGTCCTCCAAAGTTGTAATCAGGCCCTAAATCATAATTGGAATAAAAGTATTGTATATACTCTTGGTTATAGAATCTTGTTAGTAGCAAGCTACAGCTGATGCTATATGTTAATGGCAGACTATGGTACGTAACCCCCTTCTTCCACTGAGGAAGGAATTTGCATACATACAAGACAATTCCTTGCATCCATCGTCTCAACATACTCACTCAGCAAGCAATAGAATACATTAGAAGAAAGCTCTCCTTTAGCATTAGTAAAGTCATGCAAGTATTTCTCATCTAACTTAAACCTTTCTAAAGCTGTTAGTGTAGTAGTTTCAGGAACAGAAACAATAGTAGCCCTTTTCATATCATGAATAGACATTCCCACAATCATTATTATAAACATTATTCCACACATAATTGCTCCTCCAACACTCAAATACCTACAATACCTAAAGTTCCTATCTTGGTTATTTAACTCAGCCATGATCTGTAAAGAATCAGAAAGTATAAGCAACTCTTAGATAAAGTGCAACAGAAAAATCAAAAATGAAGAAAAATATTTCTTTCTCACAGTTCAGTTTCACACCCAGGAACCCTTTTTCCTTTGTCAAATTCGATTAGCAGCTTGTCACATCCGGCTTTCAATTGTCATGTCAGGTTATCAATGTCTCTTTCAATTTTATTTCAACATTCTCTCTGTAACCGGGTCGTCACGTCTCCGGCTAAAAACCAAGCCCCTGGAATGCATCGGCAGTGCCCTGGGGAAACACACCAAAGCAACGACCACCCGGGAGAGAATTCGAACCCAGATATCCGGGTTGGAGAGGCATCGCCAGGGGCAGAAAAAGAGAAGACAGAGCCAGAAGAGGAGCGTGTTTCGAGGGAGCAGGAGGAGGAGAGGAGCGCAAACCGGAACGAGCAGAGCAAAAAGAAGACGATGGAGGCAAGGAGCGGAGAAAAGGGTTTGGAGGAGAGACACCGATCAGACTGAGACCGATGGACGAACTGACCCGCCACGTCCCAGGAGGGGTGTGGCTCTCTCAGGTACCATCGTGTCTTCGATTAAGTTATTTCCCGTTATGGAGCAGGAACGGGAGTGTGAGGAGCATAGCAGGGGAGGGACCAGAGTTCAGGACCCAGGAAAGCGAGTAGTAAGAACTAGAGTGGATATAACACTAATAGCACCCCTGATAGGGACTGTGCTATAAAACAGCCCTATAAAAGAGCCTTAGGACGGTCACTTAATCTTTGTTGCACCTAGAGCACTTGTGGATTTTTCTTTCAGTTTTCCAGCCCTGACCAGGTCACCTCCCACCACCTGCACTGCCAAAAAAACCTTTGTCACACTCCCTAATACTAACCCAAACCTAGAAGATATCCCAGAACCCCACACTTACCTCTTTCTCTATTTTATCCTGGGTCAACCACCAACATCTGGATCGGAGCCATCCCTGGGTATCCCGACCGAAACATACCCACCGCTCAGACGTCCTGGGAAGAGAAACCTATAAGAGATAAGAAGAGCCCGTTACATCAAGGAAAACAACCAAGGAAAAAGCCCTGGGGACAAAAAACGAAGGAGTTAGAGGGAAAGAAAGAGTGATTAAAACACATCCTGAAGGATAAATAAAGAGCATTTGAGCAAGATACCGTGTCTAGTGGATCCTTACTTTACCGACCCTATCAGGGTACTAAGCCGAACCCACCACAGTGGTGCCAGAAGTGGGATGTTTAAGGAACAAAACACAGTATAATCGGAGATGGAGGAAAAACCTACCATAGTAGATATGATGCAGCAGCTAGCTGAAGGGCAACAGCACCTCCAGCTTGTTTGGGAAGAACAACAAAAAGAGGCCAAAACGGAGGGGGAAGCCCTTCAAAGTGCTCTGAAAAGCCAAGCCACCATCATGGCCAACAACCAGTTAGTCCACGAAAATGCGTTGAAGACCCTGACCGATACCATCGCTGCTACCAGGGTTCATCCTAACGTCCCCAACTCAGTGTTACAAAGATACCAGGAAGGCGAGGATCCAGATGCCTTTTTTACGAATTTTGAAAGGGTCGCCACCTCCACCACCTGGCCCCAAGATAGGTGGGGACAATACATAGCTCCCCTGTTGACAGGCACCTTACAGGTGGCTTACCAAACGATGAACCCTGGGGTTATCACCCCGTACCAGGAGATCAAGAAAAGCATTTTAGAATGCGTGAGGTCATGAAAGCCAAATAGGGCCCCTCACGAAAACCCCAGGCATTGTATTACCGAGTAAAGGACCTGGGTCTGAAGTGGTTGGGACCAAGAGGAACAAACAGGGATTACATCATAGAAACAATTTTATTAGAGCAATACATGGAGGCACTACCGACCGCCACGCGCAACTGGATTAAACAACACCCAAATCCCGATACCACAACAACCATTGAGTTGTCTTGTGGCTATCATCGCTCTATCGAGTTCAAGACTGGACTCCATTGGGGTAACCCTCCAACCAAACGTCCAATTATTGCTCCTTTCCATCCCCCAAGTAGAAAATCCCCAGAAGACAATGGAAGCCCCCGGGTGGCGGAAAGACCTCCCATCCAACAACCCCAAGATTATAGTTGCGGGGAGTGGGGTCACATCGCCCGTGTGTGCCCCCATAAAATAGAAAGGCCTGAACCAATGGAGCTAAGTATCGCCTGGGGAAGGGTGTATTATGTAGGAAAAGAGGACAAGCAGTACAAGTGTGAACTAGTTGTCAATGGATGCCGAGCTATAGTATTAGTCAACTCTGGCTGTAGCCAATCGGTCATTAGAGCCAGCCTGATTGATAAAAACACGCTTACCCCAGGTGCAGAGGTGGCTATTTGTTGTATTCATGGAGACCCAAAGGAATATCCTATGACATGGGTCACCCTTACCTGTGGTGAAAGAAGGGAACGATATTAGAATGGGAGTCGTGGAACGACTGGTGGAAGAGGTTATTATCAGAGCTGATTATATACACTTTGCTGCACTTCTCGACAGTGTCCGAAGGAACGGAGAAACCGATCCATGGTGGAAAGAAGCCCCATTCGCTACAGAACCAATCCACCCGAGTAAAACAAGATACAAACCTAGTAAAACCTAAAAAAGAGACTATATGCACATAAGGAACTTGAGTCCAACCGGGTAAATATGCGAAATGTTGCTCTCAATAGTCTTCCCACCTTCAGATACTGTCAAAGGGAAGACCCCACGATTCAACATACCTGGAGAGCAGCAAGACCTAGGACCCTGGAGAAAAGGGACCCTGTTTTTCCATACATAAGAACCTTTTGTATAGAGTCATGAATCATAATAACCAGGAAAAGAAACAGTTATTAGTCCCAGAACCCTATCGGTTGCAAGTCCTACATTTAGCCCATGGTCAGTCAGGTGGGGGCCATTATGGAAGGGAAAAAACCGAGGAGTATCTCTTGCGTAGATTTTACTGGCCAGGTGTATTTTCCCAGATATGCCGGTTTTGTCAACAGTGTCCCAAATGTCAGCTTGTCGATCCAGGGCCTAGGAAAAGGGTTCCCCTACAGCCATTACCTATTATCGACATACCCCTTTCACGGGTAGGAATGTACCTGGTGGGGCCACTCATTCCTTCCTCAAAAGGATATAGACATATCTTGGTACTGGTCGACTACACCACCAGATATCCTGATATCTACAAGCATGAATACCAAAAGCGTGGCCCATGCCATGATTGGGATTTTTTCCCGAGTTGGTTTCACTAAGGGGATACTAACCGATCAGGGGACACAGTTCATGTCGAACCTAATGACACAAATCTGCCATAACCTCAGTATAAAACACCTGAGGACCTCGGTATATCACCCTCAAACTGATGGGCTAGTAGAAAGGTATAACCGCACGTTGAAGACACTTTTGAAAAAAACAGTCTCTGACTCTGGAAAGGACTGGGACAGACGGTTGCCATTGGTCCTATATGCAATGAGAACACATGAGCAATCCTCTACTGGACATAGTCCCTTTGAGTTAGTCTTTGGGCAACAACCCTGAACCCTGTTGGATATGGCAGCAGAGATGCGGGAAGAGGATGAGGGAGGAGAGAAGTCCCTATTGGAATATACCCACAACCTAAAATCCCAAGTCCAATCCTTATGGGAAGATGTGAGAGAACACTTAGAGAAGGCCCAAGCCAAACATAAACAATATTACAACCGAAACACCCAGATACGGACATTGAATACCGGGGAGAAGGTTCTTATTCTTTTACCCAGCTCTGAAAACAAATTATTAGCGAGATGGCAGGGGCTCTATAAGGTTCTAGGGGCTGTGACTCCGGTAACTTACACCACTGAGATGTAGAAAATCAGAGAAAAACCCAGATCTATCATATAAACCTCCTAAAGAAATAGGAAGAACCCACTAATCCCACGACGGAACCCGTCGCGGGATTCCTTGTTAATACAGTAAAAGAACTCGAAATAGGATGGTGTCCTACAAATCCAGAACCAAAACCCGAAGAGACCCAGAGGAATACATCCCTTCCACATAGACAACAGGAACAATTAACACATCTCCTATCCAAACATGACAAGTTGTTCTCCACTCAACCAGGGAAAACAACATTAGCCCAACACCATATCAAAACTCTTCCACGGACGGTGATACGCCTTCTACCTTACCGGATACTTGAAGCCCGCAAAATCGTAGTAGAACAGGAGATAGAGAAGATGTTACGAATGGGGGTCATAGAACCCTCTAATAGTCCTTGGTGTTCCCCAGTGGTATTGGTCCCCAAACCAGATGGGTCCGTTCGCTTTTGCATTGATTTCTGGCAAGTAAACGCCATATCCCAGTTTGACACATATCCCCTTCCCAGAGTAGATGATCTAATAGAATGGCTAGTAAAGGCCAAATACATGTCTACCCTTGATCTTACGAACAGATATTGGCAAATCCCTTTGGCCTCAGTGGATAAGGAAAAAACAGCTTTTTCCACATCCTCAGGCCTTTACCAATTCACTGTTCTCCCTTTTGGGCTACACGGGGCGCCAGCAACATTTCAACGTCTCAGGGACTCCCTATTACGGCATCATACCAGGTACTCAGCAGCATACTTGGATGATATAGTATTATATAGTGAAACATGGGGGGAACACTTAGGTGGTCATTACAACCCTGGCGCCCGGTGTTAAAGTGGCAGTAAAACCGCCAACAGGCCGGCGGTAAGAAAAATGGAATCACGACTGTGGCGGAAACCGCCAACATAGACAGCCACTTTAACACTGTGACCGCCACGGCGGTACAAACAAACACTGCAGCGGTAACCGGCAACAGATAGGTGGAAGACAATGTACCGCCCACAGTATTACAACAGGCCAATCCGCCACCTTTTCCGGGGCAGATTCACCGCGAGCAAAAACAGGAATTGGTAGGGAAAACGCTCACCTCTACACACCCCACAAGGAACCAGGACGCCATGGACCCGGAACTCCAGATTCTCCCTGCCTTTGTCTTCCTGCTCCTGTACCAGGAGCACGAACGCCGGCGGCGACGACCATGGTGAGTACTGCACCTACGACACAGGGGAGGGGGAGGGGAAAAAAGAGTGACACACACATGCAACACCCCCACCCACACCCCCACCCTCACCCACTACAACACACACACTAATACATATTGATACATTACAGTTACACCCCCCAAACCCCCCTGGAAGAATGCAAAGACAAAAGGAAATGATATGAACGTTTGTAATCTATTAAAATCCAGTACTCAAAAATATATATACAAACAAATATATACACCAAGAATACAATTCCAGGTATTGCACCATTAAAGTCCGTGGACCACTGGGCCCAAAATGCATGGGCGAGGCCCACACTCAATACCCGATTAAAACGGAGAGAACACTGCAGGGCATCAGATAGAAATACAACAGGCACCTCAGGGAGACGGGAAGGGGGGCACCTCAGCCAGATGAGTGCACGACGCCAGATCCACGAGGGGGCTCCATGCCCACTGCTGTATCCTGGGGAGTGCAAAGCCACAGTCTCTCAAGTCTTTTCACTGGGTGGTTTGCCCACTGCTTTATCCTGGGGAGTACAAAGCCACAGTCTCACAAGTCTTTTCAGTGGGTGGTTTGCCCACTGCTTTATCCTGAGGAGTGCAATGCCACAGTCTCACAAGTCTTTTCAGTGGGTGGTTTGCCCACTGCTTTATCATGGGGAGTGCAAAGCCACAGTCTCACAAGTCATTTCAGTGGGTGGTTTGCCCACTGCTTTATCCTGGGGAGTGCAAAGCCACAGTCTCTCAAGTCTCTACAGTGGGTGAGTTGCCCACTGTCCAATCCTGGGGAGTGCAAAGCCACAGTCTCTCAAGTCTCTACAGTGGGTGGGATGCCCACTGTTCAATCCTGGGGAGTGCAAAGCCACAGTCTCACAAGTCTCTACAGTGGGTGGTTTGCCCACTGTTCAATCCTGGGGAGTGCAAAGCCACAGTCTCTCAAGTGGATAACAGTCTCCACTGGTTCTGGAGGGGGCTTTGTGCCCAGAGTGCTTCATCCTGCCAAGGACAGAGGTAATGGATGTCTTTCTCCACTGGTTCTGGAGGGGGCTTTGTGCCCAGAGTGCTACAACCTGCTCGTGGTGGCCTCAGTAGCATCGGAGCTTTCTGTGCTCATTGGCCTGTGGTGCTGGTGGCGGCAGTGTCCTGTGAAGCGGTGCTGGTGGTGGCGGTGTCCTGTGAAGCGGTGCTGGTGGCGGCGGTGTCCTTGGCAGCGGTGCTGGTGGCGGCGGTGTCCTTGGCAGCGGTGCTGGTGGCGGCGGTGTCCTGTGAAGCGGTGCTGGTGGCGGCGGTGTCCTGTGAAGCGGTGCTGGTGGCGTTCTTGTCCGCTGTGCAGGTTTGCGGCGACTTGCCTTTCTTTCTGTGCCCCTTCCCCACCTTGGATGGTGGTGCAGCTGTCTTCCCACTCCCAACTGTACTCCTGGGAGAGCCTTTGGTGCGAGATGTGTTGCCTTTCTCCCACTGGGCAGTGGCCAACGTTTTATGCTTCTGAGGGGGGGCACTGTCCGTGTTCTGGCTCCTTGGCACACTGGCTGCCCTGCTGCTTGGCGCACTCCAGAAGCCGGTTACTGCTGGCACCACTGTTCCCAGTGATGTGGTGGCTGAGGTGCTGGGTTAGGACCTGGAAAGGCGGGCCCTAGGGGACTGAGGGAGGTGAGGGGAAGAGGTCAAGGTTGGACAGAAAAGATTTTTGGACACACTGGGAGGGGTAGATGGAGGGGGTTTGGGAGTGGAGAAAGAGGTAGTGGTTGTAGGAGGTGTACGTTTGCTGACTTTGGGTGAATGTGCATGGGCTGGAGGCTGTTGTGAGGTGGATGGCTGTTGGGTGGGTGTGTGGCTGCATTTGTGTACCTTGGGAGGTGGGCTCACAGCACACTGGGAGAGGACACAGGGGTATTGGGGGTGGTGAGTGCACGTGAGCGGGGTGTGGTGATGGGTGTGCTGGTGATGGACGTAGTGGCTGAAGATGTAGTGCATGCAGGTGTGAGTGGAGATGAGACAGGGTGGGAGGAGGGAGACGAGGAGGAGAGGACACAGTGGAGGCAGTGGATGTTGGTATGTTTGCATGGGTATGATGCTTGTGTGAGTGCCTGTGGGATGTGTGGTGCTCATGTTTGCCAGAGCTTCCCTTGTGTGTTGAGGTGTGTGCATGCTGGTCTGATGGTGTGCTTGGGATAGGCTGAGGTACTGGGGATTGGGGCTGGGTGGAGGAAGTTGGAGGGGGAGGCTGGACACAGGGACAATGGCTGTCATCAGTGCTGAGGCCAGAGTCTGAAAAACTCGCTGTTGGGCTGCCTGACCAGAATGAATGCCCTCCAGGTATCCATTGGTCTGTTGCAACTGCCTCTCTACACCCTGGATGGCATTCAAAATGGTAGACAGCCCAACAGTGAGGGATCTGAGGAGGTCAATGGCCTCCTCACTGAGGGCAGCAGGGCTGACAGGGGCAGGGGCTGAGGTGCCTGGGGCGAAGGAGATGCCCACCCTCCTGGGTGAGCGGCCACGGGGCACACGCTGAGGGGCTGCTGGGAGGGCGGGTGTCGGCTGTACCTGTAGATGCGGGAGGCACAGAGGGGCCCGCCACCGCAAGGGAGCTCCCATCAGAGGAGGAGTTTGTGTTGCTGGTCCCGTCCCCACTGTGGAGCTCCCCTCGCCCTGCTTCCCATTGGTGGCTTCACACTCCGTTGTGTCGCCCTCCAGGACCATGTGGGATGCAGCTCCCTCCTGCTCAAATGCCACTGCTCCTCCGCCTGATGATGCTAATGCACACAAGAACAGGGAGACCACAAAAAGGGAGGGAAGGCAGAAGAAAGACATGTTCATTGCATGCAATACCGCTACCGTTGGAGGACACTACAGACACAGAAGACCCCTGCACTATGCCGTGCACTTTGAGTACCCTGATTAATCACAGGGACATGGGTAACAAGGCCTATGCCCGATTGCTGCACACATGGAAGTCACAGGAGCCTGACTAGGTGTAGTTGCCTCTGAACACAGGTGGGGGGGGGGGCACATGGCCTGCCTTACGAAGGGACCTTACCTACTAAACACACCTGGCCTAGGGGAACCCACAGCCCACCTCCCCCACCCAGACACCTCCAATGCGCGCTGAATCAGCTGAATGAGAGTGTACTCACCCCCTTGTGGCAGCTGTGATGCCCTCAAGCGCCCATCCAACTCCAGACACGCCACCACCAGGATCCGGAACATCAGGGGGGTCATGGTGCGACGGGCACCCCTCCCATGTTGGGAGGCCATCCCCAGCTGGGCCTCCACCGTCTTCTTGCTCCAGCAGCGAATGTCCTCCAATCTTTTCCAGCAGTGGGTGCTCTGTCTGTGGTGGACCCCAGGGACCGGACTTCCTTGGCGATGGCACGCCAAATATCCTTCTTCTGGTGGGCGCTGACCTACAGGAATAGTACAGGGGAAAAAGAGAAGATATAACCGTCCACACCGTTACAGTCATTGGCCCGCATCCCCACCCTTGCCATGACGCACATCCACTCACCGTCGTTTCATGCACGCCTCATTCCCCCCCCATCTTCCATCCACACCACTCCACACAGACATTGCCCATACAGCATGCTCAGAGTGTACTTACCTGTTTGTCTGGAGGACAGTAGTGTAGCGTGTACTGGGGGAGGTCCCCATCCACTAGTTTCTCCAACTCCTCTGTGCTGAAGGCAGGGGCCTTTCCCCAGACACATGAGCCATTGTCTCTTCCAGACTGAGGTCACAGCAGCACTTGCAGTGTAGGTCCTCTCCTGTTGAAGATCAGATATCAAGTGAGTGAACAGAGAGAAAATGGCGGTCACGTCCGCGGCGGTGCATACCGTCACCGCCGGCGTACATCGTCATTGGCTCCTGGGACCATAGGGTCCAATGATAACCAATGCAGGATTGCGCCGCAGTCTTCGACCGCATACCGCGACGGTGTACAACGCCAGCGCAGTTGCCTCATATCCCCTTGTCTCACATTACAGGTCAGGCAGCCGCCATTTCAGGGGGCCACGTGGCATTAATTTTAAATGTGTCACACATTTCTAGGCCTTGCATACACACTAAGACAGGCACATAGCGGATTAAAAAATGTGTGGAATAAAGTTGTGTTTTCGTACCTCAGTGTTGGCTGACTGCTCGCTGTTCTCCTCCATAGAGCACGTCCGCTGGGGCAAGTGAGGAGATGGCGGCATCCTCCGGTGTACAGACCGCTAGTGGACCTGTCGACAATGGAAGAGCGATATGTAATTGTCACCAACCGACTGGACCGTGCTACAATCCAGGAACTTTGTGCCCAGTTGGAGCCAGACCTGATGTCAGCTATCCGCCATCTCACAGGAATCCCCCCTCTAGTGCAGGTCCTGTCAGTCTTCCATTTCCTGGCAAGTGGGTCTTTTCAGACAAAAGTGGCCATAGCATCAGGGATGTCCCAGCCTATGTTCTCCAACGTGTTGTCCAGAGTGTTGTCTGCCCTGCTGAAACACATGCACAGCTACATGGTTTTCCTTCAGGTGGAGGATTTGCCTACAGTGAAAGGTGGCTTCTATGCCCTGGGACATATCCCCTACATCATTGGTGCCATTGATGGGATACATGTGGCCTTGGTCCCCCCCGCAGGAGTGAATAGGTGTACAGAAACCAGAAGAGTTACCATTCTATGAATGTGCAGATGGTGTGTTTGGCCGACCAGTACATCTCCCATGTGAATGCCAAATTTCCTGGCTCAGTGCATGACACTTACATTTTGAGGAATAGCAGCATCCCTTATGTGATGGGGCAACTCCACAGGCACCGTGTGTGGCTATTAGGTGAGGACATGGGCCCTATACAGTGTGACTAGGTGTCTGGGGATATTACTAAGAGTTAGTGTGTGTCTAACAGTTGTCCCTCGACATTTGCAGGTGACTCTGGGTATCCCAACCTGTCATGGCTACTGACCCCAGTGAGGAATCCCAGGACAAGGGCAGAGGAACGCTACAGTGAGGCCCATTGGCGAACTAGGAGGGTTATAGAGAGGACCTTCGGCCTCCTGAAGGCCAGGTTCAGGTGCCTCCATCTGACAGGTGTTTCCCTATTCTACTCACCAAAGAAGGTGTGCCAGATCCTCGTGGCCTGCTGTATGCTTCACAACTTGGCTTTGCGACGACAGGTGCCTTTTCTGCAAGAGGATGGTCCAGATGGAGGTCTTGTGGCAGCTGTGGAGCCTGTGGAGAGTGAAGACGAGGAAGCAGAAGAAGAGGATATCGACAACAGAAACACAGTGATTCATCAGTACTTCTAGTGAGACACAGGTAAGAATACATCACTGCCTGCTACATCTGATAAAATAGTTCGACCTCTCATCTGTCTGTCACTTTCACCCAGTGTATGGACCCTGAGTTGTCACTTTCCCTTTCAATTCCACAGATGTGGGTCCCACTGTGTGACATCTGCTTTGTTTCCTCATGGACTAGAGCTGTGTGACATGGGTATGTTGACAATACAGTGGATAGCGCAGTTTTCCACAGTTATTGCAAATACACATTTTCGAAAGCACAGACTGAATCCAGATAGTTTTATGATTTAATGTGTTTATTTAAGTGCTAAATAGTGGAGGGTGCTGTAAAATGGTCAGGGGTGATGGTGGAGGAATGTCCATGGCAAAGTCCAGTCTATTAGTCTCACAGGTGCATTGTCCAAAGGGGCATAGGAAGTGGAGCTGGGGCAGTTTAAGGATGGACAGGGGGACAGAAGGATTGCAATCAGGGTGGTCTCATTTTTTGGCGGGGGTCTTGGCATTGTTCTCTGTCTTTGACCTGGATCTCAGGGACCGCTTGCGGGGTGGTTCTCCATCTGCAGGGGGTGGGGTGCTGGTGTGGTGGTCCTGTGGCGGTGCCTCCTGTCCACTAGCGCCGGCGGAGGTGGTGGGCAGTTCATCATCCAGGCTAGTGTCAGGGGCCCCTTGTTGTGCCACAGTGTCCCTCCTGGTGTTGACGAGTTCCTTCAGCACCCCTACCATGGTGCCCAGGGTGGTATTGATGGATTTGAGTTCCTCCCTGAACCCCAAATACTGTTCCTCCTGCAGCCACTGGGTCTCCTGAAACTTGGACAGTACCGTTGCCATCTTCTCCTGGGAGTGGTGGTAGGCTCCCATGATGTTGGAGAGGGCCCCGTGGAGAGTGGGTTCCCTTGGCCTGTCCTCCCCCTGTCGCACAGCAGCCCTCCCAGTTCCCCTGTGTTCCTGCTCCTCTGTCCCCTGAACCGTGTGCCCACTGCCCCCAGGTCCCTGCTGTTGTTGGGGTGGTGGGTTAGCCTGGGTTCCCTGTAGTGGTGGACACACTGCTGCTTGACGTGTCCTGGGGACAGAGGTATGGGCCCGCTGGGTGGGTGCTGGTGTTTCCAGAGGGGAGGCTCTGTTGTGGCTTGTGGCGGTGTGAGGGGAACCGACTGTCCCGAGGTCCCAGATGGGCCGGGCTGGTCATCTAGATCCAGTTGGACAGAGCTGCTGTCATCACTGTGGGCCTCTTCTGTGGGTGGAGTGGACACGTCTGGAACCTCCTGTCCGGTGACGTTGGGTAGGGGTCCTGCAGGGGTGTAAAGGCTTGATTATTGCATCTGTGTGTGCCATGATGTGCAATGGGTTGGTGACCCTGTACCCCAGTGCTTGCATTCTTGTGTAGGACCTTGTGTGCTAAACGTTTAGGGGTGTGTGTGGGTATGTGCAGTGGCCATGCATTGGTGATGGGTGTCCATGCTTTGTTGTTGCATGCAGGGCTTGGTGTTGGGATGTGTGGTTTGTAATAGTGGGACATGTGTGAGGAGTTGGAGTGATGGGGGTGAGGGCGAGGGTGGGGGTATGCGATAGCATGCAGGTAGGGTGGGGGATGAAGTAGTTAAAGATTTGACTTACCAGAGTCCATTCCTCCAGCTACTCCTGCGAGGCCCTCAGGATGCAGTATAGCCAAGACCTGCTCCTCCCATATTGTTAGTTGTGGGGGAGGAGGTGGGGGTAGTCCGCCGCCAGTCCTCTGAACTGCAATCTGGTGTCTTGAGACCACGGAACGTACCTTCCCACGTAGGTCGTTCCACCTCTTCCTGATGTCATCCTGTGTTCTTGGGTGCTGTCCTACTGTGTTGACCCTGTCCATGATTCTGCGCCATAGCTCCATCTTCCTAGCTATGGTGGTGTGCTGCACCTGTGATCCGAATTGCTTTGGCTCTACCTGGATGATTTCCTCTACCATGACCCTGAGCTCCGTCTTCAGAAAACCTAGGGTGTCTTTGCAGTGCCATGGGTGGTGTGGGTGATGTGTGGGGTGGTGTGTGTTGTGATGTGTGGGGTGATGTTTAGGGGTGTGTGGTGTTTTGTGTGTGGATGTTGTATGAGTAATGGTGTTGAGTGCCTGTGGATGCTAGTTTGTAGATGGTGGTTTCTCTCTCTGGCCTTCAGTCGCAATTGTGGTCTTAAGGGTTTGTGGGTGATGTGGGTGTGTGTTTTATATTGTATTGATGTGTGGGAGTGGTGTGTGTATGTGTATCAGGTGTGTGTATTTGTAATTGTCCAATGTGGTAGTGTTTTGGATATGTGTGTGTATTTTGAGCGCAGCGGTGTGTACTGCCAATGGAATACCGCAGTTGAAAGACTGCCACGTAGATTCGTGGGTCGTTATAGTGTGGGCGTATTCCTGTTAGCGTGACGGTGGAGGTTTTGTTTTCACCAGTTTATCACTGACTTTTGGTGTGGCGGACATGTGTGGGTGTCTGGATTTTGGCGGATTCCGGGCTGTGGGTCATAATAGCTGTGGCGGAATTCCGCAGCCACAGCGGTGTGTTGGCGGTCTTCTGCACGGCGGTAAATGGCATTTACCACCAATGTTGTAATGACCCCCTTAGTCTATCTACCTAGATAACATATTTACAACATTACACCAAGCCGGATTGACAGCCAACCCCGCAAAGAGTCGTCTGGTTTATACTGACATTTCGTATCTGGGATACCATATAGGGTGGGGGAGCATAATTAAACCCCAGCTTAACAAAGTGGAAGCCATTACACGCATACCTCCGCCAACCACCAAAAGAGAAGTACGCTCCTTTTTGGGGTTGGTAGGATATTATCGGAGGTTCATTCCCCATTATTCCACCCTAGCAGCTCCCTTAACAGACTTACTAAAAAAAGGTCAGCTGACAAAGATAATGGCTTTAACACCATCCAAACACATGAGTTATGTAACCCTACAGACGTGCCTCACGGCAAAGCCTATTCTGTGTTGTCCTTATTTCCTTAAACCTTTCCATCTTCAGACAGACACCTCAGATGTAGGCATAGGCGCGGTATTATTCCAAAAGGGGGAAGAGGGTACTAACCATCCCATAGTATTCATCAGTCGGAAATTACTTCCCTGAGAGCAACGATATCCTATTATCGAAAGAGAATGCCTGGCCAACAAGTGGGCTATCGAAAGCTTACAGTACTATCTTCTGGGATGCCCCTTTCTTCTGTACACCGATCACGCTTCCCTTACCTGGTTATCTCGTCATAAAAACACCAACGCCCATATACTACGGTGGTTCATGGAACTACAACCTTTTACATTTCAGGTGTGCCACCTTCCGGGGGAACTGATGTATCATGCCGATTATTTATCCCGCTATCCTGCAGAACCGGGTCTGGAACAGCCCCAGTCGAGGGGAGGGACATGTAACCGGGTCGTCACGTCTCTGGCTACAAACCAAGCCCCTGGAACGCATCGGCAGTGCCCCGGGGGAACACACCAAAGCGACGACCACCAAATCCATCCGGGTTGGAGCGGCGTCGCCTGGGGCAGAAAAAGAGAAGACGGAGCCAGAAGAGGTGCGCGTTTCGAGGGAGCAGGAGGAGGAGAGGAGCTCGAACCGGAACAAGCAGAGCCAAAAAGAAGATGATCAAGGCGAGGAGCGGAGCAAAGGCTTTGGAGGAGAGACACCGATCCTACTGAGATCGCTGGACGAACTGACCCGCCACGTCCATGGAGGGGCGTGGCTCTGTCAGGTATGATTGTGTCTTCTATTAAGTTATTTCCCGTTGTGGAGCAGGAACGGGAGTGAGAGGAGCATAGCAGGGGAGGGACCAGAGTTCAGGACCCAGGAAAGCAAGTAGTAAGAACTAGAGTGCATGTAACACTAATAGCACCCCGGTTAGGGACTGTGCTATAAAACAGCCCTATAAAAGAGCCTTAGGACGGTCACTTAATCTTTGTTGCACCTAGAGCACTTGTGGATTTTTCTTTCAGTTTTCCAGCCCTGACCCGGTTACCTCCCAACACCTGCACTGCCAAAAAAACCTTTGTCACACTCCCTAATACTAACCCAAACCTAGAAGGAATCCCAGAACCCCACACTTACCTCTTTCTCTATTTTCTCCTGGGTCAACCACCAACGTCTGGATTGGAGCCATCCCTGGGTATCCTGACCGAAACACACCCACCGCTCAGACGTCCTGGGAAGAAAAACCTATAAGAGAAAAGAAAAACCTGTTACATCAAGGAAAACAACCAAGGAAAAAGCCCTGGGGACAAAAACGAAGGAGTTAGAGGGAAAGAAAGAGTGATTAAAACACATCCTGAAGGATAAATAAAAAGCACTTGAGCAAGATACCGTGTCTAGTGGATCCTTACTTTACTGACCCTATCAGGGTACTAAGCCGAACCCACCACACTCTCTTTTCTGTTTTTTTCTTTAGATCAGCTCAACAACTCAGTCTTTTGATCGCCTTAAAGTTACATCAAAGCACTGACTCAGAACTTCTCTATCAAAACAAAAGGACATAAACTCATGTTGCCATTCATTTGTTGCTTCATATGCCCATTCAGGACCTGCGTATTTTCTACTTGCTATTCTTTTCCTTTTCAACCTTCATTCCCCACCTAATTCTCCTTCACTCAAATCTTCCTTTCTCTTAGTATCCACTTCTTCTTTTGTTTCATTTATGACCAATTCCTTCTTCTTCCCAATTTGCTATTCAGGCCAATTATCTCCTTTTCTCGTTCCTCCTGTCAATATTCTCCTCAGGATCGGACTCTTCTCCTTTTCTTTCTCTACGGTGTTTTCTCTTGATGGACTTGCAATGGGTTCAGGAGGAGTCTAATCACTTTGGCTTTGATCCGTCTCAATTCTTTCACCCTCTTAATCTGGCACTCGCTCTGTTTGCTTTTCAGCACCTTCGTCTTCTGGGAGAACCCCTGCTGTGCTCAGTTCTCCTGCTGTATTCGTTGTGTTAAGCTCTTGCTCACCCTCCTGTAATTCTTCACTTGTGTCTCTTACAGGGGTGATAGACCCATCTTCCACAAGCTCAGGTTCAACCTCAGGTTCAGCTTGCCCTTGTTCTGGTTCACATGTAGCCACTTGATTTGCTGTTGTTGGTGCTCTCCACAACACTTCTTCATGATCTTGTGGACTCACCAATCTCTTTGCATGACTTGCATGTATCTAGTTTGGCAGTCCTGCACACTTTACAGCTGTCGTAGTTGTTAGCACCACCTGGTAGGGACCTTTCCAACACGGTTCCAAACGGGTCTTGCAAACATGTTTCTTAACGACTACCCAATCTCCAGCTCTCAGATTGGGACCTGGGTCATGGATGGGTGGCAGGGTAGTGACCTACACCTGCTGAGAGAAAGAGCAAACCACATCAGCCAGACCTTTGCAGTAGTCCAACACCATATCATCTGTAATATTGGCAAGTGTATTGGCTGGAATTGCTGGCAATCTCATTGGTCTGCCCATGAGGATCTCATGGGGTGACAGCCCTTGTCTTCCTGTCTGGTATGTTTCGCATTGACATCAATACCAAAGGTAATGCGTCTGGCCATTTCAGATTGGTAGCGGCACACATCTTGGCAATTCTTAATTTCAATGTACCATTCATTTGTTCCACTAGTCCTGATGCCTCAGGGCGATAGCTACAATGCAACTTCTGCTCAATGTTTAGTGCTGCACATAAGAGTTTGATCACCTCGTTATTGAAGTGAGTTCCCCTATCTGATGCTAAAGAGATCGGAAATCCGAACCGTGGTATCAACTCCCTAAGCAACAGCTTTGCTACTGTGAGACTGTCATTCCTTCGTGTGGGGTATGCTTCAATCCAATTACTAAAGACACACACAATCACCAAAACGTACTTCAGACCACCACATGCAGGCATCTCAATGAAATCCAATTGCATTCTGCTGAATGGACCTCCTGCTCTTCCAATGTGCCTCAAATTCACCACTGTCCCTTTTCCCACATTTAGTTGCTGACAAATTACACATCGATGACATACTGCCTCTGCTGCTTGTCTGAATTTAGGATTGAACCAATCAACCTTGAACAACCTGACCATGGCATCCCTTCCAATGTGTGCCTGCCCATGGTAATACCTGACCATCTGGGACAATAAACTATTGGGCAACACCATCTGACCCTCCTCAGAAACCCAGAGTCGTTTCTCCTCCTTATCTGCATTTTCCTGTAATGTATTCAACTCCTCCAGAGTATCGATCACTTTTAAGGCAAAACTTGTGCAATTATTCTCTTCCTCAACCCTTTAAACAATATACAGTTCAATGCGCAAAACATTGCAACTTGATCTGCATATCCATTTCCCAATGAAATGTAATCCTGTGTCTTTTGATGTGCACTGCATTTGACCACTGTAATTTCTTCAGGTAACTGTATTGCGTACAACAACTCTTTTATTTTGTCGCCATTTCTTACTGGTGTTCCAGTAGAGGTCAAAAACCCTCTTTGTGACCACAACTGTCCAAAATCATGAACAATTCCAAATCCATATTGACTGTCTGTATAGATTGTGACTCTTATTCTCAAAGAAACATAGCATGCTCTAGTAAGAGCTACCAATTCTGCCACTTGTGCAGAATATACGCCTTGAAGCCAGGAATCTTCTAATATGCCTGTAATTGTGCATACTGTGTTTCCTGCTCTCAATGTCCCTGTTCCATTTCTGAGATATGAACCATCAACAAAGACAATTTGGTCATTTTCTTCCAAACGCGTGTCTCTAATATCAGGTCTTGGTTTTGTACACAGCTCAGTTGCCTCAAGACAATCATGCTCAATTTCTTCTTCTTTTTCAATTTCAACGGTATCACTTGGAAGCAATGTCGCTGGATTCAGCACTGTACATCTTTTCAATGTTACATTTGGAGCACCCAATATGCTCGTCTGATACCTTGTCAGTCTTGCACAAGTCAAATATTGTGTTTTCATCGTTGTCAGTAAAATTTCAACAGAATGTGGTACCATTACTGTCAAAGGGTATCCCATGACTACCCCCTCACATTGAGAAAGACTTTGACCAACTGAGGATACTGCACGCAGGCAACCTGGTAAAACTGCTGCAACCGGGTCCAAGGTAGCTGAAAAATAGGCTACTGGACGATAAGCACCTCCATGGACCTGTGACAAAACAGACAGAGAACAAGCATCACGTTCATGACAAAACAATGTGAATAGCTTTGTGTAATCAGGCATTCCCAATGCTGGAGCTCTGCACAAGCTCTCTCTCTCAGTTCAGTGAATGCTTTCATCTGAGCTTCATCTAGGGTAATGGGATTTGTAACTTCCTTATGTGTTAACTGCTGTAGGGGTTTCGCAATCTCAGCAAAGTTTGGAATCCACTGTCTACAGTACCCCACCATTCCCAGAAACATTCTGACATCTCTCTGCGATTTCGGAGGATTACTCTGCAATCTCATGGTAATTCTTTCTCCGGAGATTCTCCTTAACCCTTTTTCAATCTGATGTCCCAGGTATTTTACTAATTTCTGACAATACTGCAGTTTTACAGGTGACACCTTATGTCCAGAATTTCCCAAATGATTCAACAGGGCAATCGAGTCGTACTTACACTCGTCCCTTGTTCTGGATGCGATCAGCAAATCATCAATGTATTGCACTAGAGTCGATTGGTATGGTAGTTCCAATGACTCCAGATTTTTTTTCAAGATCTGATTAAACAGTGATGGTGACTCCGTATACCCTTGTGGAAGCCTGAACCAGCTGTAGACTCTGTCTGGGAATTCGAAACTGAAAAGAAACTGACTATCCTCATGAAGAGGCAGGGAAAAGAAAGCTTGTGACAAGTCAACCACTGTGGACCACTCTGTATCGCAAGGAATCTGAAACAGTATCACTGCTGGATTTGGCACCACTGGACAACACTTGACCACCAGATCGTTCACTTTTTGCAAGTCCTGCATAATAAGCACTTTCCCACATGGATTCTTTAAGCCCATTATTGGTGAATTACATGGACTGCTTAACACTTCCTTCAAAACTCCTTGTTTTAGAAAATTTCCAATTATTTGTGCTACCTTCATCAGAACATCTTGTGGCATGTTATACTGTTGAAGTTGCAGGTACACTGCATTTGGCTTCAAAGTGAATTTAATCGGTTCCACTCCTTTACCTGTAATGTCCCAAACCTCTTCATTTACTGTTCCTTGTAATCATTGGGAAAAACTCAATCAATGGGTATTCTTCACTAGCATTGTTGATCACCGTTTCAGCCACCTGTTCTTCTTCATCATCGCTATTAGTTTGTACTTCTATTCCAGTGTCTGAACAATTAATGGAGCATTTTGCCTTACACAGTAAGGGCCATATGTAAAATCACTTTTTCCCATAGACACAGAATGGGGAAAAACCTTTGTTACATCTGGCCCTAAGTCTCTTCCCAGTAGGGATACTGGACTCAAGTCACATACTACAAACCTATGTAGTCCCTGGTAATTACCGATCTCAACCTGCACTGAGTCTGTGATTGGGTTTGCCAACTGTCTATTCTCCACTCCCACAACTTGAACTGTTCTGCCTGAAAGAGTTAAATTCGGGACTTCCACACTTCTTACTGTAGAGCGTGTAGCTCCTGTGTCCACCAAAAATGAAACCTTGTACCCTATCACCTTTCCCTTCACAAGAGGACCTCTGTGATCTCCTTCTAATGATGCTGCAAGCATACATGGTCCTTCATCCGAACTGTCACTCATCCATTCTTCGTTTATTTCATCCTCACTGTAAAATGATAATTGGTGTACTGTGTCATTACTTCTGTCTTGTTTCTGACCTGTGACCTGCTGAGTAAGCATCACCTGTTGCTGCCCCACTGGGGCTTGAGGTATCTCCATTTGCTGTCTAGGTACCATGGGAACCTGCTGCTGTATTGGTTGCAACTGTGTTAATTGTGCACGCAGCACTTGCACTTGCCACATGGGTTGGAAATTCTGAACTCAATTCTGAACATTAGGAGTAAATCCTTTCATTCTTGGGACTTTCATAGTTTGAAATGTACTGACATCACCTCCTTGCTGAACGACACCATCCTGCGCCATCAACGGACACTCCCGCTTCCAGTGTCCCACGTTTCCGCACAAATGACACAGTACATCCCTGCATGTCATTCTGAACCACTACAGTACCCAACTCCGGACCACACATCATGTCCATTCCCCGAAGTCTACCTCTCAATTGAGGCTGCAACATAATAGTTCTCTGCTGTGGTGGCATACGTGGTACTAAAGCTCCTTGCACTCCTGTCTAAGCTGCCTTTATTTGCATCACCAGTGCTTTCTCCTTCAGCTTTTTCTGCTTCAATTCAATCTCATCAGTACAGTATTTTGCATAATGTAACACCTCATCAATCGGCTTTGCCTGCCAGCAAATCAAATGACTCTTAATCATTTGTCCTACTTCTGGTCTCAAAGCTTCGACGAACCTGAACACAAAATGCAACATGTCTTTCGGCTCAATTGCTTGCTTACCACTGTACTCTTTGAACGCCTTTAACAATCTTTCATAGTAGGTATGTTCTGACTCTTTAGACTCTTGAACTGTTCTATCAATTCTTTGCCAATCAATATTTTTGGGAGAAATTCTTGTCTTCAGGAACCCAATCACCTTATAGTGTATTCATCCTAAGTAATCTTAAAGGAGAAGCAGTTGCACTTGCGGTGCGCATGCATTATCTTCGTGGCGTCCCGCAACAAGATCAGGAGTGGGAACTGCCTAAAATAATAGCGGAAACGTGTTCCAGTATTGGTCGAGATAGCCTAGGGGTTAGACCGCAAACACCTAAATTTCAGGGGAAAATTAGTAAAGAAAATACTAAACAGCAGCCTGAGGGTAATAAGAAGCGCTGAAAAAACAACAAACACCTAAAAAAGAAAGGGGAGAATCTCCGCGTACGGAGACCCCGCAAAATAGATATAGCCCATCATTCCTACCTTGGCGGGTGGCGGTCGCCGCCCGCCAAGCGGGAACCGCCACTTGGCCGCTCGGCGGTCAAAAGACCGCGGAGGCCATTCTGGCTTTCCCGCTGGGCCGGCGGGCACCCACCAAAGGAGCGCCCGCCGGCCCAGCGGGAAAGGCCCTGCAACAATGAAGCCGGCTCCGAATGGAGACGGCGGAGTTGCAGGGGTGCGACGGGTGCAGTTGTACCCGTCGCGATTTTCACTGTCTGCTAAGCAGACAGTGAAAATCTTTAGGGGGCCCTGTTAGGGGGCCCCTGCACTGCCTATGCCAGTGGCATGGGCAGTGCAGGGGCCCCCAGTGGTCCCACGACACCCGTTCCCGCCATCCTGTTTCTGACGGTGAAAACCGCCAGAAACAGGCTGGCGGGAAGGGGGTCGGAATCCCCATGGCGGCGCTGCAAGCAGCGCCGCCATGGAGGATTCCCCCAGCCGGGGGAAATCCGTCGGGAAACCGCCGGACCCGGCTGGGCAACCGCGGCTTCACAGCCGCGGTTGGAAGAGCTAAGGAAGCACCGCCAGCCTGTTGGCGGTGCTTCCGTGGTCGTCGAACCTGGCGGTCGATGACCGCCAGGGTCAGAATGACCCCCATAATCTCAGAAATAGAGATAATATTAAAACGCCTGATAGATATCAATATACTGATACACGCCAATCTCGTTCCTTTTAGGACTCAACGGAAAAGAGAAATGAGAGAGGTGGGCAGTCAGAGCAGAGAACAGAGTACGTGAAACCAAGACAGGACTCACAACGCTCTTCTGAGGTTTCTGTCAAGAAGGAAGAGAAACCGGTACAACAAATCAACAGTTTAAAAAGAAAAAGGTGGCGGCAGTCTCAGTTAGACATGCCACTCAGGAAGAGAGTTCTCTTGAAGAACATGACATGGGCACTGGCACTGCTAGACAGCGCGGCAGAGGTCACAGTAGTTCGCTGGAATCTTCTAGAGCATCTGGAGGTGAAAGCAACTGATGACTTCATACAAGTCTCCGAACCCGATATGGTGTATACAGTGACTTTACAATTGGAAGGAGACATTGAACGTACTATACACGCAATCTTTTGGGATCGTGTAGTTAAGATATGGGGGCATATTTATACTCCGTTTGCGCCAAATTTGCGTCGTTTTTTTCAACGCAAATTCAGCGCAAAACTAACGCCATATTTATACCTTGGCGTTAGATGCGTCTAGCGCCAAAGTATGAGTAAAGAGCGTCATTTTTTTGCGTGAACGCCTTCCTTGCGTTAATGAGATGCAAGGTAGGCGTTCCCGTCCCAAAAAATGACTGCGCCGCAAATGCGTCGTATTTATACTCCCGGGCAAAAATCACGCCCGGGAGTGGGCGGGGCAAAAAACCCCGCATTTGCGCCTCTTTTTAACGCCTGGGTCAGGGCAGGCGTTAAGGGACCTGTGGGCTCAAAATGAGCCCACAGCTGCCCTCCCATGCCCCCAGGGACCCCCCCTGCCACCCTTGCCCACCCCAGGAGGACACCCAAGGATGGAGGGACCCACCCCAGGGACATTCAGGTAAGTTCAGGTAAGTATATATATATTTTTTTAAATATTTTTTTTTGGCATAGGGGGGCCAGATTTGTGCCCCCCTACATGCCTCAATGCCCAATGACCATGTCCAGGGGACATAGGTCCCCTGGGCATGGCCATTGGGCAAGGGGGCATGACTCCTGTCTTTACTAAGACAGGAGTCATGTAAATGGCGTCTGGGCGTCGTTAAAAATGGCGCAAATCGGGTGGAGGCGATTTTTAGCGTCAACCTGACTTGCACCATTTTTAAGACGCCCTAGCGCCATTTTTCCCTACGCCGGCGCTGCCTGGTGTATGTGGTTTTTTTCCACGCACACCAGGCAGCGCCGGTCTGCTTGCGCTGGCTAACGCCATTCAATAAATACGGTGCCCGCATGGCGCTTCAGAATGGCGTTAGCCCGCGCAAAAATTTTTGACGCTAAACTGCATTAGCGCAGTTTAGCGTCAAAAAGTATAAATACGGGCCATGACATTTTGCTGGCTGAACAGGATTGGCCGCCTGATTTTGTCCGCACCTGCCCAATAGGGGAGGAGGTTATTAGACTTTCATTCTCGCCCCTAGTTCCAGGGGAACTCGCTGAGTCCTTTTGCATAAAATGGGCTCTGGCATGAGCTCCTGCCTTATATAGAAATCATGTAGGGTGGGACAGGGATTCTCCATATCATGTAATTCTGATTAAAGGTGAACCTCAGCCACAACCGCAGTATCCCATAAAACATGAAGCAAGGGCACCGGTGAGAGAAATACTTACACAATTGAATATCAGGGAGTAGTTGAACCCTGTATCTCACCGATGAATAATCCCTTGTTCCCTGTAGCTAAGCCGGACCATTCATATAGAATAGTCTTAGACTACAGACATTTGAACGGACATACACGTACATATGCTATACAGAATTCACATAGCGCTGCACTGATGAATAACATAGTGCGGAAACAAATATAAAACTACATTGGATATCTCGAATGGATTCTTCTGCCAAAATATTGCACCGGAAAGCAGGGACTTAACAAACTTTAGCGCGTTAGACTCCCAGAAAAAATTCTGTTGTTTGCCTCAGGGGTATAAGAACAGCCCGGGACTGTTTGCGGCTTATGTGATTGAAATTCTACATGAGTTGGACCCTGAAGCGTTTTCATATGTGGATGATATATATCTCACGGATGACGAGTCACTGCAACATTTAAGGCGGGTAGCCCGCATTGATGTAGGGTTTGCCAAAGTCAGCTACAAATGTAACTTTAAAAAATTGAATATTGCCTTTCTCAGCAGCATATTCCTGGGATATGAGCTGTCGAATGAAGGTAAGAGCCTAGCACCACATTTTTTAGAAAAATGTGCACAGCTGCAACCTCTAAATACGATTAAGAAACTCCAGTCGTTGTTGGGCTTTCTCAATTTTGGCAGAACATACATTCATGATGATGCTGCACGCATAAAACCTTTATATGAATTAATAAGTCCTGATTTTTCGAGTAAATCCTGGACAATTGCACATACACATACTCTTCGGGAGTTGCAAGCAGATATGCTGGCAGCAAAACATCTACTTACACGGGACAATAGGACGCATTTGGTCATCAGGGTGATAGCTGGGACCGTTGGGTTTACATATGTCACATTTAATGAGGGTGAGACAGTCCCGATTGGATACAAGTCACACTTGTATTCTACTGCTGAACAACGATTTGCTCCCACTGAGAAAATACTAACTGCTGTACAGATGGCTGTTATTAAAGAAAGACCTCTTGCCTAGGGAAAACACATTATTGTTGTTTCTCCTATTCCGGCCCTAGAGGCTGTTACAAAAGCTAGCGTCCCGAACGCGAAAGCACTACATCCAAGATGGATACAATGGGCTACGTCTTTGACAGCCACTGATGTAGACTACATTTTTGACCCAAAGTTACAAACTCAGGGATTTCTGCAATATGAAGTTGAATATCCAGTCCCCGCTGACACATTGCCTATTGATCAATATCAAGTAGTCATGTACACCGATGGCTCTGCGCAACCGGCGATTGGGACGAAACACCATATTCGGCTGCATGTGCAGTAGTGAGCAGCTATAGGGAGGGGGAGAAGTTCTGCCCCCAACATACTTATACACAGACCTTAGGGGATTGTACAGCACAGTTAGCTGAGCTAAAAGCTCTTCTACTGGCACTAGAGCATACGGATCCGGCGCAGTTCACTCTGATTGTTTGTGATTCGTATTGTTGCATCCAGTCTTTTAATGAATATCTACATTACTGGTGCTTGAATGGGTTCAGAGATTCAAAAGACAACACCATAAAACACAGACTACTGTGGGGGAAGGTAGCAGACTTGAAAGAGATGCTACCCAAAGTCCATGTTGTGCATACACTTGGACACCAGCGCGTTGGAATACACGTTGCTGGGAATACCTTGGCTGATGAAGCCGCAAAGTCGGCAGTGGCAGTTGCCCCTGTAGCTGCAGTGACTCGTTCGAGTTCCAAACCAGACACAGAGATTATGGCTGCCATAAAAGCTACGGTTGATAGCACGCCTTCTCCCGAAGGATTTCCTAATAAATGTCAGTACTTCATGGGGAGTATGCTGAATGCTGAAGTTAAAATTCCTGCCGTACGCAACATCCCCAATAAAGCTGTTAGACCACAATTGATTAAAGCAGTGCATGAGGGAGTGGCATCTGCGCATGCTGGCTTGGCCGCTACAATTTTGCTATTACAGGCCTGTTACTGGTGGCCTGGTCTCTACAAAGAAGCTAAGCAGTATGTCCTTTGTTGTGACATCTGTCAACAAATTAAAGTTTCGACCGCTAAACGCCCACCGCAGACACCCCTCTTAATATCCAATAGGCCATTACAATGTGTGTACTTGGATCATTGTGGTCCACTGACACCGGATAGGGCATATAAATATATACTAGTCGCTGTTGATTCTTGCTCCAGATTTGTATGGGTGTGGCCACAGCGCTCGGTTGACGCTCGGACTGTTATTAAAGATTTGCGAGTCTTTGTCGGTATATATGCAGTTGCGGCGTTCCATTCGGACCAGGGCCCTGCATTTGCCTCAAGGGCGTTCAGGGACACCATGGCTTCGTTGGTTGGTCCAGCTTCACTACTCGTCTCCATTTCATCCAGAGGGAAATTCTGTCGTGGAGCGATTAAACCGCAATTTAAAGCAATTCTTTACGGCCAGAGTTATAGGTACGGGTCGTAGTTGGCTAACCCACCTGTTTGAAGTTCAGAGGGCACTAAATAACCTGCCTACAAGGTCCTTGGGGGGTCGTACTTCATATGAGTGGCTGTTCGGAACACAAATGTTTGTTCCGGATCTTGATGGTCCTGGTGTGGAGGCGGCGGAAACGCCTTTTGACATAAATGATCGTGTCACTGTTTTGCAGGAATTACAGCAGTTCCGTGAAGATAATTTTTCTAAAAGTGCTGCCTCCACAGGAATTAAGGATGTGCCAATAACACCTACCGGCTGGATTCCCAGGGTTGGGGATCTTGTACGTGAAAAGGTCGCAGTGAAGAAAGAATTTGGCCCTTCTTATCGTGCACCAGTCCCTGTGTTGGGGATACACGGATCGAGAACTGTTATTCTGCCACCGTTGCAGGGTGCCAAAGAAAATCGTTTTGTTTCCATTGACAATGTCAAGTTACACCATGTGGCCAATTCTACACAGCAGACCAGGAGGAACGTCCAGTAGTTCCCGAATCCCTCTCACTACTGGGGAAGATGTTCCGCTTCAAGTTATCTATACCAACACTGTCGCCTCTCCGAGCTTGGGGAGGGTGGATAATGATCTCGCTTTAGTTCCACTGACAAAACATAACTTAGGAAATTTGATCAAGTCACCATGACTACTGACCTGATGGATTTTGCTATCTACAGTGTACCACCTCGTGAAACACCAACTCCTCCATTGAATACGGCGACACCTTTTGCACGAACTGCCTCTGGTTACTTTGCCAACACAAACAATGGTATTTTGGACTCGTTTGCCTCTTCGACTTCTGACCTATCAGGTCCACGTAAGCTGATGTGTTGGCTTAAGGATACGTATTTTGTTTTTCCATGGAACTATCTGTGGCTTTTGTTGACTATGCTAGCATTTTTTCTTTGGTTAGGGTTTGTCATTACCTTTTTTTCTGTTGATACATGGTCATTTTCTTCCTGAGAGATCAGCGGTTGAACAGGTGGAGGAGGTGTTGAAGCCACATTTTTCGTCACATAGGGTTCGAAGAGACTTGTCCTTTGTGAACATTTCTGCAGTGCTGATTCTGGATGGGATTGTGTGGGATAAAGTAATGTTTGATATATATGGTCCCACTGAGATAATTCAAATACTGTATGTGCTGAAATTATCTATGAATGATATAGTAATACCAGGGATTGTATCTGATGATTGGGATGTGAAGACAGTTGATTCCATGATGACTGAATTACAATATTATACTGTCCATGAAAATGAAGATGTTTACCAGTTTAAGGACAATTATGGTGACATGTTTTGTTATAATTATTATGGGCACCATTTTATACATAAAGCAAGTAGTCCAAAAACGATATTTGACTATACGCAATGGGAGCATTGCCCAACTCCCCCGCAAGGGAGTTCCAAAACTTATTCTGAGAAATTCATGTACTTTTCTGGGCATCATCAAATGAATGCTAAGTCATATTATTTTAAGTTACCTCCATTTAAGGATAAACAAATGCTGTTGACTAATACGAAATTCATATACTCAGATTCTTTTGTTTCCAGACTGTCAATTGAAGGTTATGAATATTGGTCAAATAATGTTGATTTGAAAAGTGTTTGGGGAACAAAACATTGGCAGACAAGGGGTAGAGAAACTTTGTTTAGGGCATGTCTCATTCCAGTCCAAATTATTTTTTTTAATGAAACAGTACAACAGACTAGCTGTTTAGGCTTAGCAACAATCAGAGAATTGAATGTGCCTAGTATACCTGTCCCTGCAAAAATTAATAACTGGCAGAAATACATAAATGTCACTTTTAGTGAGCTTACAGACTGGGTCCAGAATGGTACATTTAACACTTCATTGACACGTCCGGGCGGGTGGTTATTGTGTCCCATTGACACCAACGGGTATCATCAACGTTTTGTCTCCTCCTCGGTGGGTTTCCGGACAGGTAGGTCTGACCCTCGCTATATATCGCCAGGACATGCTGAAATAATAACTACATATAGTGTGGGAAAATTGTGCCAACAATGGTTGAAATCCTCCTCGCTAGATGCAGTTAAGACACATCTCACTCTCCTGTCTAATAGCACTGACTTCCAAGACTTTTTGCCAGGCCCAAAGACACCACGTAGGAAGCGTTTCTTGTATGAAGTATACAATGAAATATGGAAACTTTCCCAGCAGGAGGCTGCAGCCCAGTTAAGGCAGATAGATCAGGAAAATATGGAAAAGGCATTAGCTGTTGTGGATAATGGAATTCACACCTTGTCCGACCGCATATATACAATTAACAACATTGTTTCTTCTGCGACAGACATAATACGATCTGATATGTCTTCTTTATATCATGGACAAAGTCAGACCAGGTCCATTATGCAGTTGGGTTGGACACTTCAGACATTGAAGGCAGGTCACGTTCCGTGGCAGCACATCAGTGCCAGGGAGATCTTTTCTTCCTTTAATTTAACGCGACAACAACAACTAATGGCTAAGAAGGAGGCGACTTAAGTCATGCTCAACATTGAGAAATTAGAAAGATTGCCTTTTACCGTGGCCGAGATCCCCTCTGCAGAGTGGTTGATAACCGGGGTTATTAATCTGCCCATTTCTACGTTACAGTTCACTTCCTGTTTGAAACATGTTCCGGTAGGCAGATATGAGAAGTTGGGAGATAGTTATATCCATGAGGTGTGGGGGCTTCCCTTCTTGTACAAATGCCTCAATGGCATGAAAGAGGTCTTTCTTAGCGGTAGTGAATGCGAGACTTCAGTCAGCCATTCGATGATTTGTAAGCAGCTGTCCTTGCATGGGGCATGTAATGCCTCGGTTGCGAACTTGGCTTGCTATCTGAAGGGAGTTCCGGTCCCCTTGATTAAACGCACATTCCAGGTGCTTTCAAACGGCAGCTACGTCCTCCTCAATAGTGAAGACTGTTGTGGCATGCAGGCCGGAATAGTTTACGTTGTTTCGGTCACTAAGGTCGTTACTTGCTGCGGGAGTGTGTTGTTTCCCCCCACTTAATTGAGGGAGGTAGCAGATATCTGGCCTCACATTGCTACTTCCAAGGTGAATTTCGACAAGTTCAGTAGGCTAAAGGCTTTATTGTTTCAGAAGCATGTGGCCCTTACATCTGCACGCGACACCTACGCATTTCAGGTGGCAAGGTCTTCGGCGGAAATACAGTCCCTGTTAAATACCAACTTTCAGAGCCACTTTGGTGAACTTGTGGGACGTATATTTAATGCATTCAGCACGGCTGGACTAGCACATTTTTTTAAAGCCGTTGGTGTTGGTTTCATTCACACCTTCTCTTCCATATTTGGTTTGATACCTTCGGCTATTCATTCAATTTTCGGAAGCATTTTGGGGGGGATTTCCGATAACTTTGGCCTTATTAGCCAGCATTTTGCTGTTGCTGTTGTTTTTCTCAATGGCTGTCCCGCCGCAACAAGGACGAATGTGGGCGCTCCCATCAGCGCAGTTGTGTCTTGAACGCATGATGCAGCACTTTGGAGCGACACTCCTGGGACATTTGGAGTGTGACTGGTCTCTGTCATTCAGACCGGTTTTGGATTGTGTGCAGCCCGTGTCTTGGTGCCGTTGGTGCGATTTGGAACATGCACTAGCCGTCTGCCTCTCACAGCAACGCCCGCCAGTGGTTGATGCTGATCTGTTGATGTTCCCGATGAGGGCTTATTACCAGACCTGCGCGCTGCGGCTGTGTTTGCTTCGTGAGGCTGATTACGAGATACCCTTCCTGGAGTAAGTTGATATTAACTCATTCACAGGCCCTGTACGGGTTGCTGCCCTGGTTGGAACACACCTGCTCCTTGATAGTCTTTGGCGTGGATTTTCCAGTTTTGGCATCTGCTGAAGTGGAGAATCTCCTGCTTTCCATGACCAATGTTTGACTTGAATATGGTCTAAATTGACACTTTTATATGAATTCGGCATTCAGCCACATGCTTATTTTTAATTAAGGATTAGTGTGCTTTGTTGTCCTCTTGACTTGTTGAAATTCTGTAGGTTTTTTAATTGTGTTTTAGCTTAGGGCATTTTTAGCTTTGAATTAAACCACTTTTTACCGACAAGGGGAAGGTGTAGTGTAGCCATTTTTAATGTAGCTTTATGCACGTTTGCTTAAAGTATTAGGCCTCTGTGCACTTTGCCCTAGATGCATTTTATTTAGCCTCGCACTGTTAATTTACAATAACCAGTTTCACGGTCTTGTTTTATTTCCTTCTATCATACTGTTTAGCTTATTTCAGCGCTGTGTTTTCAAACAATACATTCTTGCTCACTCTGTGCTTCAGTCAAGGTTACAGTCTGGTGCATTGCTGATAGAAGTGGTAGAAGTTTAGGCCCGTATTTATACTTTTTGACGCTAAACTGCGCTAACGCAGTTTAGCGTCAAAAAGTTTTGCGCGGGCTAACGCCATTCTGCAGCGCCATGCGGGAGCCGTATTTATTGAATGGCGTTAGCCGGCGCTAGCAGACCGGCGCTGCCTGGTGTGCGTGGAAAAAAAACACGTACACCAGGCAGCGCCGGCGTTGTGGAAAATGGCGTTAGGGCGTCTTAAAATGGTGCAAGTCAGGTTGACGCCAAAAAATCGCCTCCACCCGATTTGCGCCATTTTTAACGACGCCCAGACGCCATTTACATGACTCCTGTCTTAGTAAAGACAGGAGTCATGCCCTTTTGCCCAATGGCCATGCCCAGGGGACTTATGTCCCCTGGGCATGGTCATTGGGCATTGAGGCATGTAGGGGGGCACAAATCAGGCCCCCCTATGCCAAAAAAAAATATAAAAAAAATAAAATATTATACTTACCTGAACTTCCCTGAATGTCCCTGGGATGGGTCCCTCCATCCTTGGGTGTCCCCCTGGGGTGGGCAAGGGTGGCAGGGGGGTCCCTGGGGGCATGGGAGGGCAGCTGTGGGCTCATTTTGAGCCCACAGGTCCCTTAACGCCTGCCCTGACCCAGGCGCTAAAATCCGGCGCAAATGCGGGGTTTTTTGCCCCGCCCACTCCCGGGCGTGATTTTTGCCCGGGAGTATAAATACGACGCATTTGCGTCGCAGTCATTTTTTTAGACGGGAACGCCTACCTTGCATCTCATTAACGCAAGGAAGGCGTTCACGCAAAAAAATGACGCTCATTCCTCATACTTTGGCGCTAGACGCGTCTAACGCCAAAGTATAAATATGGCGTTAGTTTTGCGCCGAATTTGCGTAGAAAAAAACGACGCAAATTCGGCGCAAACGGAGTATAAATATGCCCCTTAGTCTTTATGGTTCGTAGACAGTACACATCCTTACGTAGGAACATCGGGGTGTTCGTTCACATCCATAGTATAAAAACACTTTCTAGTCCCGGTACACGTAAGAGGGAGATTCCAACCAGGAACCCACAACTAGATGCTGACTGCCCTGTTGCAGATGCTGATCCAGATCACAGGCCTTTGCTCAGGTATGAGGGTTGATGTCCTCCGGGGGAAACCAGAAAGGCAGGCTTAGAGCTTCACATGCTGTGCTAGAAATATAACATAGAGAGAACATAATTTAGTTACAATATGATAGCCTTATTTTTATGTTTCACTCTCCTCGTTACTATTTCCATCTTACTGTGTTGTATGGTTCTGGTTATTGCGGCTCACGTCTTGTTATCTAAAATGCAGTCGTTTTATTAAACTAATCTTTAAAACTCAAACTGCCTTTGTCATTTATATATGAGACCTCACTTTGTATGAGAGAACTGGTTGTGACCTGAGTGACCACGACTTCCCTGGGAAGTACTAAGATGTCATGCGCTCGGCTGCCCAATTGTCTCTTCCCTTCGGGAGAGATGAGGCACTGCTAGTTAGCCGGAGCATAACCCGGATTTAGAGTGACAAGGGTCCTTCACCGTGGGTCAGACTTAGCCCCCCACACTGTGAATGATCTTGTTGCCCAAAAATCCAGTAGTCTCATTAAGATAATGAGAGCCTACGCGACAATAGTAATGTTTCATCACCTCAGGGGAGGGTGCACCCGTTACTCTATCCCTTTACGGTTCACTTGTTGGGCAATCCACCACTCTGTCACACATCGACCCGCAAATCGGCTGGAATCACTATCTCCAGCAATGTGTTTAAGTCTTCCCACAAACATTTAGAAAGTTTCACAAACCTGTCTGACTGCTGATACCACTCAACCGGTTTCTCCACTAGTTTCGGGTAATCATTTGTGAATGACAATACATCACTCCTGTGCCACGGGACATGAACAAACTGCCCTCCTGGAATTTCTCTCATCGATAGAATCTTTACTGACTCCTTTTCTTTCTGAACATCTTCAGACCCATCTTGTGAATCTCGTTTTCGCTTAGCCTTCTTCTTCGCCCATCTACCTTCCCACTTTTCTAATGCTCCCTACTCTTCAACAATTCTTTCAAGTGAGCCTTCATTCCCGCTGATCTCATATGCTCAAAATCCTTTTCCTCTAAATCTAACCTGTAACTGCGTTTCAAATGCTCTGTTTTCTCAATCTCAATGTCATGTTTCTCTGCCAGCTCTGCCAATTTCTGATGTATTTTACTCACCTACCTTGTAATTCTGGGGCACAGATACTTCAGCTCTTCTTCTGTGTAGGATTCTAACCTGTTCACGCCCATTGTTTCCTCAACTAGCTCCGTTGCTTCTGTAGTTAACCTCACATGATTTATCTGCTCTTCACCCTTGGATGTATTTTGAGGTGTGTTTAGACTGTCTAACCATTCACTCAGTTGCTGGGCTGATAATCCCTGTAATGAGAGGTTACTTGCATTTGGTACTGGGACCTGTTACATCGCTGCACCTGGAGTTTGCGGCGTCAAAAGTTTCAAACCTTGACTCGCATTTGGGCCATTTATTGCATCTAGAAGTGCTACAAGTGGACTAAGATCCATTAATGGTCTAGATCCATTAAAAGTATGACCCACAGATGATATCATCTGCACAGGATCACTCACTCCCCTTCTCACAAGACTCTGTGATATTTAATTCTGATTTCCTGCACTCACTTTCTTTTGTGCAAATAAAGGTACAGCTGGACCAGCAGTAATCAGTAGCAATATTGCATCTGGAGCTGCCCTGACACTCCCACTTTGTGGAAAAGTTACCCCTGTCGTCTGGTTCATGACTGGTGTAACGGCTGACTGTGTTCCTGTTATCGGTGTAAACTTCGGCAAACCCTGTGGCTGTGCCGGAGGCAATAACATTGGAGTCGACTCTATCTGAACTAGCATTGGCCTCGGAAGCACTTGCTCCGATGGCACCACTAAGTTCGAAATTGTTTCAAGGACTGGCACATCTGGATAAATTCTCTGTATTGATGGTGGATGCATCTGCACTTGTACCACAGTAGTAGTCCCTGCATTAAGTGTACTCTGTACTACCCCTGGTATCCGTCCACTATCTGTCTGCACTGGTCCCTCTGTTTCCGATGCTTGTGCTGGAGCAGTTGTAGTGGCACTAGTACTTGGATCCCCTCAATAAGTCCCAAAGGGTGGAGGTCGATCCCTCAACAACTGTGTAGTAAGGTCCTCAACATCTGAGTCCTCATCGTCTACAAAAGGCTTTTTCTTTTTCTTTGTCCCTGCACTCTCACTCTCCTTAGCATTATCTTCTTTCTCTGTCTCGACTTCCTCTGTGATTGCAGGAAACAATTTAATTCCCTTTAGCGTCTCTGTTCTCCACCTTTTCTGTTCCCTATCCCACCTAAGTCCAGCTAAGGATCTTTCTACTCTCTTTATTCTCCTCTTGAATATCATCTCTTGTTGCTGTCTGGCCACCAGTTCCCAAACCGCTAAAGCCTCAAACTGTGCTGGCCTTGGTAATGGCTTCATCTCATATATTGCCATTCACAATTCATCCAAAATTCTCAAATTAAATGTGACATGCTCTGGAAACTTCTAAGGCTCCTAACTTCTTTGTTATCTTACACCATTGCTTTAACCAAAGACACAGTGCAACACCTTGCTCCTCCATCACAATATAAACCAGAGAATTTTCCGATGGGGTCGGCTCCCCCACTGACGCCTTAATGTAAGAATCACCCTTCATAGCACTTCTGAACGCCTTGAAAAACTTCATTTTCTCTGTTGTATTTGTTTCGATTCAATAATAAAATGACTTTTGCTCCCAAGATTCCCTTCAACCGCTTATTCAACCAATTGCCTCTTATGGGCGGCTGCCAATCCACTTGCGACTCTTCTTACCAACCAACCTATCCCAGCGCTGCACACTCTGACATCACACTCACACACTGCGGCTGACAAAGTCTTGCGGCTTGTTCTCCTAGACTTCAACTCACACAACTAATGCAGATTATTGCAAGCACTTTAACCAATAACTAAAACAAACCTGCTGGTTTACTACAGGAAGGAACACAAACGCTTCAGAGACCTTACAGATTTTCACTAATGGCCCTTTCGCTAATGTAGCTATTCCTCTTTCTCAGTCTCCCACATTCACAAGCAAAATTCGACCCGCGAATTTCACTCTCAGCTGACCAGTGGGTCTGTCCTGGTGCACATAGGACTCGCCAAATCTCAGTCAAAAAATGTATTTACTCATCTATCTCACACACCGACTTGTTGACCACGCCCGATCAACCTACTACACCAGACAGATTACAACATATAACCAAGTGTCTCAAACACTTGTCAATATACTCTGGAGTCTTAGACCACGCAGGGTTCCTACATCACCAACAACCACGTGGATAATTTTTTAGCAGAAAGTGCCACACGCATGTGAAGCATGACAACTTCCCTACTCACATACTGCGGAGTACGCACACTCCTACTAACTCTTAACTGGAGTATGTAGACTCCCTACTTTACCTCACATATATCACAATTCACCTGCAATTTGCTTAAGCCTTTGCAAGCGCAACCTACCACTTTCACACTATCACAAAACACGCTGAGAACATGCCCAACTTTTACTAGCGGGATCCAGGATCTGGGAAAGTCATTTCTGGGCTTAAGGGAACATCATCTTTGCTACAATTGCCATTTCAGAAAAACAAAATTCAAACCTCATAAAAAAATATGAACAACTTACCCTAACTAAAACTACCACCATAACCAGTAATCACCACATAACTAGTTCTCCAAGGAAACTAACCATCAGGCTGCTACCAAAAACTGCTAGCACGCCTGGTCCTTAGTAAGTAAACTTACAAGGGGACGCATATAGGTCGATGAACCTTTTGAATCGCATGGAGTATCCCAGTCATGCAGTGATCACTGAATCAATAATTAAAATCAATAATCAAGAAACATTCTATGATAAAACAGCTAAAAAACCATCTACTCATGACTAACCACAACTCGGTAAAGAGATAAAAAAAATTATTTCCCTATTGATTACAATTCTAAATCATTCATCAGTTCAATCTTTATTCAATCCACTCAATTATTAATTTGTTAATGAAAAACATCACAGCATAACTTGAAGGAGTCCGTCAATTGTCACTGTCAACGTCACCCTTAACAGCCTACCTAACAAAAATTAGCATCAGCATGTGAGCCTTCATGCAAAACGATTTAGAGAAAAACATTAATTTGGAAAAGATCTATCTAAGTGAGAATTCTATAATCAGTGCAGTTGGTACCTAGAAGAAAAGGCACAATTTTGTCAGTCACATTTTCATAGCTACCTATCCAGGATAGATAAGCAACAAGTCAGTCTTCGTGTCATCAATTAGTCAGCCATGCATCAGGCACACAGAGTAAAAGCCCAACGACAGACCCTCGGACACCGTCTCCTGCCGTCATCAATTCTCCCCTCGCATCTGAAGTTTTAGCCCCTTGTCATGACTTTTTATTAGGGCCTCCCAGTCCATTCCCCTAATTCCTAATTGGTCAGTCAGTCAGCAGATGTAACTTTAACCTTTGTTTACCGAATTTACCAATTTCAATATCAGTCCGTTCACAAGATGTGGATTGGTCCCCTATACGATGTCCTCATCGTCCGGTTCTTCAGGTATCAAAATTGTTGCATGTTCCTCTTCAGTCAGTGCCTTCATTGTTCAAGTCCTGGGAAAGTACATTTAAACTACTCTACACATAATTGTATCAAATTGTCTTTTATCATTTCCTGTCCACCGGTATACTGCAGAAAATTATAGCTAAGCAACTTTAACATTGGGTGAGTCAAGGACAGGCCGTAGCAGCTTCTTGCAAAGGCGGTTATTGTTTCTGCTCTCTGTGTGCGAGGCCTAGGAAGACTGTTCGGCTTAGTAAACACTACAAATTGAAATAAAACATAGGTTATACATTTCAATATGACATATTAGTACATTTTTCTCATATATTTTCATAATTTCATACAGTTTCAGTTATATTAGTATACATGGCGGCCATACCCCAAGGGCACATTTTCAAACGTACACATTATTTTCTCTACGATTAATTTCTCTACACAATTTCATTATTAAGCACATAAACATCATTAATAATTTTCTTAATTATCATATCTGCTTTAACAGTTAGAACTTGTTGCCTGAGATAACTTTTTCCAAATTCTTTTTGATCTTTTTGTTCTTTTTCTAATTTGCCCACATGTGTTCTGCCCCGCACGTTCTTCCTTAATTTGGCAGAGTACCACCTATGCTCAGCTAAATTATAACTCTGCTGATTTAAAATTGCCTGATGCTAGTCAAACTTGAGCAGCGCTTGATTTCCATATCTCAACTAATCTTATTAATGTTTTATACTCTTTTTATTGAATGCTTAGTTTTATTAATGTTAGTTCACCTGAACTTATTTAGTCTCCATGGACAACCATTGGTGATTCTGTCTCTGTATCATTTTGTCTTGAGATTTGCATACCTGACTTTGAGCTTGAGTTTGTTATAAACCCCTTAACCTTTTTTGCTGATTGGAGTGTTCCTTGTATGGCCAAATTGATCATACTGTTTAACTTAATTGGTTTGTATTGAAATCGAGTTCTATGTTCTACCACATCCTAATGCAGGGTCCAAAGATGAGTGGACCTAGAGTTGAGTATTTGATTCCTGCGATAAAAATGACTGCGGTTTTCAGAGTCACAAAGCACATTTACTTCAACCCCCTGGGTGCCTTGGACGAGGTGATCTCATCCCAGCACACAGTTCCCGTGTGCCTGGGACGAGATTACCTCATCCTGCACCCGGCTCAAGTGGGGGAGCGCTAGCGCTCGCCCCGTGGGCCCCCACCCACACCGCCCGTTCGGGGATGGAAGGGGAATCCCTTCCCCTTCCACCCCCACCCCCCTCTCGGCAATCTGATGATGTCAGCCCGCTCACAGCGCGCCGACGTCATCAATTGTGGCAGAGGACGCGCTGGAAGCCATTTGCTTCCAGCGCGTCAAGGGAAAGGACCACAACAAGGTGAGTCCTTCCCTTTTTGGGGGGAAAACAGACACGGGGAAAGGAAAGGGTTTTTCCTTTTCTCCTGTGCCTGTTTTCAGTGGATTCCTGATCCACGATCGCGGGCGGGGCCCGCGATCGTGGAGCAGGAATCCCCACTGGGCACCAAGGATTTATTTGTAGTTTTATTATTGGGAGCTACCCTTGGGCAAGGGTCGCTCCAATTGGGGGATATTTTTATCCTACTTCGGGCCCCCCCTGGGGGCAGATCAGCCGATTTTTCGGCCGATCTGCCCCCAGGGGTTCCGAAAACCACTAGACACCAAGGAATTTATTTTCGTTCTGTTTTTGGGGAGCGACCCCTTGGGCAAGGGTCGCTCCTCTTGGGGGGCATAAATAATCCTATTTCAGCACCCCCTGGGGGCAGATCGGACGTTTTGTTCAGCCGATCTGCCCCCGGGGGGGGGGGTCAAAAACCACTAGACCACCAGGGATTTTATTTTCCTTCTGTTTTTGGGGAGCGACCCCTTGGGCAAGGGTCGCTCCCCTATGGTGCCATAAAATAATCCTAGTTTGGCCCCCCGGGGGCAGATCGGATGTTTTTCGGCCAATCTGCCATCGGGGGGGGTCGAAAAACACTAGACCACTAGGGATTTTATTTTCCTTATGTTTTTGCGCAGCGACCCCTTAGGCAAGGGTCTCTGCCCTGGGGGCAATACTTTTTTATATGTTTTGGCCCCCCTTGGCGCTAGATCCACCATGTTTTTGGCCGATCTGGCCCCCGGGGGGGTTGAAACCCACTAGGCGCCAGGGATTGTGTGGTGTGTGTGTTTTGTGTGTTTGGAGGCACCCCTTGGGCAAGGGTCGACCCCCCAAAGGGGGGAAATTTTGTATTGGCCATTTCTGCCCCCCTTGTGGGCAGATGGGCCAATTTTTGTAGGCCCATCTGCCTTCAAGGATGGCAAAAACCACCAATACGCCAGGGATTTATTTTTTTTCCCCCTTTTTTTTGTTTTGTGCTCGGGTGCCAACTTTTGCCCCCTTTGGCAAGGGTCGCCCCTAAAGGGGGCACAAAGCTGTTGTCCATTTCTGCCGCCCTTGGGGGCAGAGCAGCCAATTTTTTTCACCCATCTGCCCCCAAGGGGGGCAGAATCCACTTAGGCACCAGGGATCCTGTGTGTGTGTGTTTTGTGTGGGGGGGGCGGCACCTTTGGCAAGGGTCGCCCCCCCAAAGGGGGCACTTTACTGATGGCCATTTCTGCCCACCTTGGAGGCAGATCAGCCTATTTTTTTTAGGCCCATCTGCCCCCAAGGAGGGCAGAAGGCACCAAGATGTCAAAGATTTTATTTTTGGTTCCCTTTGTTTTTTTGTGCTGGGGGCACCCCATTTGCCCCCTTTGGCAAGGGTCACCCCCCCCCAAACAGGGTACAGAGCTATTGGCCATTTATGCCCCCCTTGGGGGCAGATCAGCCAATTTTTTTTTTAGGCCCATCTGCCCCCTAGGGGGGCAGAAGCCACTTAGGCACCAGGGACAATTTCTAAGTTCTTGGCGGCAAGGTGTTTGTCAACTGGCGAAGTATTTGTATTTGTGGTTATAACAGTTTATTTCTTCTTTTTGTTCTAGTTCAAAGCTTTTGCTTCCTTTGCTGTGGATCCTTGCGGTTTTGGCAGTAGTTGTGCTGCGGTTTGCATAGTTGCATGTTTTAGGTAAGTAAAAGCAATTTAATCCAAAGAAGTATTGTTGATATGCATGAATGACATGTTTGTAGGTGGTGTACTAAATGTAGTATTGTGTGTGAAATTGTCCTTAGCTTTGAGCACAATGATATTTGTGTTGTCATATGTCTAATTTGCTTTTTTCTTTTTTCTTTTTAATGGGATATCATTGGTGATTGCTGTGTCTGTGCAGAGTAGTTGCTGGTGAGTAGCTTTTTCAGGCAAGTGAGTGGTATAGTATTTTAGTACATAACTCATTGTGATAAAGCTACACTTTGTTTATTACTTATTTTAGTGCTGGTGGTTGTTGGCAATCCATTTTTTGTTAGTGAAGATCATGGCTAGCCGCAGGGTGACCGCTCAGCAGGTTGTTAGCATGCTTTTTGAGTCGTCTTCAGACCATGATTACGAGACTGACTTTGCATCTGAGGCAGAGGAGGAAGTGAGAGATTCTGGCAGTAAGTTTTCTGTCCAAGAAGATTCTTCTGATGAGGAAGCCACTCTTAGTGCAGATGAAGGGCCTGTTTTAGAGGAGGACATTGATGTGCCAAGAGTGCAGCAGCCTGGGACTGAAGGGTTTCCCATTAGAAGACCTGACATCTGGATTGCCCCAGACATGGAGCACCCACAGTTACCTGCATTCACTGGTCTCTCAGGGTGTAGAGTCAATACGGAAAACTTTTTGCCTGTCAATTTCTTTCACTTGTTTATGGACAATGTTTTTCTGGAAGAGATTGTGGAGCAGACTAATGTGTATGCAGAGCAATATTTGAGCGACAACGCTGCCAGACTTAGGCCTCAGTCTAGAGCTACTCAGTGGGTACCCACATATCTGGAAGAAATGAAAAAGCTTTTAGGTTTGACTTTTTTGATGGGTTTGATAAGGAAGCCGTCATTGGCTTCCTATTGGTCTACTAGTCCCTAGATGGCAAAGGCTATATTTCCTGCAACTATGACTCGTAATCACTATTTGCTTCTTCTTCGTATGCTGCATTTTGTAAACAATGCTTTAGCCTTGCCACAAGATCACCCTGATTGTGACCGTCTTTTTAAGATTAGGCCTGTCCTTGATCATTATGTAGATCGTTTTTCATAAGTCTATGTTCCAGGCAAAGAGATAAGTGTGGACAAATCTTTGGTCCTTTTCAAGGGGCGTTTAGTTTTTAAGCAGTACATTCCTAGTAAAAGGGCACGGTATGGGATTAAATTGCATATGCTGTCAGAAAGCAGTACAGGATACGTGTATAATTTCTGAGTCTACACTGGTAGGGATTCCAGTATTGACCCTCCTGGTTATCCGGACACTTTTGGAGTTAGCGAAAAAATTGTGTGGGAACTTGGTAGACGACTGGTTAACAAAGGTCACCATTTGTATGTAGATAATTTCTACACTGGAGTGCAGTTGTTCAAGGAGTTGTTTAGAGTGGACACTGTTGCTTGTGGCACAATCCTTTCTAACCGGAAAGGCTATCCAAGGGAGCTTGTCTGTAAAAATTTGAGAGGGGACAGTGCAGTGCCTTGCGGAATAATGAGCTGCTAGCTCTGAAATTTTCAGACAGGAGGGATGTGTACATGCTATCTACTATCCATGATGAGAGTACTTCTCTTGTGATTGTTTGGGGCCAAGTTGCTGAAGCGCGCAAACCTGCGTGCATTTTGGGCTACAATAGGCACATGGGTGGTGTTGCTAAAGTAGATCAGAGGTTGGAACCTTACACTGCTCTGCTTAAGTCTTACGTGTGGTATAAAAAGTTGGCCTTACATTTATTTCATCTGGCAACTTTTAATGCTTTTATTATGTTCAAGGATTGTTCACCTGAGTCAAGGATGACATTTGTTAAATTTCAGGAGTCGGTGATAGAGAGCCTTATTGTGGTGGAACGGGCAAGAGTTCCTAGAGTAACAGTGGTGGAGGAAGTGCCTAGATTAAAGGATCGCCACTTTCCTGATCACATTCCTCCCACTCTCAAGAAAGACTTACCCACTAAGAAATGTAGAGTATGTGCCCGGAGAGGTATCCAGGGGAGAGCCGGATGTACTGCCCCGATTGCCCTTCAAAGCCAGGGCTGTGTGTGCCCGGCTGTTTCAGAAATTACCACACAAAGAAACATTTTGAGAAAATACTGTGAGCGTAAACTGCCTATTTTATATTTTCGGATGTTCAGTTTCACGGTTGGCATTACTGTCATGTATTTAGTTAGAGCTTTTGTGTTTGTAGTTTTGTACTTATTTTATAATTAGTTAGTGGTTTCTTTGTTGTTTATAAACGGTAAAAAAAGTGATGGTGGCGTGCGTGGGGTGGCGCTTGGCTGCGGTATATGTGGGGTCGCACTTGGCTTGCGGTGTGCTTGGGGTGGCGCTTGGCTGGTGGTGTGCTTGGGGTGGCGCTTGGCTGGTGGTGTGTGTGGGGTGGCACTTGGCTGTCGGTGTGCTTGGGGTGGCGCTTGGCTGGCAGAGTGCGTGGGGTGGCACTTGGCTGGTGGTGTGCCTGGGGTGGCGCTTGGCTGGCGGTGTGCGTGGGGTGGCCTTGGCTGGTGGTGTGCGTGGGGTGGCGCTTGGCTGGATGGCCAGCCAAACGTCAGTCCACACACTCCCATCAGCTAGTGTGACTGCTGTATCAGGTATGTGGACGTATGTAAGTGATGGGCCCTTGAGTGGCGCTTTCTGTCGATACGAGTGTTGTAATGTGCTGGTCCTGGGGCTGGCGGCGTGAATGGTCTTGTGCATGTCATGTATGAAAGGTGTGTGAATGGACTGTAAAACGGTTGGTGCCTTGATGCAGCTTTACAGCTCACGAGCTGTGAGTCATTGGTTCAGTGTTTTGGCCTTTCAGTTATTAACAGTGCATTTCACTTTTGTGAAATCTCTTGTTAATAAAATTGTGATCTACTGAACCATCACTCACCCTCGTGCCAAATCCAACCAGTATGTGTTGTACAAATGACAAAACCTGCTCCGCTGTAATCAGGCGTAGCAGCACACTTGTGACACACTAGGTGTCTCAGGTGGGACCCCGATGATGAAGCATGCCACCAACTTGGTGAAGCATGCCACCAACCTAAGTGCGTTTCTTTTCACAAATTTAGTGTTTGGCACATCACGGACGTACGCAGACACATCAAAATTATATATTGCAAAACTACCTGTGTTTGGGGTGGAGAGGGCACCTATGTTTTTGGTCGTGGGTGCAGCCTTCATCTAGGGAAACCTACGAAACCCAGACATTTTTTAAAAGTAGACACCCAAGGAGTCCAGGGAGGGTGTGGCTTGTGTGAATCCCCCAACATTTTCTTACCCAGACTCCTCTGCAAACCTCAAAATGTGCTTAAAAAAGCATATTTTCCTGACTTTTCTTAGTAGGATCACCGCTCCAGAACAAAATTCCTACTCCCCAGCGTTCCCCTCAGTCCCCCAAGTAATATGACATCTCACTTCTGTGGGTCCCCAAAGCACAGTCAGCCTAAAGATGTATAAAAGAAGAATATGTCCTTATCAACTCGCTGTGCTATCCCTACTACCTCTACAAGTTTTTGGCCTTATTCTGTTGCAGGCACCTGCCCCACCCACACAAGTGAGGTATCATTTTTATCGGGAGACTTGGGGGAATGGTGGGTGGAAGGAAATTTGTGGCTCCTCTCAGATTCCGAAACTTTCTGTCACCGAAATGTGAGGAAAAAATGTTTTTTTAGCCAAATTTTGAGGTTTGCAAAGGATTCTGGGTAACAGAACCTGGTGAGAGCCCCACAAGTCACCCTGTCATGGATTCCCCTAGGTCTCTAGTTTTCAAAAATGCACAGGTTTGGTAGGTTTCCCTAGGAGCCGGCTGAGCTAGAGGCCAAAATCCACAGGTTGGCACTTTGCAAAAAACACATCTGTTTTCTTTGAAAAAAGTTGACGTGTGCACTTTGTGTTTTGGGGCATTTCCTGCTGCGGGCACTGGGCCTGCCCACACAAGTGGGGTGCCATTTTGATCAGGAGACTTGGGGGGACGCTGGGTGGAAGGAAATTTGTGGCTCCTCTCAGATTCCAGAACTTTCTGTCACCGAAATGTGAGGAAAAAGTGTTTTTTAGCCAAATTTTGAGGTTTGCAAAGGATTCTGGGTAACAGAACCTGGTCAGAGCCCCACAAGTCACCCTGTCTTGGATTCCCCTAGGTCTCTAGTTTTAAGAAACGCACAGGTTTGGTAGGTTTCCCTAGGTGCTGGCTGAGGTAGTGGCCAAAATCCACAGGTTGGCACTTTGCAAAAAACACCTCTGTTTTCTTTGAGAAAATGTGACGTGTCCACTTTGTGTTTTGGGGCATTTCCTATCGCGGGCACTAGGCCTACCCACACAAGTGAGGTACCATTTTTATCGGGAGACTTGGGGGGACGCTGGGTGGAAGGAAATTTGTGGCTCCTCTCAGATTCTAGAACTTTCTGTCACCGAAATGTGAGGAAAAAGTGTTTTTTTAGCCAAATTTTGAGGTTTGCAAAAGATTCTGGGTAACAGAACCTGGTGAGAGCCCCACAAGTCACCCTGTCTTGGATTCCCCTAGGTCTCTAGTTTTCAAAAATTTACAGGTTTGGTAGGTTTCCCTAGGAGCCGGCTGAGCTAGAGGCCAAAATCCACAGGTTGGCACTTTGCAAAAAACACCTCTGTTTTCTTTGAAAAAATGTGACGAGTCCACTTTGTGTTTTGGGGCATTTCCTGTCGCGGGCACTAGGCCTACCCACACAAGTGGGGTGCCATTTTTATCGGGAGACTTGGGGGGACGCTGGGTGGAAGGACATTTGTGGCTCCTCTCAGATTCCAGAACTTTCTGTCACCGAAACGTGAGGAAAAAGTGTTTTTTTAGCCAGATTTTGAGGTTTGCAAAGGATTCTGGGTAACAGAACCTGGTCAGAGCCCCACAAGTCACCCTGTCTTGGATTCCCCTCGGTCTCTAGTTTTCAGAAATGCCCTGGTTTGGTAGGTTTCCCTAGGTGCTGGCTGAGGTAGTGGCCAAAATCCACAGGTTGGCACTGTGCAAAAAACACCTCTGTTTTCTTTGAGAAAAGGTGACATGTCCACTTTGTGTTTTGGGGCATTTCCTGTCGCGGGCACTAGGCCTACCCAGACAAGTGAGGTACCATTTTTATCGGGAGACTTGGGGGAACGCTGGGTGGAAGGAAATTTGTGGCTCCTCTCAGATTCCAGAACGTTCTGTCACCGAAATGTGAGGAAAAAGTGTTTTTTTAACCACATTTTGGGGGTTGCAAAGGATTCAGGGTAACAGAATCCGGTGAGAGCCCCTCTGTTTTCTGTGGAAAAATGTGATGTGTCAATGTTGTGTTTTGGGGCCGTCACGGGCGCTAGGCCTACCCACACAAGTGAGGTGCCATTTTTATCGGGAGACTTGGGGGAACATAGAATAGCAAAACAAGTGTTATTGCCCCTGGTCTTTCTCTACATTTTTTCCTTACAAATAAAGTTAGTGTGTAAAAAAGACGTCTATTTGAGAAATGCCCTGTAATTCACATGCTACTATGGGCACCCCAGAATTCAGAGATGTGCAAATAACCACTGCCCCTCAACACCTTATCATGTGCCCATTTTGGAAATACAAAGGTTTTTCTGATACCTATTTTTGACTCTTTATATTTCTGCAAATGAATTGCTGTATACCCGGTATAGAATGAAAACCTACTGCAGGGTGCAGCTTATTTATTGGCTCTGGGTACCTAGGGTTCTCGATGAACCTACAAGCCCTATATATCCCGCAACCAGAAGAGTCCAGCAGACGTAACGGTATATTGCTTTCAAAATCTGACATCACAGGAAAAAGTTACAGAGTAAAACGTAGAGAAAAATTGCTGTTTTTTTCACCTCAATTTCAATATTTTTTTATTTCAGTTGTGATTTTCTGAAGGAAACACTAGCTACCCATTGCTGAATTCAGAATTTTGTCTACTTTTCAGAAATGTTTAGGTTTCTGGGATCCAACATTGGTTTCAGACCCATTTCTGTCACTGACTTGAAGGAGGCTGAAAGCACAAAAAATCGTAAAATTGGGGTATGTCCCAGTAAAATGCCAAAATTGTGTTAAAAAATGGGGTTTTCTGATTCAAGTCTGCCTGTTCCAGAAAGCTGGGAAGCTGGTGATTTTAGCACCGCAAACCCTTTGTTGATGCCATTATCAGGGAAAAACCCCAAGCCTTCTTTTACAGCCCTTTTTTCCTATTTATTTGAAAAAACGAAATGTTCACTGTAGTTTGGCTAATTTCTTGGCCTCCTTCAGGGGAACCCACAAAGTCTGGGTACCTCTAGAATCCCTAGGATCTTGGAAAAAAAGGACGCAAATTTGGCGTGGGTAGCTTATGTGGAATTTTTTTTATGAGAGCCTAAGCGCGAACTGCCCCAAATAGCCAAAAAAAGGCTTGGCACCCGAGTGGGAAAAGGCCTGGCAGCGAAGGGGTTAAGCCATGTTGCGCAGCAGCCCGCACTGCTCTGCAACATGTCAGGAAAAAAAACACTGATAACTCCAACAGGTCTCACATAAGCAAAACCTATTGGCATTACCCATGCTTGTTTTATTTCAATGTGGTCATGCTTCACATCAGGGAGGGAGTCCATTTAGAAACCTTACTGAGGTGCTACTTTTCAGGTTGTGGTTTTGATTTTATTTCATAATTGAAAACTTTGCCTTCTTCTCTTGTGGATTTCAAGACATCTCTTGTTTCTCAAGTGCCTGGTAATTCTGATTAATTTTATGTCAACCGACATCTGTTTCTTGAAATTGTGAAAACGTACATTTCTGTTGTGATAACTATTGAATAATCATGCTAATTATGTTTTGCCATGGGACAGTGTACTTTATATGAGCGCGTGGGGGAGGACCTTTCCTTGCTTATTACTTATAGTTGTGTAAATTGCACTGCTACGCTTCTTCTCTGAACCCGCATTCCGTAATGCCATCCTCATGTTTTGGTGGTTTTACAACAAGACAGACATAAAGGAAGTTCTGTCAGGCTAAAGCCTACGTGCAAAACGTCAGTAGTCATAAGCTAAACAAGTATTGGCAAAGCCAATAGGTTTCAGTAATGCGTCAATGTCTTTTAGCCATGTTGTGTAGCAGCATGGCTTCTGTTCAACATGGCTGAAAGGGAAAAAAGCGCTATGACGTTGCTATGTAACATGGTTAAAAGACATTGACTAATCCAATGGCTTTTGCATTGTTGAGCCCTACGATGTTGTACAGCAGCCTGGCTGCTGTTCAGCCTGGCTGAAAGTCAGGGAAGAAAGTACTGTGGCAATGCTACACAACATGGCTAAAAGACTTGATAAAGCCAGTAGCTCTCCTATTGTGAGGACCTATGGGCTTTGTCAATGCTTGTTTTTTTATTGCAGGCGGTAGGGAGGGCGTGTGGGAGGGGTCAAGGCAGAAAGACTAAACTTGCCACTGTCCTGAGAAGCAGTATTGTTGCTATTGTACACCTAGACCTTTTTTTTAAGGGCACAAGCAATTATTTCATACTTCCCGTCAATGTTTCATTCATCTATTCAAGAAGTAATCCATTAATTTGTTTATTCATGCATTCAATCATTTGCTCGCATGTACGTCAATTCATCCATCCATTTATGAAGTCAACAATTCATTGGTTTTTCTAAGCATGCATTCATTCTTGTGTTTGTTTATGCGCTCTATCATCCATTCAATCATCTATGCATGTTTAGCCCTGCATTCAATAATTCCCTTGTTAAGTCATTAATTCAACCATCCATTCATGCATGCATTCACTCATTCTACCAAGCATTTGTTTATTTGTGCTTTTAATTTTCCATTCAAATATCGATGAACGCTTTCATTTATACATGTAATAATTCACTTAATCATTCATGAATTAAATCACACATCCATTCAATCATTCTTCAATTCATTTGTTTATTCATATGTTAAATCCTTCATTCAGTTATCGATGGACACTTTCATTTACCCATGCATTTGTTTGTTAACGTTTTCCTAGGTAGATGAATTACATTCTCTATGATCCGCACCCTCACCCACCACCCACGCACGTAACCTGGGATTCATCTTGGACTCCACACTCAGCATGACTCAGCAGGTCAACGCCATCTCCACTTCCTGCTACAACACTCTCCGCATGCTCCGCAAGATCTTCAAGTGGATCCCCGTTGAAACCAGGAAAACCGTCACCCACGCCCTGGTCAGCAGCCGGTTGGACCTCGGAAATGCCCTATATGCAGGAACAACAACCAAACTCCAAACAAAGCTGCAAAGAATCCAGAACACATCCGCCCGCCTCATTCTTGACGTCCCATGCCGGAACCACATCTCCCCCCACCTCAGAGACCTACACTGGCTACCATTACCAAAGAGGATCACCTTCAAGCTCCTCATCCACGCACACAAAGCCATCCACGACACAGGTCCAGCCTACCTCAATGACAGACTCACCTTTCACACCCCCACCCTCAATCTTCGCTCCGCCAGCCTCGCCCTCGCCTCTGTCCCCCGCATCCACCGCACCACCGCCAGAGGAAGATCCTTCTCTTACCTAGCCGCCAAGACCTGGAACTCCCTACCGCTCCACCTTCGCCAGACCAAAGACCTCTTGATGTTCAGGAAACGCCTCAAGACATGGCTTTATGACCTGTAGCTCCGCCCCCCCCAAAGCCTTGAGACCCTAACGGGTGAATAGTGCGCTTTATAAATCCTTTGATTGATTGATTGATTGATCTCTTCTGTCAGGGTTGTCACATGTCCCACTATTCCTGGAATGCTGCTCCCCCTCTCCTCCTCAGCCATCTTTAGATACTGCAGCTTACATCTAGATGACACAGTTCTGTTTATATAACATAAGGATGCACAACAGGTGGTGTAACACACCTCAACCTGCTGCCCATTGAAAAGCACAGCCGACTCAGGGTGCTGGGTGCAAGGACCCTCCGGATAGTAACATCTGGTTCTTATGCCCTGCAACAGCAGCATGTTCTGCAGCATGTTTGTGATGCAGCTGAACTTGCAGATCACGTCCTCCTAGCTCTTGGGTTAAACGCAACTACAGCCAATCGAGGGAAACTCAAAGGATCTGCTATCAGTTATAATAATCATGTAGTTACACCGGCATCTGGATGATTCTGCCCCAGCCATATCTACATGTGACGCATCGGCCTATATCTAAATGTTTCGTTTTCTGGCTTTATATAGCACCTAACACAGCTTTGGTATGAGTGCTAAGAAATTTCACTTTTGGAAGATCAGAGTCCTGAGGCACATGAGGCAATGCAGCTTGCTCAGGCTCACACCTTTGACAAGAGGTGTTAATTGTGTGGAATAAAAGATGGAGTTGACAACCAAAGAAGAACAGTATGCTGGCATTGGGAGAGGGGTTGTGCATTCGGTAAAGGGAGAGATGTGTGTGTGGCACCATGATCACGAAGGGAAGGAGGGTGGGATGGATCAACACTATAAAGAAAGGAAGGCGAGGAGGTTGGGAGAGGCCAACACCATGGACAACCAAAGTGGTGGACGGGCATGTGTGGGGGAACTGTCAACACCACAGACAACGGAAGGAGTGCAGGTGGGAGGAACAGGGTACTGGAGAAGTACGCAAGGAAATTAAGGGAGACTGAATACATTTGTGCATGCTGCATGCAGTGTTTCTGGTAAAATCAGGGACATTAACAGTAATAAAACAGCTCTCCGAGCCATAGAAAAGGCCTGCAAATATTCAAAAAGAAAAAAAATGGTCCACACCTGGACCGGTCAGACGAGCCCTTCTGGTACTGCCAGACTGATTGCCCTATAGGTCGGTCTGACCCTGCATGTGTCTGCAGTGCTTAAAACTGAGGCACCTTTGGAACCTGTATGAGCGGTTCTTACAATAGGACACTGATGGGATGTGCCATTCATACAGTGGAAAAACCTCTAGTTCTGTCTGCAGTGCTTATAGAAGAAGCACTGCAGGGATGGGCAGTGCTTACAGTGGGGCACTGCTGGGTTCTGTCTGCAGTGCCTAAAGCGGATGCCGTGCTGTGATCTGCTGGATACACTGCTGTGATCTGCAGTGCTTAATTTGGAGGCACTATTTGAATCAGCACTGTTTACTGTGGAGGAACTGAAGTGAATTGTAATGCTCAGTGGAGAGACACTGCTGGAATCTGCAGTGCTTACATTAGAGGCACTCTGTTTGGATACCCAGTGCTTACAGTGGAGGAACTGAACTGAGATACTTACATTGGAGGCACTGCTGGGATCCACATTGTTTACAGTTGATGGCACCATTTTTGTCGACATGCTTATATTTAAGGTACTTTTGGGATGTGCAGCAAGTGCAACAGAGGCACTACTAGATATGCCTGCATTCCTTACAGTAGAGGCACTGCTGGGATTTCTCTGCAGTGCCTAGAGTGGACAACACAATAAGTATACAAAACAGTGATGGGTGGAATGCTTGAATTAATTTCATCCACTGGTAATTACTCGGGCCACATTTTGATCCATTATGATTTTGCACACCATGCCACAACAGTTTGGACCTAGCTATATGCAAATCAGTTTTGACCCTGCTCCAATTGGAACAATCTGCCAAGCCAGGTCCTCCCGGAACCAGGACACAAGCAACCTAGGACCAGTTTCAACCTAGTTGTGGGCTCATCAGCCAGGTACAGCTTGGTTCCAGTGACACACAGCGGAAGCACTGCCGGGATCTTCAATGTTTCCAGTAGAAGAACTCTCTTCTGACTGCCAGTGGTTACAGTGGAGGCAGTGCCAGGATCAGCAGTTGTCATGTTGTGATCTAGAGACAGAATGAGGAGGAGAGAAAAGGCTGGAGCACTGGACTATAGCCTGTGGTGAACAATGCTCTGAATTAAATTCTTTTTAGGTTTTGCCAGGAGGCACAGCAAATCACCACATGGATCTGTAATTGAATTGGAAGGTCAAGAGTGGATCCCTTTGGGTACGATCCACACTGTAAATTCATAGATTGGATGTCATCTTCTACCTGGCACACACCTGATGTCCGATACGGACGAGACTGACACATTTGGGAAACTCTCTTCCTTAAATAGCATCTTTGGGTGACACTGGCAGTAGGCATGACACTCCCCTGTTGTGTAGCCATTTTAGTTATAGCTCCATGCACATTATTTTAGCACACTAGGCCTGCCACTGTGTACTTTAACCTAGAAATATTTTATTCAGCTTTGTTTATTATTTTAACAATAACCACATTTGCAGTCTTGTTTTATTTCTCTCTATCTAGCTGTTCTCTGCTTAGGCCAGCTCTGTGTTCTTAGACAGGCACTCTGTGCTTCTCTCAAGGCTAGAGTAAGATATGTTGCCTGTGAACGTGGTAACGCTTTGTCTCTGGTATTCGTAGAAAAATACACATCCAAAGTAGGGACATTTTCACAGAACATCAGCTGTTTTATCATAAAAACACTTCCTTGTCTCATACACGTTACAGGGAGATTCCAGTCAGATTACCACAATTGTATGCTGATTGATGAACGCCTCGCTATAGCTGCTTATGCAGACTTCAGGCCTTTGCTCAGGTATGGGCTATAATGTCTTCCCAGGGGAACCTGAAGGGCAGAACTAGAGCTTAACATGCTGTGCTCTAATATAGCCTAGGTAGGAATTAGTCTATTGACTCTAGTGACAGTATGGTAGCGTTATGTCTATGCTTCACTCTACTTGTCACCATTTTAACCCTGTTATGCTTTATCGTCCTGGTTATTGCAGTGCATGCTTTATTATCTAAGATGCAGTTGATTCATTAAAAACCTTATTGAAACATATACTGCCTCTGCTTGCCCTTGTACCTGTGAGGCTAATGTAACTGAAAGAAACGGATGAGACCGGAGTGACCACGATTTCCCTGAAGAGTCAATTGTGTCAGGCGCTCAGCTGCCCAATCATCCCTGCTCTTGGGTAGAGATGACGCACTGCTAGTTGGCCGGAGCAAAACCCGGACTGGGGCGACAGGTGTCACCTGCAGTGGGTTAGACTCAGTCTCCCACACTACAGGCGATTCCGCCGCTCAAATCCAGTAGTCTCATTAGAATAATGAGAGCCTACACGACATGGCGCTGCCAACGTTTGGTCAGGCTCTAGTTTTTGGGTCCTCCTGAGTATCTCTGTCTCACTATATATAGACGCCTCATTAATATATATGGAGACATCCGTGGTATTGAGGATTTCCTTCTTAGCTGAAGCAGGGAGTACCTAACTAACGCTGTAGGTTGTTCATGCTTGAACTCTAAAAGGATAATCCCCATTTGGTGTGCTTATCTCTGAACAAAGTTAATCATTTATCATGGTGAATCCGCAACAGGTAGCAATAGCAGTCAATATGAGACCACCCCTTACTGCCCTTTTACTGACACATGGCCTAACGGCCCAGGGGGGTCCAGTCACATTTGTTGTTGAGGCTCATCCAGCCTATAGAACAGATGTTTTTTATTCTTGGGTCACATTTCCAGCAGTAGATGGGAACACAAATACATTTCATCATTATACATCTGCAACCATACCTGCACAATATAGAACGTATGCATATTTAGAAATACCTCTATCTTATCGAGAACATAATAATTGGCTTGATGGCGCCCTACCCCACACAATTTTACACGTTAGGTTAGGTCCTCTAAGTAATGATGGTCCTACCTGGCCTCTATAGGCCACTTTTAAACCTCACCCTGCTGTAGCGAACCTAACAGTAGCTGAGGTCTGCTGTTTATACACTGAGCTGACGGAAATATATAGACGATTAGTACAGTTGGTAATGCAAACATTAAACACAAACCCAGCACGTGCTGCTCTGGCGCAACCACAAGCAATAACGCCAGACATTAACCCTGCGACTGTACATTCGATCATGGGTAAGGTACCCGCCAAACAAGAAGAAATTCCGCTTTGACTAGCTCAAAAAATAAATGCACTGGAAGTAGTATTTCCCCATACGGAACCTCAGGATAAAAACAGAATATTAAAAATGTGCTTGCCATTTGGAATGGTTCCCACTGTAGATAACTGTAATACATGGGGCACGGTATTTGCCAAGCTCTATACTACCGCACACGGTGCACCGACACTTGCCAATTTACCGGAAGTGTTGAAACAAATTCAAGATGAATACAGGGCTGCCCCGGCCCTGGACTTGGGGATGCAATTAATGGACAACTTTGCCACAGTGTCCTCAATTATATTAAGTAACCTTAAAGGGGAAGCGGTCGCACTAGCAGTGCGCATGCGGCTCTGGCATGTTCCTCCGCAGGATCAAAAACGTGAGCTGCCAAAGATTATCGCTGAGACCTACTCTAGTATTGGTCGAGATAGTCTGGGGGCCAGACCAACAAAACCACAATTTCAAGGTAAATCTAATAAAGATCTTATCAAGCAAGTTCTTGAGGGTAATAAGAAGTGCTGGGATAAAAAACAACAAACACCTAAAAAAAAGAGAGGGGAAAATCTCTGCATTCGGAGACCCCAAAAAATAGATGCAATCTCAGAAATAGAGGTAATATAAAAACGCCTGACAGATCTCAATATACTGATACACACCAATCTTGTTCCTTTCCGGACTCATCGGAAAAACGCAGTGAGAGAGGAGGGCGGTCAGAACGAAGAACTGAGTACGTGAAACCAAGACAGGAATCAAAATGCTCAATGGACGTTTCTGTTAAAAAAGAAAAGAGACTTCCCAACAAAAACCCCAATTCAAAAAGAAAAAAGTGGCAGCGGTTGCAGTTCGCCATGCCACTCAAGAAGAGGGCTCTCTTGAAGAACAATAAGTGGGCATCAGCTCTATTAGACAGCGCGTCAGAGGTCACAATGGTTCGTCTGAATCTTCTAGAGCATCTGGAGGTGAAAGCAACTGATGACTTCTTACAAGTAGAAACAGCGGACATGATAGGGTGTTCAAAGGAACGTCACAGTTAGAAGGAGACATTGAGCGCACAATACACACAATCTTTTGGGATCGCGTCGTAAACATATATGATATTTTGCTGGCCGAACAGGATTGGCCACCTGAATATGTCCATACTTGCCCATATGGGGAAGATGTTATAAAACCTTCTTTCTCGCCCCTTGTTCCCGAGGAGCTCGCAGAATCCTACGCCATCAATTGTGCACTGGCGCAGGCACCTGCATTATATCTCAATCACGTAGGATGGGATAAAGATTCCCCCTACCATATAATACCTATTAGAAATCAATCCCAACCTCAACCCCAATATCCAATAAAACATGATGCTAAAGCACCCATGAGGAAAATCCTCACAAAACTGGAGTACCAGGGAGTAATTGAACCCTGTGTCTCACCAGTGATTAATCCGTTATTCCCAGTAGCTAAACCGGACCATTCGTACAGAATAGTCCTAGACTACAGACATTTGAACAGTCATACACGTACATATGCTATACAAAACTCACATAGCACAGAACTCATGAACAATATAGTGCACAAAAAATACAAAACAACACTGGATATTTCCAATGGTTTCTTCTGCCAAAATGTAGCCCCTAAGAGTAGAGACTTAACAAGTTTCAGCGCACTAGGCTCACAGAAACAATTTGGTTGTTTACCCCAGTGGAACAAGAACGGTCCAGGACTGTTCGCAACTCGTGTGACTTTAATATTGCACAACATTGACCCTGAAGCATTGTCCAATATGGACGATAGCTATCTCACGGATGATGAATTGCTGCAACATTTAAGATGGGTAGCCCGCATTGTTGTGGGCTTTGCCGAGTTTGGCTACAAATTCAATAAAAAAAAAAAACCAAAATAGCCTTCCTTAGCGTCCTGTTCCTGGGATATGAGCTGTTGAGTGAAGAAAAGAGCCTAGCTCCACAATTCTTGGAAAAATGGACACAGTTACAACCTCCAAATACAATTAAAAAACTCCAATCCCTATTGGGTTTCCTAAATTTTAGCAGAACTTACATTCCTGAAATGTTTATATGACTTAATAGGTCCTGACTTTTCAAGTAAATTTTGGACTGTCGAGCACACATGCAGTCTCAGAGCTTTGCAAACAGACATGCTTGCAGCACAACACTTACACGCAAGGGACAATAAAACACATCTGGCCATCAGGGTAAATGCAGGGGCCATTGGTTTCACCTATGTAACTTTCAATGAGGGTGAGACTGTCCCGGTAGCATACAAATCACATTTGTACTCAGCAGCAGAACAACGCTTTGCTCCCACTGAGAATATTTTTACTACTGTTCAGATGGCTGTCATTAAAGAAAGATCTCTAGCCCAAGGCAAACACATTATTGCCATTTCTCCAATTCCAGCCCTTAAGGCTGTTACCAAAGCCAGAATTCCTAACCCTAAAGTATTACATCCACGTTGGATTCAATGGGCTACGTCTTTGACAGCCACTGATGTAGACAACATTTTTGACCCAAAATTACAAACTCAAGAATTTTTGCAATTTGAACTATAATACCCAGTTCCTGCAAATACACTGCCTATTGATCAGTATCAAAGCGTCATGTACACAGATGGCTCACTGCAACCTGCAATTGGCACAAAACATCAATACTCTGCTGCTTGCGCGGTCGTAAGCGGCTACATGGAGGATAATATAGTTTGTCGACAGCATACATTCACGCAAACCCTAGGGGATTGCACAGCACAATTAGCAGAGTTAAAGGCTCTGGTAATGGCACTGGAACACGGATCCTCACACAGTTAACACTAATTGTCTGTGATTCGTATTACTGTGTCCAGCCCTTCAATGAATACCTGCATTACTGGTGCCAGAATGGGTTCAGAGATTCTAAAGGCAACACCATCAAACACAGACTTCGGTGGGGGAAAGTTGTGGATCTGAAGTAAACGCTACCAAACGCACATGAGGTACATACACTTGGACACCAGCGCATTAGAATACACATTGCTGGAGATACATTTGCTGATGAAGCCGCAAAGTCAGCGGTAGCTACGGCCACTATTGTTGCTGTAACCTGCTTATGTGCAAAACCGGACAATGACACATGGGCTGCCATAAAAGCTACAGCTGAAGGTGCGCCCTATCTCAAAGCATTTCCTATTAAATATTCCTACTGAATGTGAGGCTGCCTATATGCTGAGGTAAAAAAAAAAAAACAGGCGTAGGGGTTTGAGCAATTCCCAACAGAGACATCAGATCAGAGTTGATTAAAGCAGCGCATGAGGGGGTAGCATCTGCCCATGCTGGTGTGGCGTCTACAATATCATTTTTGCAAGCACGTTATTGGTGGCAAGGTCTATACAAACAGGCCAAGCAGTATCTCCTTTGTTGTGACAGCTGCCAAAAAATTAAGGGTTCCATCGCCAAACGCCCACCGCAGACACCCCTCCTAATTTCCAACAAACCAGTGCAATGTGTGTACTTGGACCATTGTGGTCCCCTAACACTGCATAGTGCATACAAATACATTTTAATCGCTGTTGACTCTTGCTCCAGATTTTTATGTGTGTTGTCCACAATGTTCAGCTGACGCTCAGACTGTAATAAAAGATTTGCAAGTCTTTATCGGTACATATGCAGTTGCGGCTTTCCACTCGGACCAGGGCCCTGCTTTCACCTCAAGGGCATTCAGGGACGCCATGGCTTCGTTAGGGGTCCAACTCCATTACTCGTCTCCAGTTCATCCCAAGGGACATAGTGTTGTGGAGCGACAAAACCGTGATTTCAAGCAGCCCTTAACAGCCAGAGTCTTAGGTACGGGTTGTAGTTGGCTTAACCACCTGTATGGAGTCCAGAGAGCACTTAACAATCTGCCTAGAAGGTCCCTGATGGGTCGTACTTCATATGAGTGCCTGTTCAGAACTCGAAAGTACGTTCCAGATCTTGATGATCCTGGCGTGGAGGTCTCAGAAACACCCTTTGACATAAATGACTGTGTCACTGTTTTACAGGAATTACAACAGTTCAGTGACGACAACGCTTCTGCCAGTGCTGCCTCCACAGGAATTAAGGACGTACCAGTAACACCTACTGGGTAGATTCCTAATAATTGGGATCTAGTACTTGAAAAGTTTGCTGTGAAAAAAGGAGTTTGGTCTTTCTTATTGTGCACCGGTCCCAGTCTTGGGAATACACAGTACCAGAACTGTCATTCTACCACCGTTGGCTGGTGCTAAAGAAAACCGTTTTGTATTTATTGACAATGTCAAGTTACATCATGTGGCCAATCCTGCACAGCAGACCAAGTGGAACAGCCAGTAGTTCCCGAATCCCTCTCACTACTGGTCAAGAAGTCCCTCAACAAGTTGTGAGCAGCAACATTGACACCTCTCCGAGCTTGGGGAGGGTGGAAAATGATCTTGCATATTTCCACTAACATCTGTTACAACAAATGATACAGAAATTACTGATAGATTTGACCCAACTTCAAAACAGACGGGTGGCGTCATTTACTGTGAACCACCGCAGGAGACCTCTACCAGTTCTCCACCTACAAACACAGCTCTAGATTTTGCATGAACTGCATTCTGGATACTTTGCCAACGTCATCAACACCGTTTCAGACTCATTCGCCTCTTCTACATCTGAAATGTTAAAAACATGTGAGCTAATAAACTGGCCTAAAGCAACTTACTTTATTCTCCCATGGAACTATCTGTGGCTCTCTTTGACTATATTAGCTTTCCTCCTTTGGATTGGGTTTGCCATACCACTTTTTCTAATAATACATGGTCATTTTCTTCCTGAAAGATCAACAGTTGAACTGGTGGATGAGGTCCTAAAACACCATTTTTATTCCCACAAGGTCCGTAGAGACTTGTCCTTTGTGAACATTTCAGCTATACCAATTCCTGATGGGATTGTTTGGGATAAAGTAACATTTGATATATACAGCCCAACAGACGTCATTCAGATACCACGTGTGTTTAAACTTTCAATGAATGATGTAATAATAACCTGAGTTGTTTCTGATGACTGGGATGTAATAGACCTGGCCACCAATAAAGTGCTTGCAAATCCCACTCCCATCCATCTGTGACATGAGAGCACTGCGAGGTGTGCTAACATCCGGTTCCCCACCGGAAAAGCAGGAAGGAGCAGGTGAGTGCTCTCTTACATTCCAGTTGGGAAAATAAGTTGAAAACAGCTTCCGCAGGTTTCAGGGAGGCCTTGTTGAAAGGAGAGAGTCTGCCCTTTCAAATAAGGCCTTCCTGAGACAGTTTCCTGATGGTGGATCATGGTCATGCTGTGATCCACACTCAGGAAACCACTAGACCACCAGCAACATGTAGCTGTGACAACACTGCTCCCACACCATGCCCTGAAGCATCAGTCTGCATGACAAATTATTGAGAGAAGTCAGGTGCCTTTAGCATGGGTGCCGTGCACATGGCTGCCTTCAGGGCATCAAAAGCTGTCTGTTAAGACTCAGTCCAGATCACTTTCTTTGGTTGCTTCTTGGAAGTTAACTCTGTTAAGGGAGCATAGTGCCATACCCCTTAACAAACCTCCTATAGTAACCTGTGAGACCTGAAAAGGCTCTCACCTCATTCTGGGTCTTGGGGGGGTCTCATGTCATGAACTGCACTTGACTTCTCACCTCTGGATGCAGGATTGGAGAGCACACCCGGTCTTCTACAGGTTCTGGAGAATCCCAGATAGGGGCGACCCTTTCTAGTAGCCACGGTGCCGCTTGACAGGGAACGCCAAAGCAGACCGTACCCTCCAGAAGGAGTCCCTGAGGAAAAAAAACCAAGAACTGGGGAAAACCCTCAACGAGGAACTCCTATAAAAAGAAGAAGAAAAACAGGACTTGACAACAGGAACAAAGCAAAAATACTCCAAGGCAAAAAGTAGGAACGTTGAACAGGAGCGAAGCGCACAACCAAAGGGAAGTGTTTGCAACGCAAGATAGAGCAAGACTGAACAGCTTATATACTGAAAAAGGGGAAGTGACATCACAGGAAATGAAAAGAACACCATCTTGAATTGGGAAAAAGCCCATAGACAAGAATAGGAAAAAGAAAGCAGTATATAAGAAAAGAGAGCATGCTGGGTAATACAAACAGGAAGAAGACAATATGGATACAACATGAACATGAAAAAGGCAGAAGACTGAGGCAAGGAACAAGAAAGAAAAAAGACCAGAAGAAGGCCACCACCGACAGGAGAGAAGAAAAATGCTTTACAGGTAAGGGCAACGCGACTGGGAGCGCCATATATGCTTCCCAGGAAGCGTTGTCAAGGAGACCAAAAAACGCAGGGAACGGCACTTCGAATATCGGCAGCACGTTCCTACCGTGGAGGCAGAAAAAGACACCGCGTCAAGGCGCGGCGTTACATCTCAAGCCAGAATGGTATCAACCTTTGGCTGTAGGGGTACCACCTGTCCACTCCCCACCTAGTGTCCAAGTACAACACAGAACCCTGCCCTATTTGCACTTAATTGCCTTAATAGTGAGGCCTGCCTTCTGCAGGGCTTCTCAAAAAGTGCAGAGGTGCTGCAAGTGTTCCTTCCAAGTGGAGCTGAACACAGCAATGTCATACTTAATGTTGGCTCGAACCTTGTTAGTCACTCTGTAATCTTTATCTTTCACAGGTGGACTGTCCCCAGTGTCCACATCATGTATACACAAATGAGTGACCCCTGGGGATCAAGGAAAACAATGAGGTAAACTATCCAAACACCTGGTGACAGTCCCTCTGGGGTTCTAGAGTCAGTGACGGGGAGAGGATCTCACCCTCCACTGAATTATCTTTCTCTTTGGCAGACAGCAGGTTAGAAAGAGGCTAACTCTCTTGCTCCACCCCATCATCTGTTGCCAAGAGCATAGTCACCTTTGTCCTCTCAAAGTGAGGCTTGAAGTGGTTCACATGTAGAACCCTTAAAGGGTTCCCAGGAGTCTGCAGGTTCACCAGATAGGTGACATCACTCTTGTGCTCCATCACCTCAAAGGGCCCAGTCCACTTGTCCTGGAGAGTGCGAGGCTCCACTGGGGCCATCACTTACACTTTTTGTCGAGGGCCAACTCAACCAGAGTGGCATTCTGGTCATACCACTGTTTCATATCTTCCTGGCTTGCTTCCAGGTTCTCTTGAGTGAGCTTCCTGAAGCGGGCAGTCTAGTTCCTAAAAGCCAGCATGTAACTAAAGACATCCTGGGGGAGCTTAATAGAGGCTTTCTCCAAACCTTCCCTAACCTGACTCAATGGACCCCTGACAGGGTGGCCATACAACAACTCAAAATGGCTAAATCCGAGACCCTTTTGTGGCACCTCCCTGTAGGCGAACAGAAAGCATGGCAAGAGGACGTCTCACTTACACCTCAGGGGCTCTGACAGGCCTACAATCATACCCTTCAAGGTGCGGTTGAATTTCTCAACAAGACTGTTTCCTTGGGAAAGGTAGGAAGTGGTAATCTTATAGGTTACCCCACACTCTTTCCACAGAGACTTCATATATAAAAAATGAATTTGGTACCCCTATCATATACCACCTCCTTGGGGAACCCCATGTGGGTAAAAACCCCCATCAATGCACGTCCCACCACAGGGGCAGTGATTGATCTCAAAGGAATGGCTTATGGGTACCTGGTGGCATAGTCCACCAAGACCAGGATAAACCTGTTACCCATGGCTGTCATCGGATCCAGAGGCCCGCAATGTCAATACCAACCCTTTCAAAGGGGGTGCTGACAAAAGGAAAAGGTTGGAGGGGAGCCTTACATTCCCCTACCCCCACTCTTGCCACTTGCCTGACAAGTTTAGCAAGACCTGTAGTGTGCATCAGAGTGTCTGCGCATTTGGGGCCAGTAAAAGTGGGTGACAAGCCTCTCAAAGGTCTTGTCCTGCCCCTAATGTCCAGCTAAAAACAACTCATGGCCAAACTCCGTAGGAAGGCTCTGAAGCACTGGTGTACCACCAGCACACCAGATGCCCCAGGCTCAGCAACCTTAGGTTCGCTGTATAGGAGGCCATCCTCCCAATAAATCAGATATGAACCAGACTCCTTGTTGTTCTGCTCTGCTGCTGTCTCGGGGACTCCCTGTCCCAAGATCTTGCTGCCAAGAGGGGGGGCGGAGAATGAATCACAAGCACTTGAAAACACATTGCGCACCCCTGCAACGTGGGAAATCCTTGTTGTTCTGCTCTGCTGCTGCCTCATTGGGGACTCCCTATCCCAAGATCCTGCTGCCAAGAGGGGGGGAGGAGCCTGAATCGCGTGTGCTTGAAAGCACGTTGCGCACCCCAGCAACACGGGATGCACGAGGGCCACGCCTGGGCAAAGCCCGGGACAAGGGCAGGCCTGTCTGTGCCCGTCAGAGACTGTGATGGGCAACCCCTCTTGGCCTCAAGGTAGGGATTGTGGCTGATATATATTGTTGACGGGTATTAGTAATCCTATGCCGCAGATAATTTTACAGTGTAAGAATGGGGAAGCGCAAGGCAAAAAGTACCCCATTAGTGGGCACAGTGCAAATTCAGATCCCTAAGCTCCATCAAATGCCTCCCACCCTTCCTAACTGTGTAACTAATGAAATAGATACTCTGATTGAAGAGGTTGAACCTTTGCTGAAGAAAAAGGAGAAGAACCCACAGAAAGGGCTGAAAAATGGCTCCCTCTCCCCCTTTTTTACGGCTAGACTCCCTAGAAAAGAGAATACTTCTTCAAATAAAGACACTCTGATTACATCTGTAGCCCAGGCAGATGGCCATAATGTAAAAGCTATGGTAGACAACTTATTGCATTCAAACATAGAGAATGTCTTGTCAGGCAGCACGATTGTTCATGAAATCCCTTTTTCAAATCGTTTCCAGCCGCTAGAAATACAGGTTCAAGCTTATGAGCATGAAAGTTCTTTCTCAAGTCTACATCCCTTAAGCCAACATTACCCTATAGCTCCTTCCCAGGATTAAGTGGTTTCTCTTGTTATGGGCTTAAAGAGGAAGTAATGGAGCTGAAGTCAATAAAGATGGAAGTATTAGATACCTTTCGCTCCATCACTCGGACAAGGGATATTGTATCTAACCACAAAGAAGAGCCCACTATTACCATTCCCACTCCTAATCTGGGCATTGTGAAGAACGAAAGTTGCCCTAGCCTTTTGGCTAGGTCGGTACAGGGTGAGAAAGAATCTCAGGTTATCCTTATTAGTCCATCTGGCACTAAGGATCATCCTTATGCTTCACCTGTTTTACGATCTCGTACAAAAATGGAGTGGGACTCTACTACTGGGCAATTTTCCCATAAATCTTCCAGCTGTGGCTATCCTATTTACATGTGCAAGGTATACCTATAACCCCCTAATACACGTGAAGACAGTCCATCACTAAGAAATAAGGCTATTCACTGGATACGACACACTAGACAATGTGGCTCTATCATTCAATCAGATATAATATCAGCAGAACGCTTTACATGCCACTGGGATATTATAAAGCTAATGTCATTAATTCCCAGCTTGGTAAAGGGTTTGCTATCAATGGAGGCCCGAAATCCCCTGCAAAATGGCTCAAATATTTGTTTTGAAAGTAGCTGGCCTGTGAACAGTCCCTTACCGAAAAGAATCCCGACTACCTTGAATGCTAGATCCCAAAAGGAGGGGCCTAGGACACTATTTTTAACTGAAACAACATCCTCCATGGTCCATAAGAGTGAGTACGATTGCAGTGCTTACATTAGAGGCACTCTGTTTGGATACCCAGTGCTTACAGTGGAGGAACTGAACTGAGATACTTACATTGGAGGCACTGCTGGGATCCACATTGTTTACAGTTGATGGCACCATTTTTGTCGACATGCTTATATTTAAGGTACTTTTGGGATGTGCAGCAAGTGCAACAGAGGCACTACTAGATATGCCTGCATTCCTTACAGTAGAGGCACTGCTGGGATTTCTCTGCAGTGCCTAGAGTGGACAACACAATAAGTATACAAAACAGTGATGGGTGGAATGCTTGAATTAATTTCATCCACTGGTAATTACTCGGGCCACATTTTGATCCATTATGATTTTGCACACCATGCCACAACAGTTTGGACCTAGCTATATGCAAATCAGTTTTGACCCTGCTCCAATTGGAACAATCTGCCAAGCCAGGTCCTCCCGGAACCAGGACACAAGCAACCTAGGACCAGTTTCAACCTAGTTGTGGGCTCATCAGCCAGGTACAGCTTGGTTCCAGTGACACACAGCGGAAGCACTGCCGGGATCTTCAATGCTTACAGTAGAAGAACTCTCTTCTGACTGCCAGTGGTTACAGTGGAGGCAGTGCCAGGATCAGCAGTTGTCATGTTGTGATCTAGAGACAGAATGAGGAGGAGAGAAAAGGCTGGAGCACTGGACTATAGCCTGTGGTGAACAATGCTCTGAATTAAATTCTTTTTAGGTTTTGCCAGGAGGCACAGCAAATCACCACATGGATCTGTAATTGAATTGGAAGGTCAAGAGTGGATCCCTTTGGGTACGATCCACACTGTAAATTCATAGATTGGATGTCATCTTCTACCTGGCACACACCTGATGTCCGATACGGACGAGACTGACACATTTGGGAAACTCTCTTCCTTAAATAGCATCTTTGGGTGACACTGGCAGTAGGCATGACACTCCCCTGTTGTGTAGCCATTTTAGTTATAGCTCCATGCACATTATTTTAGCACACTAGGCCTGCCACTGTGTACTTTAACCTAGAAATATTTTATTCAGCTTTGTTTATTATTTTAACAATAACCACATTTGCGGTCTTGTTTTATTTCTCTCTATCTAGCTGTTCTCTGCTTAGGCCAGCTCTGTGTTCTTAGACAGGCACTCTGTGCTTCTCTCAAGGCTAGAGTAAGATATGTTGCCTGTGAACGTGGTAACGCTTTGTCTCTGGTATTCGTAGAAAAATACACATCCAAAGTAGGGACATTTTCACAGAACATCAGCTGTTTTATCATAAAAACTCTTCCTTGTCTCATACACGTTACAGGGAGATTCCAGTCAGATTACCACAATTGTATGCTGATTGATGAACGCCTCGCTATAGCTGCTTATGCAGACTTCAGGCCTTTGCTCAGGTATGGGCTATAATGTCTTCCCAGGGGAACCTGAAGGGCAGAACTAGAGCTTAACATGCTGTGCTCTAATATAGCCTAGGTAGGAATTAGTCTATTGACTCTAGTGACAGTATGGTAGCGTTATGTCTATGCTTCACTCTACTTGTCACCATTTTAACCCTGTTATGCTTTATCGTCCTGGTTATTGCAGTGCATGCTTTATTATCTAAGATGCAGTTGATTCATTAAAAACCTTATTGAAACATATACTGCCTCTGCTTGCCCTTGTACCTGTGAGGCTAATGTAACTGAAAGAAACGGATGAGACCGGAGTGACCACGATTTCCCTGAAGAGTCAATTGTGTCAGGCGCTCAGCTGCCCAATCATCCCTGCTCTTGGGTAGAGATGACGCACTGCTAGTTGGCCGGAGCAAAACCCGGACTGGGGCGACAGGTGTCACCTGCAGTGGGTTAGACTCAGTCTCCCACACTACAGGCGATTCCGCCGCTCAAATCCAGTAGTCTCATTAGAATAATGAGAGCCTACACGACATGGCGCTGCCAACGTTTGGTCAGGCTCTAGTTTTTGGGTCCTCCTGAGTATCTCTGTCTCACTATATATAGACGCCTCATTAATATATATGGAGACATCCGTGGTATTGAGGATTTCCTTCTTAGCTGAAGTAGGGAGTACCTAACTAACGCTGTAGGTTGTTCATGCTTGAACTCTAAAAGGATAATCCCCATTTGGTGTGCTTATCTCTGAACAAAGTTAATCATTTATCATGGTGAATCCGCAACAGGTAGCAATAGCAGTCAATATGAGACCACCCCTTACTGCCCTTTTACTGACACATGGCCTAACGGCCCAGGGGGGTCCAGTCACATTTGTTGTTGAGGCTCATCCAGCCTATAGAACAGATGTTTTTTATTCTTGGGTCACATTTCCAGCAGTAGATGGGAACACAAATACATTTCATCATTATACATCTGCAACCATACCTGCACAATATAGAACGTATGCATATTTAGAAATACCTCTATCTTATCGAGAACATAATAATTGGCTTGATGGCGCCCTACCCCACACAATTTTACACGTTAGGTTAGGTCCTCTAAGTAATGATGGTCCTACCTGGCCTCTATAGGCCACTTTTAAACCTCACCCTGCTGTAGCGAACCTAACAGTAGCTGAGGTCTGCTGTTTATACACTGAGCTGACGGAAATATATAGACGATTAGTACAGTTGGTAATGCAAACATTAAACACAAACCCAGCATGTGCTGCTCTGGCGCAACCACAAGCAATAACGCCAGACATTAACCCTGCGACTGTACATTCGATCATGGGTAAGGTACCCGCCAAACAAGAAGAAATTCCGCTTTGACTAGCTCAAAAAATAAATGCACTGGAAGTAGTATTTCCCCATACGGAACCTCAGGATAAAAACAGAATATTAAAAATGTGCTTGCCATTTGGAATGGTTCCCACTGTAGATAACTGTAATACATGGGGCACGGTATTTGCCAAGCTCTATACTACCGCACACGGTGCACCGACACTTGCCAATTTACCGGAAGTGTTGAAACAAATTCAAGATGAATACAGGGCTGCCCCGGCCCTGGACTTGGGGATGCAATTAATGGACAACTTTGCCACAGTGTCCTCAATTATATTAAGTAACCTTAAAGGGGAAGCGGTCGCACTAGCAGTGCGCATGCGGCTCTGGCATGTTCCTCCGCAGGATCAAAAACGTGAGCTGCCAAAGATTATCGCTGAGACCTACTCTAGTATTGGTCGAGATAGTCTGGGGGCCAGACCAACAAAACCACAATTTCAAGGTAAATCTAATAAAGATCTTATCAAGCAAGTTCTTGAGGGTAATAAGAAGTGCTGGGATAAAAAACAACAAACACCTAAAAAAAAGAGAGGGGAAAATCTCTGCATTCGGAGACCCCAAAAAATAGATGCAATCTCAGAAATAGAGGTAATATAAAAACGCCTGACAGATCTCAATATACTGATACACACCAATCTTGTTCCTTTCCGGACTCATCGGAAAAACGCAGTGAGAGAGGAGGGCGGTCAGAACGAAGAACTGAGTACGTGAAACCAAGACAGGAATCAAAATGCTCAATGGACGTTTCTGTTAAAAAAGAAAAGAGACTTCCCAACAAAAACCCCAATTCAAAAAGAAAAAAGTGGCAGCGGTTGCAGTTCGCCATGCCACTCAAGAAGAGGGCTCTCTTGAAGAACAATAAGTGGGCATCAGCTCTATTAGACAGCGCGTCAGAGGTCACAATGGTTCGTCTGAATCTTCTAGAGCATCTGGAGGTGAAAGCAACTGATGACTTCTTACAAGTAGAAACAGCGGACATGATAGGGTGTTCAAAGGAACGTCACAGTTAGAAGGAGACATTGAGCGCACAATACACACAATCTTTTGGGATCGCGTCGTAAACATATATGATATTTTGCTGGCCGAACAGGATTGGCCACCTGAATATGTCCATACTTGCCCATATGGGGAAGATGTTATAAAACCTTCTTTCTCGCCCCTTGTTCCCGAGGAGCTCGCAGAATCCTACGCCATCAATTGTGCACTGGCGCAGGCACCTGCATTATATCTCAATCACGTAGGATGGGATAAAGATTCCCCCTACCATATAATACCTATTAGAAATCAATCCCAACCTCAACCCCAATATCCAATAAAACATGATGCTAAAGCACCCATGAGGAAAATCCTCACAAAACTGGAGTACCAGGGAGTAATTGAACCCTGTGTCTCACCAGTGATTAATCCGTTATTCCCAGTAGCTAAACCGGACCATTCGTACAGAATAGTCCTAGACTACAGACATTTGAACAGTCATACACGTACATATGCTATACAAAACTCACATATCACAGAACTCATGAACAATATAGTGCACAAAAAATACAAAACAACACTGGATATTTCCAATGGTTTCTTCTGCCAAAATGTAGCCCCTAAGAGTAGAGACTTAACAAGTTTCAGCGCACTAGGCTCACAGAAACAATTTGGTTGTTTACCCCAGTGGAACAAGAACGGTCCAGGACTGTTCGCAACTCGTGTGACTTTAATATTGCACAACATTGACCCTGAAGCATTGTCCAATATGGACGATAGCTATCTCACGGATGATGAATTGCTGCAACATTTAAGATGGGTAGCCCGCATTGTTGTGGGCTTTGCCGAGTTTGGCTACAAATTCAATAAAAAAAAAAAAAAAAATAGCCTTCCTTAGCGTCCTGTTCCTGGGATATGAGCTGTTGAGTGAAGAAAAGAGCCTAGCTCCACAATTCTTGGAAAAATGGACACAGTTACAACCTCCAAATACAATTAAAAAACTCCAATCCCTATTGGGTTTCCTAAATTTTAGCAGAACTTACATTCCTGAAATGTTTATATGACTTAATAGGTCCTGACTTTTCAAGTAAATTTTGGACTGTCGAGCACACATGCAGTCTCAGAGCTTTGCAAACAGACATGCTTGCAGCACAACACTTACACGCAAGGGACAATAAAACACATCTGGCCATCAGGGTAAATGCAGGGGCCATTGGTTTCACCTATGTAACTTTCAATGAGGGTGAGACTGTCCCGGTAGCATACAAATCACATTTGTACTCAGCAGCAGAACAACGCTTTGCTCCCACTGAGAATATTTTTACTACTGTTCAGATGGCTGTCATTAAAGAAAGATCTCTAGCCCAAGGCAAACACATTATTGCCATTTCTCCAATTCCAGCCCTTAAGGCTGTTACCAAAGCCAGAATTCCTAACCCTAAAGTATTACATCCACGTTGGATTCAATGGGCTACGTCTTTGACAGCCACTGATGTAGACAACATTTTTGACCCAAAATTACAAACTCAAGAATTTTTGCAATTTGAACTATAATACCCAGTTCCTGCAAATACACTGCCTATTGATCAGTATCAAAGCGTCATGTACACAGATGGCTCACTGCAACCTGCAATTGGCACAAAACATCAATACTCTGCTGCTTGCGCGGTCGTAAGCGGCTACATGGAGGATAATATAGTTTGTCGACAGCATACATTCACGCAAACCCTAGGGGATTGCACAGCACAATTAGCAGAGTTAAAGGCTCTGGTAATGGCACTGGAACACGGATCCTCACACAGTTAACACTAATTGTCTGTGATTCGTATTACTGTGTCCAGCCCTTCAATGAATACCTGCATTACTGGTGCCAGAATGGGTTCAGAGATTCTAAAGGCAACACCATCAAACACAGACTTCGGTGGGGGAAAGTTGTGGATCTGAAGTAAACGCTACCAAACGCACATGAGGTACATACACTTGGACACCAGCGCATTAGAATACACATTGCTGGAGATACATTTGCTGATGAAGCCGCAAAGTCAGCGGTAGCTACGGCCACTATTGTTGCTGTAACCTGCTTATGTGCAAAACCGGACAATGACACATGGGCTGCCATAAAAGCTACAGCTGAAGGTGCGCCCTATCTCAAAGCATTTCCTATTAAATATTCCTACTGAATGTGAGGCTGCCTATATGCTGAGGTAAAAAAAAAAAAACAGGCGTAGGGGTTTGAGCAATTCCCAACAGAGACATCAGATCAGAGTTGATTAAAGCAGCGCATGAGGGGGTAGCATCTGCCCATGCTGGTGTGGCGTCTACAATATCATTTTTGCAAGCACGTTATTGGTGGCAAGGTCTATACAAACAGGCCAAGCAGTATCTCCTTTGTTGTGACAGCTGCCAAAAAATTAAGGGTTCCATCGCCAAACGCCCACCGCAGACACCCCTCCTAATTTCCAACAAACCAGTGCAATGTGTGTACTTGGACCATTGTGGTCCCCTAACACTGCATAGTGCATACAAATACATTTTAATCGCTGTTGACTCTTGCTCCAGATTTTTATGTGTGTTGTCCACAATGTTCAGCTGACGCTCAGACTGTAATAAAAGATTTGCAAGTCTTTATCGGTACATATGCAGTTGCGGCTTTCCACTCGGACCAGGGCCCTGCTTTCACCTCAAGGGCATTCAGGGACGCCATGGCTTCGTTAGGGGTCCAACTCCATTACTCGTCTCCAGTTCATCCCAAGGGACATAGTGTTGTGGAGCGACAAAACCGTGATTTCAAGCAGCCCTTAACAGCCAGAGTCTTAGGTACGGGTTGTAGTTGGCTTAACCACCTGTATGGAGTCCAGAGAGCACTTAACAATCTGCCTAGAAGGTCCCTGATGGGTCGTACTTCATATGAGTGCCTGTTCAGAACTCGAAAGTACGTTCCAGATCTTGATGATCCTGGCGTGGAGGTCTCAGAAACACCCTTTGACATAAATGACTGTGTCACTGTTTTACAGGAATTACAACAGTTCAGTGACGACAACGCTTCTGCCAGTGCTGCCTCCACAGGAATTAAGGACGTACCAGTAACACCTACTGGCTAGATTCCTAATAATTGGGATCTAGTACTTGAAAAGTTTGCTGTGAAAAAAGGAGTTTGGTCTTTCTTATTGTGCACCGGTCCCAGTCTTGGGAATACACAGTACCAGAACTGTCATTCTACCACCGTTGGCTGGTGCTAAAGAAAACCGTTTTGTATTTATTGACAATGTCAAGTTACATCATGTGGCCAATCCTGCACAGCAGACCAAGTGGAACAGCCAGTAGTTCCCGAATCCCTCTCACTACTGGTCAAGAAGTCCCTCAACAAGTTGTGAGCAGCAACATTGACACCTCTCCGAGCTTGGGGAGGGTGGAAAATGATCTTGCATATTTCCACTAACATCTGTTACAACAAATGATACAGAAATTACTGATAGATTTGACCCAACTTCAAAACAGACGGGTGGCGTCATTTACTGTGAACCACCGCAGGAGACCTCTACCAGTTCTCCACCTACAAACACAGCTCTAGATTTTGCATGAACTGCATTCTGGATACTTTGCCAACGTCATCAACACCGTTTCAGACTCATTCGCCTCTTCTACATCTGAAATGTTAAAAACATGTGAGCTAATAAACTGGCCTAAAGCAACTTACTTTATTCTCCCATGGAACTATCTGTGGCTCTCTTTGACTATATTAGCTTTCCTCCTTTGGATTGGGTTTGCCATACCACTTTTTCTAATAATACATGGTCATTTTCTTCCTGAAAGATCAACAGTTGAACTGGTGGATGAGGTCCTAAAACACCATTTTTATTCCCACAAGGTCCGTAGAGACTTGTCCTTTGTGAACATTTCAGCTATACCAATTCCTGATGGGATTGTTTGGGATAAAGTAACATTTGATATATACAGCCCAACAGACGTCATTCAGATACCACGTGTGTTTAAACTTTCAATGAATGATGTAATAATAACCTGAGTTGTTTCTGATGACTGGGATGTAATAGACCTGGCCACCAATAAAGTGCTTGCAAATCCCACTCCCATCCATCTGTGACATGAGAGCACTGCGAGGTGTGCTAACATCCGGTTCCCCACCGGAAAAGCAGGAAGGAGCAGGTGAGTGCTCTCTTACATTCCAGTTGGGAAAATAAGTTGAAAACAGCTTCCGCAGGTTTCAGGGAGGCCTTGTTGAAAGGAGAGAGTCTGCCCTTTCAAATAAGGCCTTCCTGAGACAGTTTCCTGATGGTGGATCATGGTCATGCTGTGATCCACACTCAGGAAACCACTAGACCACCAGCAACATGTAGCTGTGACAACACTGCTCCCACACCATGCCCTGAAGCATCAGTCTGCATGACAAATTATTGAGAGAAGTCAGGTGCCTTTAGCATGGGTGCCGTGCACATGGCTGCCTTCAGGGCATCAAAAGCTGTCTGTTAAGACTCAGTCCAGATCACTTTCTTTGGTTGCTTCTTGGAAGTTAACTCTGTTAAGGGAGCATAGTGCCATACCCCTTAACAAACCTCCTATAGTAACCTGTGAGACCTGAAAAGGCTCTCACCTCATTCTGGGTCTTGGGGGGGTCTCATGTCATGAACTGCACTTGACTTCTCACCTCTGGATGCAGGATTGGAGAGCACACCCGGTCTTCTACAGGTTCTGGAGAATCCCAGATAGGGGCGACCCTTTCTAGTAGCCACGGTGCCGCTTGACAGGGAACGCCAAAGCAGACCGTACCCTCCAGAAGGAGTCCCTGAGGAAAAAAAACCAAGAACTGGGGAAAACCCTCAACGAGGAACTCCTATAAAAAGAAGAAGAAAAACAGGACTTGACAACAGGAACAAAGCAAAAATACTCCAAGGCAAAAAGTAGGAACGTTGAACAGGAGCGAAGCGCACAACCAAAGGGAAGTGTTTGCAACGCAAGATAGAGCAAGACTGAACAGCTTATATACTGAAAAAGGGGAAGTGACATCACAGGAAATGAAAAGAACACCATCTTGAATTGGGAAAAAGCCCATAGACAAGAATAGGAAAAAGAAAGCAGTATATAAGAAAAGAGAGCATGCTGGGTAATACAAACAGGAAGAAGACAATATGGATACAACATGAACATGAAAAAGGCAGAAGACTGAGGCAAGGAACAAGAAAGAAAAAAGACCAGAAGAAGGCCACCACCGACAGGAGAGAAGAAAAATGCTTTACAGGTAAGGGCAACGCGACTGGGAGCGCCATATATGCTTCCCAGGAAGCGTTGTCAAGGAGACCAAAAAACGCAGGGAACGGCACTTCGAATATCGGCAGCACGTTCCTACCGTGGAGGCAGAAAAAGACACCGCGTCAAGGCGCGGCGTTACATCTCAAGCCAGAATGGTATCAACCTTTGGCTGTAGGGGTACCACCTGTCCACTCCCCACCTAGTGTCCAAGTACAACACAGAACCCTGCCCTATTTGCACTTAATTGCCTTAATAGTGAGGCCTGCCTTCTGCAGGGCTTCTCAAAAATTGCAGAGGTGCTGCAAGTGTTCCTTCCAAGTGGAGCTGAACACAGCAATGTCATACTTAATGTTGGCTCGAACCTTGTTAGTCACTCTGTAATCTTTATCTTTCACAGGTGGACTGTCCCCAGTGTCCACATCATGTATACACAAATGAGTGACCCCTGGGGATCAAGGAAAACAATGAGGTAAACTATCCAAACACCTGGTGACAGTCCCTCTGGGGTTCTAGAGTCAGTGACGGGGAGAGGATCTCACCCTCCACTGAATTATCTTTCTCTTTGGCAGACAGCAGGTTAGAAAGAGGCTAACTCTCTTGCTCCACCCCATCATCTGTTGCCAAGAGCATAGTCACCTTTGTCCTCTCAAAGTGAGGCTTGAAGTGGTTCACATGTAGAACCCTTAAAGGGTTCCCAGGAGTCTGCAGGTTCACCAGATAGGTGACATCACTCTTGTGCTCCATCACCTCAAAGGGCCCAGTCCACTTGTCCTGGAGAGTGCGAGGCTCCACTGGGGCCATCACTTACACTTTTTGTCGAGGGCCAACTCAACCAGAGTGGCATTCTGGTCATACCACTGTTTCATATCTTCCTGGCTTGCTTCCAGGTTCTCTTGAGTGAGCTTCCTGAAGCGGGCAGTCTAGTTCCTAAAAGCCAGCATGTAACTAAAGACATCCTGGGGGAGCTTAATAGAGGCTTTCTCCAAACCTTCCCTAACCTGACTCAATGGACCCCTGACAGGGTGGCCATACAACAACTCAAAATGGCTAAATCCGAGACCCTTTTGTGGCACCTCCCTGTAGGCGAACAGAAAGCATGGCAAGAGGACGTCTCACTTACACCTCAGGGGCTCTGACAGGCCTACAATCATACCCTTCAAGGTGCGGTTGAATTTCTCAACAAGACTGTTTCCTTGGGAAAGGTAGGAAGTGGTAATCTTATAGGTTACCCCACACTCTTTCCACAGAGACTTCATATATAAAAAATGAATTTGGTACCCCTATCATATACCACCTCCTTGGGGAACCCCATGTGGGTAAAAACCCCCATCAATGCACGTCCCACCACAGGGGCAGTGATTGATCTCAAAGGAATGGCTTATGGGTACCTGGTGGCATAGTCCACCAAGACCAGGATAAACCTGTTACCCATGGCTGTCATCGGATCCAGAGGCCCGCAATGTCAATACCAACCCTTTCAAAGGGGGTGCTGACAAAAGGAAAAGGTTGGAGGGGAGCCTTACATTCCCCTACCCCCACTCTTGCCACTTGCCTGACAAGTTTAGCAAGACCTGTAGTGTGCATCAGAGTGTCTGCGCATTTGGGGCCAGTAAAAGTGGGTGACAAGCCTCTCAAAGGTCTTGTCCTGCCCCTAATGTCCAGCTAAAAACAACTCATGGCCAAACTCCGTAGGAAGGCTCTGAAGCACTGGTGTACCACCAGCACACCAGATGCCCCAGGCTCAGCAACCTTAGGTTCGCTGTATAGGAGGCCATCCTCCCAATAAATCAGATATGAACCAGACTCCTTGTTGTTCTGCTCTGCTGCTGTCTCGGGGACTCCCTGTCCCAAGATCTTGCTGCCAAGAGGGGGGGCGGAGCCTGAATCACAAGCACTTGAAAACACATTGCGCACCCCTGCAACGTGGGAAATCCTTGTTGTTCTGCTCTGCTGCTGCCTCATTGGGGACTCCCTATCCCAAGATCCTGCTGCCAAGAGGGGGGGAGGAGCCTGAATCGCGTGTGCTTGAAAGCACGTTGCGCACCCCAGCAACACGGGATGCACGAGGGCCACGCCTGGGCAAAGCCCGGGACAAGGGCAGGCCTGTCTGTGCCCGTCAGAGACTGTGATGGGCAACCCCTCTTGGCCTCAAGGTAGGGATTGTGGCTGATATATATTGTTGACGGGTATTAGTAATCCTATGCCGCAGATAATTTTACAGTGTAAGAATGGGGAAGCGCAAGGCAAAAAGTACCCCATTAGTGGGCACAGTGCAAATTCAGATCCCTAAGCTCCATCAAATGCCTCCCACCCTTCCTAACTGTGTAACTAATGAAATAGATACTCTGATTGAAGAGGTTGAACCTTTGCTGAAGAAAAAGGAGAAGAACCCACAGAAAGGGCTGAAAAATGGCTCCCTCTCCCCCTTTTTTACGGCTAGACTCCCTAGAAAAGAGAATACTTCTTCAAATAAAGACACTCTGATTACATCTGTAGCCCAGGCAGATGGCCATAATGTAAAAGCTATGGTAGACAACTTATTGCATTCAACCATAGAGAATGTCTTGTCAGGCAGCACGATTGTTCATGAAATCCCTTTTTCAAATCGTTTCCAGCCGCTAGAAATACAGGTTCAAGCTTATGAGCATGAAAGTTCTTTCTCAAGTCTACATCCCTTAAGCCAACATTACCCTATAGCTCCTTCCCAGGATTAAGTGGTTTCTCTTGTTATGGGCTTAAAGAGGAAGTAATGGAGCTGAAGTCAATAAAGATGGAAGTATTAGATACCTTTCGCTCCATCACTCGGACAAGGGATATTGTATCTAACCACAAAGAAGAGCCCACTATTACCATTCCCACTCCTAATCTGGGCATTGTGAAGAACGAAAGTTGCCCTAGCCTTTTGGCTAGGTCGGTACAGGGTGAGAAAGAATCTCAGGTTATCCTTATTAGTCCATCTGGCACTAAGGATCATCCTTATGCTTCACCTGTTTTACGATCTCGTACAAAAATGGAGTGGGACTCTACTACTGGGCAATTTTCCCATAAATCTTCCAGCTGTGGCTATCCTATTTACATGTGCAAGGTATACCTATAACCCCCTAATACACGTGAAGACAGTCCATCACTAAGAAATAAGGCTATTCACTGGATACGACACACTAGACAATGTGGCTCTATCATTCAATCAGATATAATATCAGCAGAACGCTTTACATGCCACTGGGATATTATAAAGCTAATGTCATTAATTCCCAGCTTGGTAAAGGGTTTGCTATCAATGGAGGCCCGAAATCCCCTGCAAAATGGCTCAAATATTTGTTTTGAAAGTAGCTGGCCTGTGAACAGTCCCTTACCGAAAAGAATCCCGACTACCTTGAATGCTAGATCCCAAAAGGAGGGGCCTAGGACACTATTTTTAACTGAAACAACATCCTCCATGGTCCATAAGAGTGAGTACGATTGCAGTGCTTACATTAGAGGCACTCTGTTTGGATACCCAGTGCTTACAGTGGAGGAACTGAACTGAGATACTTACATTGGAGGCACTGCTGGGATCCACATTGTTTACAGTTGATGGCACCATTTTTGTCGACATGCTTATATTTAAGGTACTTTTGGGATGTGCAGCAAGTGCAACAGAGGCACTACTAGATATGCCTGCATTCCTTACAGTAGAGGCACTGCTGGGATTTCTCTGCAGTGCCTAGAGTGGACAACACAATAAGTATACAAAACAGTGATGGGTGGAATGCTTGAATTAATTTCATCCACTGGTAATTACTCGGGCCACATTTTGATCCATTATGATTTTGCACACCATGCCACAACAGTTTGGACCTAGCTATATGCAAATCAGTTTTGACCCTGCTCCAATTGGAACAATCTGCCAAGCCAGGTCCTCCCGGAACCAGGACACAAGCAACCTAGGACCAGTTTCAACCTAGTTGTGGGCTCATCAGCCAGGTACAGCTTGGTTCCAGTGACACACAGCGGAAGCACTGCCGGGATCTTCAATGCTTACAGTAGAAGAACTCTCTTCTGACTGCCAGTGGTTACAGTGGAGGCAGTGCCAGGATCAGCAGTTGTCATGTTGTGATCTAGAGACAGAATGAGGAGGAGAGAAAAGGCTGGAGCACTGGACTATAGCCTGTGGTGAACAATGCTCTGAATTAAATTCTTTTTAGGTTTTGCCAGGAGGCACAGCAAATCACCACATGGATCTGTAATTGAATTGGAAGGTCAAGAGTGGATCCCTTTGGGTACGATCCACACTGTAAATTCATAGATTGGATGTCATCTTCTACCTGGCACACACCTGATGTCCGATACGGACGAGACTGACACATTTGGGAAACTCTCTTCCTTAAATAGCATCTTTGGGTGACACTGGCAGTAGGCATGACACTCCCCTGTTGTGTAGCCATTTTAGTTATAGCTCCATGCACATTATTTTAGCACACTAGGCCTGCCACTGTGTACTTTAACCTAGAAATATTTTATTCAGCTTTGTTTATTATTTTAACAATAACCACATTTGCGGTCTTGTTTTATTTCTCTCTATCTAGCTGTTCTCTGCTTAGGCCAGCTCTGTGTTCTTAGACAGGCACTCTGTGCTTCTCTCAAGGCTAGAGTAAGATATGTTGCCTGTGAACGTGGTAACGCTTTGTCTCTGGTATTCGTAGAAAAATACACATCCAAAGTAGGGACATTTTCACAGAACATCAGCTGTTTTATCATAAAAACTCTTCCTTGTCTCATACACGTTACAGGGAGATTCCAGTCAGATTACCACAATTGTATGCTGATTGATGAACGCCTCGCTATAGCTGCTTATGCAGACTTCAGGCCTTTGCTCAGGTATGGGCTATAATGTCTTCCCAGGGGAACCTGAAGGGCAGAACTAGAGCTTAACATGCTGTGCTCTAATATAGCCTAGGTAGGAATTAGTCTATTGACTCTAGTGACAGTATGGTAGCGTTATGTCTATGCTTCACTCTACTTGTCACCATTTTAACCCTGTTATGCTTTATCGTCCTGGTTATTGCAGTGCATGCTTTATTATCTAAGATGCAGTTGATTCATTAAAAACCTTATTGAAACATATACTGCCTCTGCTTGCCCTTGTACCTGTGAGGCTAATGTAACTGAAAGAAACGGATGAGACCGGAGTGACCACGATTTCCCTGAAGAGTCAATTGTGTCAGGCGCTCAGCTGCCCAATCATCCCTGCTCTTGGGTAGAGATGACGCACTGCTAGTTGGCCGGAGCAAAACCCGGACTGGGGCGACAGGTGTCACCTGCAGTGGGTTAGACTCAGTCTCCCACACTACAGGCGATTCCGCCGCTCAAATCCAGTAGTCTCATTAGAATAATGAGAGCCTACACGACATGGCGCTGCCAACGTTTGGTCAGGCTCTAGTTTTTGGGTCCTCCTGAGTATCTCTGTCTCACTATATATAGACGCCTCATTAATATATATGGAGACATCCGTGGTATTGAGGATTTCCTTCTTAGCTGAAGTAGGGAGTACCTAACTAACGCTGTAGGTTGTTCATGCTTGAACTCTAAAAGGATAATCCCCATTTGGTGTGCTTATCTCTGAACAAAGTTAATCATTTATCATGGTGAATCCGCAACAGGTAGCAATAGCAGTCAATATGAGACCACCCCTTACTGCCCTTTTACTGACACATGGCCTAACGGCCCAGGGGGGTCCAGTCACATTTGTTGTTGAGGCTCATCCAGCCTATAGAACAGATGTTTTTTATTCTTGGGTCACATTTCCAGCAGTAGATGGGAACACAAATACATTTCATCATTATACATCTGCAACCATACCTGCACAATATAGAACGTATGCATATTTAGAAATACCTCTATCTTATCGAGAACATAATAATTGGCTTGATGGCGCCCTACCCCACACAATTTTACACGTTAGGTTAGGTCCTCTAAGTAATGATGGTCCTACCTGGCCTCTATAGGCCACTTTTAAACCTCACCCTGCTGTAGCGAACCTAACAGTAGCTGAGGTCTGCTGTTTATACACTGAGCTGACGGAAATATATAGACGATTAGTACAGTTGGTAATGCAAACATTAAACACAAACCCAGCATGTGCTGCTCTGGCGCAACCACAAGCAATAACGCCAGACATTAACCCTGCGACTGTACATTCGATCATGGGTAAGGTACCCGCCAAACAAGAAGAAATTCCGCTTTGACTAGCTCAAAAAATAAATGCACTGGAAGTAGTATTTCCCCATACGGAACCTCAGGATAAAAACAGAATATTAAAAATGTGCTTGCCATTTGGAATGGTTCCCACTGTAGATAACTGTAATACATGGGGCACGGTATTTGCCAAGCTCTATACTACCGCACACGGTGCACCGACACTTGCCAATTTACCGGAAGTGTTGAAACAAATTCAAGATGAATACAGGGCTGCCCCGGCCCTGGACTTGGGGATGCAATTAATGGACAACTTTGCCACAGTGTCCTCAATTATATTAAGTAACCTTAAAGGGGAAGCGGTCGCACTAGCAGTGCGCATGCGGCTCTGGCATGTTCCTCCGCAGGATCAAAAACGTGAGCTGCCAAAGATTATCGCTGAGACCTACTCTAGTATTGGTCGAGATAGTCTGGGGGCCAGACCAACAAAACCACAATTTCAAGGTAAATCTAATAAAGATCTTATCAAGCAAGTTCTTGAGGGTAATAAGAAGTGCTGGGATAAAAAACAACAAACACCTAAAAAAAAGAGAGGGGAAAATCTCTGCATTCGGAGACCCCAAAAAATAGATGCAATCTCAGAAATAGAGGTAATATAAAAACGCCTGACAGATCTCAATATACTGATACACACCAATCTTGTTCCTTTCCGGACTCATCGGAAAAACGCAGTGAGAGAGGAGGGCGGTCAGAACGAAGAACTGAGTACGTGAAACCAAGACAGGAATCAAAATGCTCAATGGACGTTTCTGTTAAAAAAGAAAAGAGACTTCCCAACAAAAACCCCAATTCAAAAAGAAAAAAGTGGCAGCGGTTGCAGTTCGCCATGCCACTCAAGAAGAGGGCTCTCTTGAAGAACAATAAGTGGGCATCAGCTCTATTAGACAGCGCGTCAGAGGTCACAATGGTTCGTCTGAATCTTCTAGAGCATCTGGAGGTGAAAGCAACTGATGACTTCTTACAAGTAGAAACAGCGGACATGATAGGGTGTTCAAAGGAACGTCACAGTTAGAAGGAGACATTGAGCGCACAATACACACAATCTTTTGGGATCGCGTCGTAAACATATATGATATTTTGCTGGCCGAACAGGATTGGCCACCTGAATATGTCCATACTTGCCCATATGGGGAAGATGTTATAAAACCTTCTTTCTCGCCCCTTGTTCCCGAGGAGCTCGCAGAATCCTACGCCATCAATTGTGCACTGGCGCAGGCACCTGCATTATATCTCAATCACGTAGGATGGGATAAAGATTCCCCCTACCATATAATACCTATTAGAAATCAATCCCAACCTCAACCCCAATATCCAATAAAACATGATGCTAAAGCACCCATGAGGAAAATCCTCACAAAACTGGAGTACCAGGGAGTAATTGAACCCTGTGTCTCACCAGTGATTAATCCGTTATTCCCAGTAGCTAAACCGGACCATTCGTACAGAATAGTCCTAGACTACAGACATTTGAACAGTCATACACGTACATATGCTATACAAAACTCACATAGCACAGAACTCATGAACAATATAGTGCACAAAAAATACAAAACAACACTGGATATTTCCAATGGTTTCTTCTGCCAAAATGTAGCCCCTAAGAGTAGAGACTTAACAAGTTTCAGCGCACTAGGCTCACAGAAACAATTTGGTTGTTTACCCCAGTGGAACAAGAACGGTCCAGGACTGTTCGCAACTCGTGTGACTTTAATATTGCACAACATTGACCCTGAAGCATTGTCCAATATGGACGATAGCTATCTCACGGATGATGAATTGCTGCAACATTTAAGATGGGTAGCCCGCATTGTTGTGGGCTTTGCCGAGTTTGGCTACAAATTCAATAAAAAAAAAAAACCAAAATAGCCTTCCTTAGCGTCCTGTTCCTGGGATATGAGCTGTTGAGTGAAGAAAAGAGCCTAGCTCCACAATTCTTGGAAAAATGGACACAGTTACAACCTCCAAATACAATTAAAAAACTCCAATCCCTATTGGGTTTCCTAAATTTTAGCAGAACTTACATTCCTGAAATGTTTATATGACTTAATAGGTCCTGACTTTTCAAGTAAATTTTGGACTGTCGAGCACACATGCAGTCTCAGAGCTTTGCAAACAGACATGCTTGCAGCACAACACTTACACGCAAGGGACAATAAAACACATCTGGCCATCAGGGTAAATGCAGGGGCCATTGGTTTCACCTATGTAACTTTCAATGAGGGTGAGACTGTCCCGGTAGCATACAAATCACATTTGTACTCAGCAGCAGAACAACGCTTTGCTCCCACTGAGAATATTTTTACTACTGTTCAGATGGCTGTCATTAAAGAAAGATCTCTAGCCCAAGGCAAACACATTATTGCCATTTCTCCAATTCCAGCCCTTAAGGCTGTTACCAAAGCCAGAATTCCTAACCCTAAAGTATTACATCCACGTTGGATTCAATGGGCTACGTCTTTGACAGCCACTGATGTAGACAACATTTTTGACCCAAAATTACAAACTCAAGAATTTTTGCAATTTGAACTATAATACCCAGTTCCTGCAAATACACTGCCTATTGATCAGTATCAAAGCGTCATGTACACAGATGGCTCACTGCAACCTGCAATTGGCACAAAACATCAATACTCTGCTGCTTGCGCGGTCGTAAGCGGCTACATGGAGGATAATATAGTTTGTCGACAGCATACATTCACGCAAACCCTAGGGGATTGCACAGCACAATTAGCAGAGTTAAAGGCTCTGGTAATGGCACTGGAACACGGATCCTCACACAGTTAACACTAATTGTCTGTGATTCGTATTACTGTGTCCAGCCCTTCAATGAATACCTGCATTACTGGTGCCAGAATGGGTTCAGAGATTCTAAAGGCAACACCATCAAACACAGACTTCGGTGGGGGAAAGTTGTGTATCTGAAGTAAACGCTACCAAACGCACATGAGGTACATACACTTGGACACCAGCGCATTAGAATACACATTGCTGGAGATACATTTGCTGATGAAGCCGCAAAGTCAGCGATAGCTACGGCCACTATTGTTGCTGTAACCTGCTTATGTGCAAAACCGGACAATGACACATGGGCTGCCATAAAAGCTACAGCTGAAGGTGCGCCCTATCTCAAAGCATTTCCTATTAAATATTCCTACTGAATGTGAGGCTGCCTATATGCTGAGGTAAAAAAAAAAAAAAAGGCATAGGGGTTTGAGCAATTCCCAACAGAGACATCAGATCAGAGTTGATTAAAGCAGCGCATGAGGGGGTAGCATCTGCCCATGCTGGTGTGGCGTCTACAATATCATTTTTGCAAGCACGTTATTGGTGGCAAGGTCTATACAAACAGGCCAAGCAGTATCTCCTTTGTTGTGACAGCTGCCAAAAAATTAAGGGTTCCATCGCCAAACGCCCACCGCAGACACCCCTCCTAATTTCCAACAAACCAGTGCAATGTGTGTACTTGGACCATTGTGGTCCCCTAACACTGCATAGTGCATACAAATACATTTTAATCACTGTTGACTCTTGCTCCAGATTTTTATGTGTGTTGTCCACAATGTTCAGCTGACGCTCAGACTGTAATAAAAGATTTGCAAGTCTTTATCGGTACATATGCAGTTGCGGCTTTCCACTCGGACCAGGGCCCTGCTTTCACCTCAAGGGCATTCAGGGACGCCATGGCTTCGTTAGGGGTCCAACTCCATTACTCGTCTCCAGTTCATCCCAAGGGACATAGTGTTGTGGAGCGACAAAACCGTGATTTCAAGCAGCCCTTAACAGCCAGAGTCTTAGGTACGGGTTGTAGTTGGCTTAACCACCTGTATGGAGTCCAGAGAGCACTTAACAATCTGCCTAGAAGGTCCCTGATGGGTCGTACTTCATATGAGTGCCTGTTCAGAACTCGAAAGTACGTTCCAGATCTTGATGATCCTGGCGTGGAGGTCTCAGAAACACCCTTTGACATAAATGACTGTGTCACTGTTTTACAGGAATTACAACAGTTCAGTGACGACAACGCTTCTGCCAGTGCTGCCTCCACAGGAATTAAGGACGTACCAGTAACACCTACTGGCTAGATTCCTAATAATTGGGATCTAGTACTTGAAAAGTTTGCTGTGAAAAAAGGAGTTTGGTCTTTCTTATTGTGCACCGGTCCCAGTCTTGGGAATACACAGTACCAGAACTGTCATTCTACCACCGTTGGCTGGTGCTAAAGAAAACCGTTTTGTATTTATTGACAATGTCAAGTTACATCATGTGGCCAATCCTGCACAGCAGACCAAGTGGAACAGCCAGTAGTTCCCGAATCCCTCTCACTACTGGTCAAGAAGTCCCTCTACAAGTTGTGAGCAGCAACATTGACACCTCTCCGAGCTTGGGGAGGGTGGAAAATGATCTTGCATATTTCCACTAACATCTGTTACAACAAATGATACAGAAATTACTGATAGATTTGACCCAACTTCAAAACAGACGGGTGGCGTCATTTACTGTGAACCACCGCAGGAGACCTCTACCAGTTCTCCACCTACAAACACAGCTCTAGATTTTGCATGAACTGCATTCTGGATACTTTGCCAACGTCATCAACACCGTTTCAGACTCATTCGCCTCTTCTACATCTGAAATGTTAAAAACATGTGAGCTAATAAACTGGCCTAAAGCAACTTACTTTATTCTCCCATGGAACTATCTGTGGCTCTCTTTGACTATATTAGCTTTCCTCCTTTGGATTGGGTTTGCCATACCACTTTTTCTAATAATACATGGTCATTTTCTTCCTGAAAGATCAACAGTTGAACTGGTGGATGAGGTCCTAAAACACCATTTTTATTCCCACAAGGTCCGTAGAGACTTGTCCTTTGTGAACATTTCAGCGATACCAATTCCTGATGGGATTGTTTGGGATAAAGTAACATTTGATATATACAGCCCAACAGACGTCATTCAGATACCACGTGTGTTTAAACTTTCAATGAATGATGTAATAATAACCTGAGTTGTTTCTGATGACTGGGATGTAATAGACCTGGCCACCAATAAAGTGCTTGCAAATCCCACTCCCATCCATCTGTGACATGAGAGCACTGCGAGGTGTGCTAACATCCGGTTCCCCACCGGAAAAGCAGGAAGGAGCAGGTGAGTGCTCTCTTACATTCCAGTTGGGAAAATAAGTTGAAAACAGCTTCCGCAGGTTTCAGGGAGGCCTTGTTGAAAGGAGAGAGTCTGCCCTTTCAAATAAGGCCTTCCTGAGACAGTTTCCTGATGGTGGATCATGGTCATGCTGTGATCCACACTCAGGAAACCACTAGACCACCAGCAACATGTAGCTGTGACAACACTGCTCCCACACCATGCCCTGAAGCATCAGTCTGCATGACAAATTATTGAGAGAAGTCAGGTGCCTTTAGCATGGGTGCCGTGCACATGGCTGCCTTCAGGGCATCAAAAGCTGTCTGTTAAGACTCAGTCCAGATCACTTTCTTTGGTTGCTTCTTGGAAGTTAACTCTGTTAAGGGAGCATAGTGCCATACCCCTTAACAAACCTCCTATAGTAACCTGTGAGACCTGAAAAGGCTCTCACCTCATTCTGGGTCTTGGGGGGGTCTCATGTCATGAACTGCACTTGACTTCTCACCTCTGGATGCAGGATTGGAGAGCACACCCGGTCTTCTACAGGTTCTGGAGAATCCCAGATAGGGGCGACCCTTTCTAGTAGCCACGGTGCCGCTTGACAGGGAACGCCAAAGCAGACCGTACCCTCCAGAAGGAGTCCCTGAGGAAAAAAACCCAAGAACTGGGGAAAACCCTCAACGAGGAACTCCTATAAAAAGAAGAAGAAAAACAGGACTTGACAACAGGAACAAAGCAAAAATACTCCAAGGCAAAAAGTAGGAACGTTGAACAGGAGCGAAGCGCACAACCAAAGGGAAGTGTTTGCAACGCAAGATAGAGCAAGACTGAACAGCTTATATACTGAAAAAGGGGAAGTGACATCACAGGAAATGAAAAGAACACCATCTTGAATTGGGAAAAAGCCCATAGACAAGAATAGGAAAAAGAAAGCAGTATATAAGAAAAGAGAGCATGCTGGGTAATACAAACAGGAAGAAGACAATATGGATACAACATGAACATGAAAAAGGCAGAAGACTGAGGCAAGGAACAAGAAAGAAAAAAGACCAGAAGAAGGCCACCACCGACAGGAGAGAAGAAAAATGCTTTACAGGTAAGGGCAACGCGACTGGGAGCGCCATATATGCTTCCCAGGAAGCGTTGTCAAGGAGACCAAAAAACGCAGGGAACGGCACTTCGAATATCGGCAGCACGTTCCTACCGTGGAGGCAGAAAAAGACACCGCGTCAAGGCGCGGCGATACATCTCAAGCCAGAATGGTATCAACCTTTGGCTGTAGGGGTACCACCTGTCCACTCCCCACCTAGTGTCCAAGTACAACACAGAACCCTGCCCTATTTGCACTTAATTGCCTTAATAGTGAGGCCTGCCTTCTGCAGGGCTTCTCAAAAATTGCAGAGGTGCTGCAAGTGTTCCTTCCAAGTGGAGCTGAACACAGCAATGTCATACTTAATGTTGGCTCGAACCTTGTTAGTCACTCTGTAATCTTTATCTTTCACAGGTGGACTGTCCCCAGTGTCCACATCATGTATACACAAATGAGTGACCCCTGGGGATCAAGGAAAACAATGAGGTAAACTATCCAAACACCTGGTGACAGTCCCTCTGGGGTTCTAGAGTCAGTGACAGGGAGAGGATCTCACCCTCCACTGAATTATCTTTCTCTTTGGCAGACAGCAGGTTAGAAAGAGGCTAACTCTCTTGCTCCACCCCATCATCTGTTGCCAAGAGCATAGTCACCTTTGTCCTCTCAAAGTGAGGCTTGAAGTGGTTCACATGTAGAACCCTTAAAGGGTTCCCAGGAGTCTGCAGGTTCACCAGATAGGTGACATCACTCTTGTGCTCCATCACCTCAAAGGGCCCAGTCCACTTGTCCTGGAGAGTGCGAGGCTCCACTGGGGCCATCACTTACACTTTTTGTCGAGGGCCAACTCAACCAGAGTGGCATTCTGGTCATACCACTGTTTCATATCTTCCTGGCTTGCTTCCAGGTTCTCTTGAGTGAGCTTCCTGAAGCGGGCAGTCTAGTTCCTAAAAGCCAGCATGTAACTAAAGACATCCTGGGGGAGCTTAATAGAGGCTTTCTCCAAACCTTCCCTAACCTGACTCAATGGACCCCTGACAGGGTGGCCATACAACAACTCAAAATGGCTAAATCCGAGACCCTTTTGTGGCACCTCCCTGTAGGCGAACAGAAAGCATGGCAAGAGGACGTCTCACTTACACCTCAGGGGCTCTGACAGGCCTACAATCATACCCTTCAAGGTGCGGTTGAATTTCTCAACAAGACTGTTTCCTTGGGAAAGGTAGGAAGTGGTAATCTTATAGGTTACCCCACACTCTTTCCACAGAGACTTCATATATAAAAAATGAATTTGGTACCCCTATCATATACCACCTCCTTGGGGAACCCCATGTGGGTAAAAACCCCCATCAATGCACGTCCCACCACAGGGGCAGTGATTGATCTCAAAGGAATGGCTTATGGGTACCTGGTGGCATAGTCCACCAAGACCAGGATAAACCTGTTACCCATGGCTGTCATCGGATCCAGAGGCCCGCAATGTCAATACCAACCCTTTCAAAGGGGGTGCTGACAAAAGGAAAAGGTTGGAGGGGAGCCTTACATTCCCCTACCCCCACTCTTGCCACTTGCCTGACAAGTTTAGCAAGACCTGTAGTGTGCATCAGAGTGTCTGCGCATTTGGGGCCAGTAAAAGTGGGTGACAAGCCTCTCAAAGGTCTTGTCCTGCCCCTAATGTCCAGCTAAAAACAACTCATGGCCAAACTCCGTAGGAAGGCTCTGAAGCACTGGTGTACCACCAGCACACCAGATGCCCCAGGCTCAGCAACCTTAGGTTCGCTGTATAGGAGGCCATCCTCCCAATAAATCAGATATGAACCAGACTCCTTGTTGTTCTGCTCTGCTGCTGTCTCGGGGACTCCCTGTCCCAAGATCTTGCTGCCAAGAGGGGGGGCGGAGCCTGAATCACAAGCACTTGAAAACACATTGCGCACCCCTGCAACGTGGGAAATACTTGTTGTTCTGCTCTGCTGCTGCCTCATTGGGGACTCCCTATCCCAAGATCCTGCTGCCAAGAGGGGGGGAGGAGCCTGAATCGCGTGTGCTTGAAAGCACGTTGCGCACCCCAGCAACACGGGATGCACGAGGGCCACGCCTGGGCAAAGCCCGGGACAAGGGCAGGCCTGTCTGTGCCCGTCAGAGACCGTGATGGGCAACCCCTCTTGGCCTCAAGGTAGGGATTGTGGCTGATATATATTGTTGACGGGTATTAGTAATCCTATGCCGCAGATAATTTTACAGTGTAAGAATGGGGAAGCGCAAGGCAAAAAGTACCCCATTAGTGGGCACAGTGCAAATTCAGATCCCTAAGCTCCATCAAATGCCTCCCACCCTTCCTAACTGTGTAACTAATGAAATAGATACTCTGATTGAAGAGGTTGAACCTTTGCTGAAGAAAAAGGAGAAGAACCCACAGAAAGGGCTGAAAAATGGCTCCCTCTCCCCCTTTTTTACGGCTAGACTCCCTAGAAAAGAGAATACTTCTTCAAATAAAGACACTCTGATTACATCTGTAGCCCAGGCAGATGGCCATAATGTAAAAGCTATGGTAGACAACTTATTGCATTCAACCATAGAGAATGTCTTGTCAGGCAGCACGATTGTTCATGAAATCCCTTTTTCAAATCGTTTCCAGCCGCTAGAAATACAGGTTCAAGCTTATGAGCATGAAAGTTCTTTCTCAAGTCTACATCCCTTAAGCCAACATTACCCTATAGCTCCTTCCCAGGATTAAGTGGTTTCTCTTGTTATGGGCTTAAAGAGGAAGTAATGGAGCTGAAGTCAATAAAGATGGAAGTATTAGATACCTTTCGCTCCATCACTCGGACAAGGGATATTGTATCTAACCACAAAGAAGAGCCCACTATTACCATTCCCACTCCTAATCTGGGCATTGTGAAGAACGAAAGTTGCCCTAGCCTTTTGGCTAGGTCGGTACAGGGTGAGAAAGAATCTCAGGTTATCCTTATTAGTCCATCTGGCACTAAGGATCATCCTTATGCTTCACCTGTTTTACGATCTCGTACAAAAATGGAGTGGGACTCTACTACTGGGCAATTTTCCCATAAATCTTCCAGCTGTGGCTATCCTATTTACATGTGCAAGGTATACCTATAACCCCCTAATACACGTGAAGACAGTCCATCACTAAGAAATAAGGCTATTCACTGGATACGACACACTAGACAATGTGGCTCTATCATTCAATCAGATATAATATCAGCAGAACGCTTTACATGCCACTGGGATATTATAAAGCTAATGTCATTAATTCCCAGCTTGGTAAAGGGTTTGCTATCAATGGAGGCCCGAAATCCCCTGCAAAATGGCTCAAATATTTGTTTTGAAAGTAGCTGGCCTGTGAACAGTCCCTTACCGAAAAGAATCCCGACTACCTTGAATGCTAGATCCCAAAAGGAGGGGCCTAGGACACTATTTTTAACTGAAACAACATCCTCCATGGTCCATAAGAGTGAGTACGATTGCTCAATTGAGAGGTCCAATTCACGGGAGACAGAGCAACCAGATGCTGCTTTAGACAATGATTGACTGTTTTCGTTCCCAGCCGCTTGGGATAATACTGTTCTGCCCATGGGGGCTATTTTGCTCCCAGAAGGTGATTTAGCTTCAGAGCTACCTTCCCCTAGGGGCTTGACTCCAATGCATAATGCAAATGTGGCAAACTTAGAATCCGTGAAGAGAGTAGCAAGAACTTGTACCTTGGAGTTTCCTCAGAGAGTCGTGATGGGTTCTGAGACTCCAATGTCGGAGCTTTTAACATGGAATGTAGCAGGAATTCGTAATAAACTAGAGGATGTTGATTGGGGGGGGAGTACATCGATAATTTTTATATTTGCTTGTTCCATGAAACTTGGGCTATCTCAAATGTCTATTGACAGGGGTACAGCTCATTTTGTAAGGAAGCTAACCCGTCTCCAGCTAGGAGAGCAGCAGGGGGGCTTATCACATGGATAAGAATTTCTGAGGTGGGAAAAATCAAGGAAATCCATGTGGACTAGGCTGATATACTGGCCTTATCGATACAGTCAATGCAAGCTTTACCATTACTGTGTGTTAATGTTTATAATAGACCAGGTTGTCCAAACCAATTGTCCAAAACTGTCCAGATCTTAAATGCCCTTGTGTCGGACTTTATTTCATCACATTTTATTTTTATAGCTGGTGACTTTAATGTGTCTCTCGAGCTGAATTCTGCCTTCTCTGAGATCACGCAGTTAGAAGATCAAATATGGAATATTCCATCTTTCCTATCCCAGAGAAAGCAGCCTAAATCCAGCATCAGAGCTCTCCAGGTCATAGACTTCATGATAACGCATGGTCTTCTCCCATGAAATGGGCGTTTTCCTTTAGACACTCCAGCAAATCTATCTTTTTTTTAGAGGGTCTTATAGTAGCATACTTGACCTTGTAGTTATTGATGTGAGGATATGGCATACCATCAAAGATATTAGGGTGGGTAACCAATATAACAGTGACCATGCTCCAATTTTGGTAACATATGATGGCCCCTGTCCTAGAGGTGTCCTCCAATAAGCGAGCTCTGAAATGGGACACCTTTAGAAGCTCTAAGAAATTGTGGGCAAAAATGCGTGCCTTAGTTTTTACCCATCAATTATCTGATGACTCTTTGCTTACACGCCCCAAACGAGGTATGGGCCTGCATGCAGGCCTCTTTTCCTCTTTCAAAGATTTATTTTTTAGAACTTTTAAAGAGAATACACACCCGGAAGTAGGATCTCCCCATAGGTGGTTTGGCAAGGCATGCAGAAAGGCCAAGCGCAGCCTTTTAAAGACAATCAAACTAAAAGATAGCTTTACTATAAGTCTTGCAAGGCGTCAGTATGCACTTGCACAGAAGCTCAGCAAAAATCTCTGGGAAGAGTCATCGTGGCAGGATTTACTATTAGCTGCTAAGGATAGAAGTTATAAATGTTTTTGGTCCTTGGTGGCTAAAAATGAGCGTAATGAGAACTTTAGACCCGACTGCCATATTCCCCCTGAAAATTGGATTGGTTATTCTACGGAGTTGTACAGCTATGAGCCTGTTCCCCTAATTGCTAATGATAATGAATTGATTTCTTCTTTTCCCACTGTAGACAGTTGTGTACCCTCTACTCTTAAGGAAACTGAGATAGCCATTAAGGCCCAAAAATAAGGAAAGGCACCAGGGCTGGATGGCATACCATTGGATCAGTTTAATCTGACCTTGAGTATTGGGGTCCCTATGTCAGCAGGGTGTCAAATGTCGTTTTGGCAAGTGGTTTGTACCCCCACTCTTGGAAGGGAGCAATTATTGTCCCCATTCACAAAAAAGGGGACAGGAGTGTCTATTGGCCAATTAGTCTTCTGGACAACCTTTAAAAAATATTCTGTTACCAGGTCCTGTGCAGGATTAAGGAATGGATAGAAGATGGCCAAGTCCTTAGCCATTTCCGGGTGGGTTTTAGGCAAAAAAAAAAAAAAGCACAGTCGACCAGGTCTTTTGATTCCTTAGGATCAAATGGAAGATGGTGGACCTGGACGCAGGGAAACTTTTTGTTGTTTTTGTAGATCTCAAGTCTGCCTTTGATCTGTTTCCATGCTGGAAATTATGGGAGGTTATGGACAGTGCCAGAGCTCCGAGATCCCTTTTGATAAATATAATTAAAGACTTGTATTCCACGAATTATGCTAAAGTTCGATGGGGAACAAAAAGGGAACTAACCAGAGAGATCATATTATGAAGAGGTGTGAGACAGGATTGTGTGCTGGCCCCTCCACTTTTCCTGTTGTTTATTAATGCTTGCACTACTTACTTATTGAATTATGTCAATGATGTGCCCAGGTTTGGCGGGATAAAGACACTGGCCCTCATTACAACATTGGCGGTAAAAGCCGCTTACCACCGTACAGAAGACCGCCAACACACCGCCGCAGACGCAGAAATCTACCACAGCTATTATGACCCACATTTCGGAATCCACTAAAATTCAGACACCCACACAAGTCCACCACACCAAAGGTCAGTGATAAACTGGCGAAAACAAAACCTCCACCGTCACGCCAACAGAAATACGCCCACACTATCATGACAAATGAATCCACGCGGTGGTCTTTCATCCGCGGTATTCCATTGCCGGTACACACCGCTGTGCTCAGAAATACACACACGCTTACAAAACACAGCCACATTGGACAAATCGAAATGCACACTCCTGATACACATACGCACACCACTCCCACACTCCCATTACAATATAAAACACACACCCACATCACCCACAAACCCCTACGACCAAAAATTCAGAAAGAAGGCCAGAGAGAGACAGCACCAGCAAGAACAACAGCATCCACAGGCACACAACACCATCACCCACAGAACTTCCATGCACCTCACACAACACACCACTACATATCAGCACACTTAGCACCACACACTCCACCCCACACATCACCTACACCACCCCTTGACACGGCAAAGACACCCCAGGTTCTCGGAGGAGGAGCTCAGGGTCATGGTGGAGGAAATCGTCTGGGTAGAGCCACAGCTATTCGGATCACAGGTGCAGCACACCTCAATTGCAAGGAAGATGGAGCTATGGCGAAGAATAGTGGACAGGGTCAACGCAGTGGGACAGCACCCAAGAAATCGGGAGGACATCAGGAAGAGGTGGAACGACCTACGGGGGAAGGTGCGTTCCATGGTCTCAAGACACCACCAGGCGGTTCAGCGGACTGGCGTCGGACCCCACCTCCTCCCCCACAACTAACAACATGGGAGGAGCAGGTCTTGGCGATTCTGCATCCTGAGGGCCTCGCAGGAGTAGGTGGAGGAATGGACTCTGGTAAGACAAATCTCAACTATTACATCCCCCACCCTACCTGCATGCCAGCACATACCCCCACCCTCACCCTCACCCCCAGCACTCCAACTCCTCACATATGTCCCAACATCACAAACCACCCATCCCAACACCAAGCCCTGCATGCAACAACAAAGCATGGACACCCATCACTAAAGCATGCCCTCTGCACATACCCATACAATCCCCTAAACCATCATCACACAAGGTCCCACACAGGAGTGCAAGCACTGGGGTACACGGTCACCCACCCATTGTGCACCATGACACACACAGAAGTAATAACCATCCTTTTATACCCCTGCAGGACCCCTACCCAACGTCACCGGACAGGAGGGTCCACACATGTCCACACCACCAACAGAAGAGGCCCACAGTGATGACAGCGGATCTGTCCAACTGGATCTAGATGACCAGCCCGGCCCATCGGAGACCTCTGGACAGTCAGTTCCCCTCACCCAGTCACAGGCCACCACAGACCTTCCCCCCTCTGGAAACACCAGCACAGCACCCACCCAGCGGGCCCATACCTCCGCCCCCAGGACACGTCAATTAGCTGTGTGTCCACCACTACAGGGAACCCAGGCTAACCCACCACCCCAACAACAACAGGGACCTGGGGGCAGTGGTAGTGGGCACACGGTCCAGGGGACGGAGGCCAAGGAACACAGGGGAACTGGGAGGGCTGCTGGGCGACAGGGGGCGGACAGGCCAATAGAACCCACTCTCCACGAGGCCCTCTCCTCCATCATGGGAGCCTACCACCACTCCCAGGAGACGATGGCAACGGTACTGGTCAAGTTTCAGGAGACCCAGCACCTGCAGGAGGAACAGCATATGGGCTTCAGGGAGGAACGCAGAACCATCAGCTCCACCCTGGGAACCATCGTAGGGGTGCTGAAGGAACTCATCAACACCAGGAGGGACACTGTGGCACTACAAGGGGCCCCTGACACTAGTATGGACGATGAACTGCCCACCACCTCCGCCAGCGCTAGTGGACAGGACGCCCTGCCACAGGACCACCACACCAGCACCCCACCCCCTGCAGAGGGAGAACCACCCCACAAATGGTCCCTGAGATCCAGGAACAAGACAGAGCTCGATGCCAAAACCCCTGCCAAGAAATGAGACCACCCTGATTGTCATCCTACTGTCCCACTTTGTCACCCTGTCTATACTTAAACTGCCCCAGCTCCACTTCCTATGCCCATATGGGCAATGCACCTGTGAGACTAATAGACTGGACTCTGCCATGGACATTCCTCCGCCATCACCCCTCACCATTTTACACCCCCTCCAAGATTGAGCACTTAAATAAACACACTTAAAGCACAAAACAATCTGGAGTCTGTCTGTGCTTTCGAAATAGTGTATTAGCAATTACAGTGACAAAATGCTCTTTCAATTGTAATGTCAACATGCCTATTTCACACAGCTCTAGTCCATGAGGAATCTAAGCAGATGTCACACAGTGGGACCCACATCTGTGAAATCGTAAGGGAAAGTGACAAATCAGTGACCATACACTGGGTGAAAACGACAGACAGTAGAGAGGTAGTAGTGTGAAAGTACATGTAGTAGGCAGGTCTGTACTCTTACCTGTGTCTCACTGGAAATATTGCTGGATCACTGGGTCCCTGTTGTTCGTGTCTTCTTCCTCTGCTTCTTCGTCTTCACTGTCCACAGGCTCCACAGCTGCCACAACACCGCCATCTGGACCATCCTCCTGCAGAAAAGCCACCTGTCGTCGCAAAGCCAAGTTGTGAAGCATACAGCAGGCCACGATGATCTGGCACACCTTCTTTGGTGAGTAGAATAGGGATCCACCTGTCATATCGAGGCACCGGAACCTGGCCTTCAGGAGGCCGAAGGTCCGGTCGATCACCCTCCTAGTTCGCCCATGGGCCTCATTGTAGCATTCCTCTGCCCTTGTCCTGGGATTCCTCACTGGGGTCAGTAGCCATGACAGGTTGGGGTAACCAGAGTCACCTGCAAATGGCGAGGGACAACTGTTAGACACACACTAACCTGGAGGGATATCCCCAGACCCAGACAACCATTCCCACTGTCTTGCTTCCAGGTGCTCACCTAATAGCCACACACAGTGCCTCTGTAGTTGACCCATCACATAAGGGATGCTGCTATTCCGCAGGATGTAGGCATCATGCACTGAGCCAGGGACGATGGCATTCACATGGGAGATGTACTGGTCTGCCAAACACACCATTTGCACATTCATGGAGTGTTAACTCTTCCGGTTTCTGGGAGGGTGGGCATCACCTTCGCCCCAGGCACCTCAGGCCCTGCCCCAGTCACACCTGCTGCCCTCAATGAGGAGGCCATTGACCTTCTCAGGTCCCTCACTGTTGGGCAGTCTACCATTTTGAATGCCATCCAGGGTGTAGAAAGGCAGTTGCAACAAACAAATGCATTCCTGGAGGGCATTCATTCTGGTCAGACGGCCCTTCAGCGAGCTTTTCAGACTCTGGCCTCAGCACTGATGGCAGCCATTGTCCCTGTGTCTAGCCTCCCCCCTCCAACTTCCTCCACCCTGACCCAATCCCCTGTACCTCAGCCTATCCCAAGCACACCTACAGACCAGCATGCACACACGTCAACACACAAGGGCTCAGGCAAACATAAGCACCACACATCCCACAGGCACTCACGCAAGCATCACACACATGGAGACACACCAACATCCACTGCCTCCACGGTGTCCCCCTCCTCCTCGTGTCCCTCCTCCCTCCCAGTCTCGTCTAAACTCACACCTGCATGCACTACCTCTACGTCCCTCTCCAGCACACCCACCACCACACCCCGCTCACGTGCAGTCACCACCCCCACTACCATTCACACGTCCCCTGTGTCCTCTCCCAGTGTGTCTGTGACGTCCCCTCCCAAGATACACAAACATAGGCACCCACCCACCCAACAGCCATCCACCTCATGACAGCCTCCAGCGCATGCACCTTCACCCAAAGTCACCAAACGTACACCTCCTACAACCACCACCTCTTCCTCCACTCCCAAACCCCCTCCAGCTACCCGTCCCAGTGTGTCCCAAAAACCTTTCCTGTCCAACCTTGACCTCTTTCCCACACTTCCCCCACCCCGTCCGTCTCATAGGTCCCGAACTAGCACCTCAGCCACAACATCTCTGGAAACAGTGGTGCCTGTCGTCACCGGAATCTGGAGTTCACCGGCCACCAGGGCAGCCAGTGTGGTACGAAGCCACAGCACAGACAGTCCCCCACCTGTGAAGCATCAGAAGTTGGCCAGTGCCCGGCGGGAGAGGGGGATGGTTCCATCCACCAAAGCCGCTCCCAGGGGTCCAGGAGGGAGTGTGGAGTCAGCTGTGACACCTTCCAAAGTGGGGAAGGGCCACAAGAAACCCGGAAAGTGTGGGAAGAGCAGCACGGCGGAGAAGACTGCCATCATCCCCGCTGCCCAGGAGGCCACCTCCAGCACAAGCCGAGCTGCCCAGGACAGGACCGCCAGCACAAGCCCAGCTGCCCAGGACAGGACCGCCAGCACCAACCCAGCTGCCCAGGACAAGACCGCCAGCACAAGCTCAGCTGCCCAGGACAGGACCGCCAGCACAAGCCCAGCTGCCCAGGACAGGCACGCCAGCACAGGCCCAGCTGCCCAGGACAGGACCGCCAGCACAAGCCCAGCTGCCCAAGAGGGGCCCGCCAGCACCAGCCTACCTGCCCAGGAGGCCACCGCCAGCACAAGCCCCGCTGGGCCATGAAGGACCTCAAGCAAAAGCCCCGCTGGGCCATGAAGGACTGCCAGCACAAGCCCCGCTGGGCCATGAAGGACCGCCAGCAAAAGCCCCGCTGGGCCATGAAGGACTGCCAGCAGCTGAGCCCCTGCAATGGAGACCGCCGCCTCAAGCACCGCTGAACAGGGCACCGCCATCTCAAGCACCGCTGCACAGGGCACCGACATCTCACGCACCGCTGAACAGGCCACCGCCATCTCACGCATCGCTGAACAGGGCACCTCCATCTCACGCACCGCTGCACAGGGCACCGCCATATCACGCACCGCTGCACATGGCACCGCCATCTCAAGCACTGTTGAACAGGGCACCACCGTCTTAAGCACTGCTGCACAGGGCACTGCCATCTCAAGCACCGCTGAACAGGGCAACCGCCGTCTCAAGCCCACCCACTGTAGAGTCTTGAGAGACTGTGGCTTTGGACTCCCCGGGATGTAACAGTGGGCATGTGGCCCCCTCGTGGATTTGGCGTCGGGCACTCAAGCGGCTGAGGTGCCCCCCTTTCCCTCCCCCTGAGGTACCTGTTTAGTTGCTGTCTGATGCCCCTGCAGTGTTCTCTCCGTCATGGTCGGGGATCTTGTGTGGGCCTCGCCCATATCGTGTGGTCCCAGTGTTCCACGGACTTTCTTAGAGCACTACCTGGACTACTATGCTTGGTATATATTTTGTACATGGTGTATATATATATTTCTGCCTACTTGCTTTTAATATATTACAATGGTTACACTCATTTTCTATTGTCTTTGCATTCTTCCGGGAGGTTTGGGGAGTGTAACTGTGATGTATTGATTTGCATTAGTGTGTGTGTTGTAGTGGGTGAGGGTGGGGGTGTTGCGTGTGTATGTCCCTGTTTTTTCCGTCCCTCCTCCCCTGTGTCCTAGGTGCTGTCCTCACCGTGGTCTTCGCCGCCGGCGTTCGTACTCCTGGTAGAGGAGCAGAAAGACTATTGCAGGGAGAATTTGGAGTTCCGGATCCATGGCATCCTCGATCCTCGTGGGGTGTGTAGGGGTGAGTGTTTTTCCTTCAGATTCCTGTTTCCGCCGTGTTTTTATCTGCATTGAATCCGCCCCGGAAAAGGTGGTGGATTTGCCTGTCATAATAGTGTGGGTGGTACATTGTCTCCCGCCTGTCTGTTGGCGGTGACCGCTGCGCGGTTTGTTTGTAGCGCCCTGGCGGTCAAAGTTGTCTTTGTTGGCTGTTTCCGCCACGGTCGTAATTGCAATTTTTTTACCACCGGCCTGTTGCCGGTCTTACCGCCGCTTTAACACTGACTATCAGGGTTGTAATGACCACCACTGTGTTTGGTGATGATACTTTGTTATTATCGCAAACTGCTTCTGGCCTTGCTAACCTACTGGAGAAATGTATGGGCTTTTGTAAGGACCATGGTCTAGAAATTAATACATCCAAAACCAAATATATGGTTTTTGGCAACAAAAAATACAAAATGAGGAAACAGATATTTTTGGATGGGGAAGCCCTATGAAGAGTGTCAGATTTGGACTATCTGGGAGTTAGATTGGAGGACTCACATAAATGGCAGGCCCATATATCGAGGTCTTTCTTGAGCCTGAAACAAAGGTCTGGGGGTATTTTAAGATTTTCTGCTAGATCCCGCAGATTTTCTATCACCCCTGCGATAGAAATATACAAGCCCCAAGCCAGGGGGGGCATTAAATGGTGCTGAGCTATGGGACACAGTGACTTGAAGGACTTAGGGCCAGATGTAGCAACTTTGCAAATTGCGAGTTGCAATTTGCGAGTGAGAGCGACTCGCAAATTGCAACTCGCAATTTGCAATGCAGAACGGTGTCTCAGACACCGTCTGCGAGTCGCTATGGGGTCGCAAAGACCCACCTCATTAGTATTAATGAGGTGGGTCGCAAATTGCGGCCTCATAGCGACTATGGGTACTCACGGGTATGGAGGCCTGCTGGGACCAGCAGACCTCCATGTCCGTGACTGCTTTGAAAAAAAAGCAGTTTTTTTTTTTGTTCAAGTGTAGCCCGTTTTCCTTAAAGGAAAACGAGCTGCACTTAAAAAAAAAACCGAAACCTTTAGTTTCGGATTTTTTCAGGGCAGGTAGTGGTCCCTTGGACCACTGCCTACTCTGAAAAAATATTGGTGGGTCCACTCACAAAGGGGAAGGGGTCCCATGGGGACCCCTTTCAATTTGCGAGTGGGTTACCATCCACTTCAAGTGGATGGTAACTGCGACTCCATTTGCGACCGCGTACGCAGTCGCAAATGGAATTGCATACCACTGCGAGTCGCAAATAGGAAGGGAACACCCCTTCCTATTTGCGACTCTGAAATGCATTTTGCGAGTCGGTCCCGACTCGCAAAATGCATTTCTGCATAGCAAACTCCGGTTTGCGACTCACAAACGGCGATTTGTGCCGTTTGCGAGTCGCAAACTGGTTGCTACATCTGGCCCTAACAGCGGAAATCTTTTTCATCAAAGCTTTATTAAAAATACCTTTGCCTATTCGGATGGATTTAAATTTACATTCCATCGCCCATATAGCTGCCCTAGGGCCCTTACTATATTGGATTAGAATTTGGGCTCTGAATATTTATGGCCCATATAGAACATAGCTGAGCACCTTATTGAATACACAAGCAACCAAACAAATTTCGTGGTGTAATTACGTTGAAAACAATTTTGCCAAACTCGGGTTGGATGTTTATTGGTCAGACCCTTCCCATCTTCTAAAAAAAAGCCATGCAGGTCGTAAAGGATGCATATTGGCAAAAACTACAGTTAGAAAAGTTAGCAGAGGTTTCTTCATTTAGTTTGACAGACAGTTTTATTTCAGCCAAATGCCATCATGAATTTGAGCATTATACAGACTTGATTGTATCTCCTTCAGCACGTGCACTTTATATTAGATTCAGATTAGGATCTTTACCACTACGCACTTTTACTTGTAGATGGACACAGAATGAAACATGCCTAGATCTGTGTCCAATGGGATGACAGGATTTGCAAAACCAACCCTCATGGGATTGTGGCATGCGCACTGGCAAAATTCTAAGAGGCAATTTGGCATATTAGAACAAAATCTTTGGGGGACATTTTATAATGTATTTGTATCAAAGTTGATTTAAGTTTGGAGACACAGCCTAACAGCTTAGTATTTTTATGGATATTTTATGAATAATTAGCGTTGAATTGAGAATAAGAACATACTCCTGTGTGAGGTTATTTTTTAAGACCTGATCTAAATTTTAACTTATTTATATTGCATTGTATTTTTATATTTGTATTTTATTGTTGTTCTAGATGCTGTCTATCATATCTAGTGCTAAATGGACGTCTGACAATATTATCTTGAGGATGTCACTTTGCTTTTTTTAATCTTTATTTAAGTGCTTTGTAACATGTGCTTTTATGGTATATTTTTGTACCAAAATAAAGCTATGATGATGATGAACCAGACTCCTTGCCAGATGCCTGGTCTGCAGCCTGCTGCCGCAAACCCTCCAGAGTAGCACATGTCAGCCTCCTCCAGGACCATGGGATCTTCTGGGGCAGGTTTCCCACTCCCTTTGCCATTCTTCCTTCTGGCGGACACCTGGGCCACTCTTTCAGGCTCCAAGGCCTCCTGATCACCCTGACGGGCTGCCATGGGCCGTACTGGGCTGCCATTGACCGGATTGACACACCCACCCACCCAGGGCAAATCCAACATCTCCAAGTGAGACCTGTGTTCCACCTTCTACCAAGGGGAATCCTCCGGGTCATTGCCAAGTAGACAATCTATAGGCATGGTTGGACTCACAGCTATTCTCAAGGCACCTGATTCCTCCCCCCATTCAAAGGGAATATGTGCCACCCAGCACAGGCACTCTGAGTTTTCTCCTGCAACTACTTGGTGAAGTGCATGGGGAACGACCTTGTTCCTCAAACACCAGGTGACTTCTCACAGTAGTCACACTGGCTCCTGTATCTTTCAGAGCCTCCAACCTCTGTCTATTGATGGTCATTCACTGCCAGTATTTCTTATTGTTCTTAGGCAGGAGGGTCCTCTGGCCCATCTCACTGTCCACTAGTGAGACAAGAGTCATCTCAGCTGGCCCCCACCCACCTGAAAACAACTCCTCCCTAAGCGCTACACTGGCCAATCCCTGTGCCTGAACACCAGTAGGTGAGGTGTCCACCTGGGACATTTGGGATCCCTCTCACATGACCTACCGGTCACATGCATAACAGTTTCGGGTACAGTTCTCTACAGGTTTCCCTGTAGAGACCGTGGCTTACTTTCAACTGGGGGCTGGGAATCTTTACCCTCGGAACTAGGTTGGGGCCCTTTAAAGAACTCCCCTTGTTTACCCTTACCCTCCCACTTCTTCTGATGGTGACCCTGCCCACCCTTGGCACGGTCTCCTCCATACCTCTTTTGGACCCTGGTGCTTTCCCAATGGTCTGCTTCCTGAGCAAGCTTTCTAGGGTCAGGCAGCTCGCTGTCAATTAGGTGCTGGTGCAGCTCTGGAAAAGAAAGACTGTACAAGGGCTGACAAGCAATTCAATGTTAAAGCCCCTCATAAGTTGTCACCTTACAGCCCTTCACCCAACCATCCAGTGACCTGCAAAAAGAGTCAACACATTCTAGCCAAGTTTCAGATTCTTTCTTTTTGTAGAACCTAAACTTGTCCTTGTACTAATCAGGGGTGAGACCATATCTTGTTGGCAGGGTATCCTTCATAATAGAGTAGGTGAGTCCCTGAGATTCCCTAAGGATGTCAGAGTGTCCCTCCCCTCTACCTCAAAGTGCTTCCACAGACACGCTCTCCAATGTGCTTCAGGGACCATGTTCATGTGGAGAGCAAACTCACACCCCTTGAACCACAGATTAAAGTTATCTTCCCTCTAGTAATCTTTCACCAGATTTATAGGAATGTGTACCCTCCTCTCAGGCTGCACTGAGGTACTGCTGCCACCATCTCTAATAGACTGGCTCCTCTGATCCATCTCTCTTAAACTGAGCTCATGAGCCAAGAGCATATTTTTCTTGAAACACAGAGAGAAGTACGTGCATTTTTGGGCATTACATCATACTGCAGACAATGGATACCGAATTTTTCTTTGCTGGCCAAACCTTTGGTAGCATTGACCTATAAAGATACACCGAATCCCGTTCCGTGGTCTGAAGATTGTCAGAAAAGTTTTTCCGAATTGCGTAATGCATTGTGTTCGGCTCCTGTGTTGGGTACCCCGACTACAGTAAGCCCTTTACACTGTATGTCCATGAGAAAGAGGGTTGTGCATTGTCAGTGCTGACACAGTCTTTTGGAGACAAGCAGCGCCCATGCGCATATTTTTCGTCAACTTTGGATCCGGTAGCTAAAGCATTGCCGAGTTGCTTGAGAGCCACAGCGGCAGCAGCTGTTTCTATTCGACAGTCTGCTGGGTTAAGCTTTTTCAGAACACAGTGGTGCCAGGGAACACACCCTAAGACTTCGAGTCCTTCCTGTTTCAGACTACAGAAACACAGAGTCTTCTTGGTGAAGTCAAAGATCTTGTTTATTGGCTGCAGCCAGTAACAGGTATCCTAGAAGTACAACACGGTGTATATTCTCAGGAGACTGCCCCTCTTGCAAAGCTAACCTTCTCTTTTATACAAAATATTATGCTTTAGGCAAACATTCCTTATTTTACAGTTGACCATTCACATATTTTCACTACAAAGAAATAGCAGGTTTATGATGACAAGCCAATATTTCCAGTTTGTCCAGCCCTCAATCAATTACCCGGCAAGGCTTAGTACTTCCATCAGATATCGATGGACCCCCAATATAAACGGGCACCTCCTCCTTGTAAAGCAAGTCATAAAGAAAGAAACAGGGACAGGTGTGTGTAAGATTAGGCATGGTTTGTGTGTGATGAAAGGTTTATGATGTGTTGTGCCTTGATACTAATCTCATTCGGCCACTGGGAAAGAAACTGGCCGAACAGGTTTGGCTTCAGGCAGTGGAGTCAGCTTGCCCAGGTCACAGAGGAGTCAGCAAAGATGTACGTGTCCTTCAGACTCGTTTTCAGCATTAGACATTGGCCTATGTGAGGGCAATCATAAAATGGCTGTCGTGTAAATGGAACACGAGGGTTCAGGACGGAAACTCTGATATTCGGGTGATTTTGTTACCCGAATATGAATACAATGCTTGTGCATACTATTCTAATCATTCCCGGTCTGCTGATAGCAAAAACCTTGTGATACGACGACGTTTATAATACGGGTCCAGAATTTTCAGTACCACAGACCCTCCTTTTGCCCTTACATAGGCAATAACCTATACTCACGCTAATCTGAGTCCAGGTCTATACTCATAAAGTCGTTGAGATGTTGCTGTAGCATCATCCTATTACTTAGCTCGTCCCTTGATACAGGTTTCCTTACACACGATGTAGCACAGAGGCCACATATTGCAGGAGCACACTGTACACACAGACAGGACAGGAAAAGAATGGCTAAGATCATCCCAATGACTACCAGAGTCTTCCTTCCCCAGGCGGATATCAGCTCCCAGAACCACCCCATCAATGACCAATCTCCTTTATCCACGTGAATAGATTCGGAGATCTTATGCAGTTTGGAAATGGCCTGGTAGACTGTCGGAGCGTTATCTGGGATGAAACCACAGCAACTTGATTGGATCACTTTACATACCCCACCTCGGTCTGCAAGTATGACGGCTCAGCAGTCAAATTACTAAGGGCACCGGCGGTTTCAACTACTGTGGATTCAACCACCTTTGTCAATTGCCTTATGTTCCTGCTGTTAAATGGCAGAAAACCCTTTACGAAATCTCCAAATTCTTGTCCTGTAGTGTCTTCTTTACTTATGACACCTCTAACTATCCTTGTCTTATGGTAATCTGCCGCGGCCGTGTAGGTGGGAGGTAACAGGAACAAAACAAAACATGTGCCTGAGAAGTCAGGTGGCAACCATGTATAGGCTCTATTATGGCAGATGAAATAGGTACCCTTAGCTGCTAAGAACGAAGGAGAAGTCTGAGACGCAAAAACATATGTTTCAGTGCAGATACTTTTCCCTAACTGAGCTCTGGGATTCTTGCCATTACCTTGCAGACATAGGTGACCCTGATGGGGTACAATCCAAATCGGGGAGGATCTCTTTGCTCGCTGGTTCCCACTCAGAGTAACTCCATATCCTGTTACGTTCCATCCAATATATGCTAGTGTCTCATCTCTCGGGATAGTCTCATAGGAAATATCTTCCCTAATCATATCTACTATACCCTTAGCTAGAGCACTATTCTTAGGATTATCTTTCACAGAACGTAGGGGGTTGGCTTCATACGCATATATGAACACCGTTCTATATGCCCACACAGAACCATTATGGCTGAAAGGTAGGACCAGATAAGGGATACCTTTATCAGTAGTATGAGGCATAAGACCACACACCCAACAGTTAGTTGTGTTCACTACAAATTGGTGTTGGTGTAGAAGCTGAATGAATGAATTGTTGACAAATTCTAATCTTCTGGCAGACTCGTGTTCAGGCAGGGGGTGAAAAGAATGCGAGGAAACAGTAGAAGGAGGTATGGGCTGAGTAATGGGTGCAAATGTCACTTGAAAAGAGAATAAAACATATCCTATTAAAAACGTGATTACACTAAGCAACATGAAAATACTTAATATCAAAAATCGTTTCTTTGTCATTATTATACCCATTCTGGCTTTAAAGTCCATCTGTCTGGCAGGTCTCTCATTCTTGAAAAACTCCATCCTCTCTAATTGCTGCTCGTGGTGGTAGGGTGTTCTATGATAGGGAATGCTTCTGTCAGTCTAGGGCAACTCCCTTAGACCGACCAGAACTGTCGACCTAACGTCTTCAGCTGCACTCCGAAGACTTAGGCAACCACGACCCTACAGCTGAACCCGGATGGCGGTTCGAAAAGAAAAAAAAACAAAAATAAGAAAGTTTCTCAGATGAGAGAGCCGCACTTTAAAAAAAATAGCAAAGGAACGGGAAAAAAATAATTTGTCCTTAGTTCTTGGTCTCAAATTATAACCGCTTTTTCCAGGTACGGTCTGATTCTGGAACAAGAGTTCAGGCTCTGTAGTGTTCAATCGAATTGACGGTGGCACAGCTTCTTGCAAATTATTGTCACTTTCTTGTTCAGAAATTGTTCCTTTTACACGTGCATCGCTAAATGGCAAAAAACGAGGCACAGTCTCAGTCTCAGAGTCAGCGATCCCCTCCTGGACACACCGGTCGTACGGTAGAGGAAAAGGGACCTTCTTGCAGTGTACGCCGTGGATCCAGTTCTTTTTTCCTTCCACTCAAACAGCTGATCTTGTTGAGAGAAGGACGAGGTGGGGGCCGGTCCAACGGGGCTGGTCATTCTTTGTCCGCTGGAAGTTCTTGACCAGTACCCATGATCCAGGATCGATAAGATGTCCTGGAGCTTCAGAGACCTGAGGCAGAGTATCGTGAACCTATTGGTGTAGAACACGCAATTTAGCCGTCAATTCATACAAATAATCAAGCAGTACAGGGTGTTCGATCTCACTGAATTTTGTTGGTCTTGGCACTCCCCATCTGTTGGCCGGGCGGCCGAACACAATTTCATAGGGACTAAGTCCCACTCGCGAATGCACAGTCATTCTTGTTGATAAGAGTGCTAAAGGCAGAGCGTCAGGCCATTTAAGACCAGAGCCCGCTTGTATCTTTGCCAACTTCAGTTTTAGCGTGCCATTATAGCACTCTACTAGTCCAGCTGATTGGGGGTGATTTGCAGCGTGGAATTTTTGCTGGATACCTAGCCCTTCACATACTTTTTTCATCACTCGACCCACAAATTCGCTCCCATTATCACTCCAGACCATTCTTGGCATTCCAAACCTAGGGAAGAATTCTTTGGCAAGGGCTTTAGCTGTGGATAAGGCAGTGTTTTCTTTTAAGGGATAGGCTTCTACCCATCTTGAAAAAGCACAAACAACAACGAGTACGTATTTCAGATTGTTGCACCTTTCCATGTGGATGAAATCTAGCTGCAAAACCTCGAACGGATACGTTGGAGGCGCAAAATGACCAGCTGGAGTTGGGGTTTCCCTACCAGGATTGTATTTCAGACACACCATGCAATTCTTGACCACATTCTCTGCACATTTAGGAATTCCAGCATTTTGCCATACTGGAGCCAACAACTTACAAATCCCTTTCACACTGATATGGGCCATTCCATGAGCCATTGTCACCACGGCAAGCACATACGCATCGGGTAACAACCATCGCTGATGTTCTGACAAGTCAACCCAACAACCATTTTCATCCAATTTACCCGTACTTTCTTTCCACACACTCAACTCTTTCTCTGAAGCTTCAGCTTGAATAGACTTCACACCCTCTATCGTATCTTCACATATTCCAACGTCACCAACCCATCTTGCGGGGCCTGCAACATACATTAGATTCTTCACATCTTTTGCTGTTTCTTTTGCGATTTCGTCAGCAAATGCATTGCCACGACCGACATCATCAGTAACCTTCTTGTGTGCACTGCATTTCACAATCGCAACTTGTAATGGCAAGGTCAGTGACTCAAGAAGCTCATTCACCAACTAACCATGCTGAATTTTAGTTCCATGCGAAGTCAGGAACCCACGTTCTTTCCACAATCGTCCAAAACTATGGGCCACACCAAACGCATACTGGCTGTCGGTATATATGGTCACTTTCATTCCTTTCGATAACACACACGCTCTCGTAAGTACAATCAGCTCTGCTGCTTGAGCTGAATTATGTGGTATACGTGCAGCTTCAACAATCGTATGCAAAGTTGTGACAGCATATGCTGCAGTCTTATCACCATTCGGAAGCTTGAAACATGAACCATCCACCCATAAGGTACCATCACACTTTACAAGAGGAGTATCTTTAAGATCTACTCTCCTTTTTGTTTCTTCTTCTGTCCTAAGAAAACAATCATGTTGTTCAACATCATCTGTTTCTACTGAAATTGGCAATAACGTGGCTGGATTCAACGTATTGCACCTCTTTATGTGCACATGACTCGCTAACAGTGTCAACTCGTAACCTGACAATAGAGCACTAGTTAAATGCTGTGTCTTGGTCCTGTTTAACCCCTTCTGTGCCGCGGACGTAGTGGTTACGTCCCGCGGCACAGTGCTGCTGTGCCGAGGACGTAACCACTACGTCCTCGGCACACAGCCCAGAGGGAGCGCTCTCGCTCCCTCTGTGTGCTTCCCTCCCACCCCCCAAAGTCGGGGATGGAAGGGGAAGCCCTTCCCCTTCCACCCAGACCCCCCCACCCCCCCATAATGACGTCAGCGCGCGATCGCGCGCTGACTTCATTATGGGTTCCTCGCCGCACAGGAAGCCATTTGCTTCCTGTGCGGCGACGAGAGAAGAGGTGAGTTCCTCTTCCCAGTGGGTGGGGGGTTGGGGCTAAAAAGGCACCGGGGAAAAGGAAAGGCTTTTCCTTTTCCCCGGTGTCTCTTTGAGCATTCCTGCTGCCCGATCGCATTGCGATCGGGCAGCAGGAATGCCCACTAGACACCAGGGATTTGTTTTCTTCATTGTTTTTTACGGTTTTTGGCACGCGGGGAGCGGCCCCTTGGGCAAGGGTCGCTCCCCTTTAGGGGGGCAATTACTACGGCCATTTCTGCCCCCCTTGGGGGCAGATTGGCTACTTTTCAGCCAGATCTGCCCCCAAGGGGGGCAGAAAACACTAGATCACCAGGGATTTTTTTTTTTTTTGCATTTGTGTGTTGGGGTGCCCCCTTGGGCAAGGGGCGCCCCCCCCAAGGGGGCAGAGAACTGTTGGCCTTTTCTGCCCCCCTTGGGGGCAGATCGGCCTATTTTTTTTAGGTCCATCTGCCCCCAAGGGGGGCAGAAGCCACTTAGGCACCAGGGATTGTGTGTGTAGTGGATGGGGGGGGCGCCCCCTTGGGCAAGGGTCGCTCCCCTTTGGGGGGCATGTCTTTTCGGGCCATTTCTGCCCCCCTTGAGGGCAGATTGGCTACTTTTTAGCCAGATCTGCCCCCAAGGGGGGCAGAAAACACTAGATCACCAGGGTTTTTTATTTTTATGTGTATTTATGTGGGGGGGGGTGCCCCCTTGGGCAAGGGGCGCCCCCCCAAGGGGGCAGAGAACTGTTGGCCTTTCCTGCCCCCCTTGGGGGCAAATCGGCCTATTTTTTTTAGGGGCAGAAGCCACTTAGGCACCAGGGATTGTGTGTGTAGTGGATGGGGGGGCGCCCCCTTGGGCAAGGGTCGCTCCCCTTTGGGGGGCATGTCTTTTAGGGCCATTTCTGCCCCCCTTGAGGGCAGATCAGCCTATTATTTTTAGGCTGGTCTGCCCCCAAGGGGGGCAGAAACTACTAGAACGCCAGGGATTTTTTTTTTATTTGTTTATTTTTGTGGGGGGGCGTCCCCTTGGTCACGGGGCGCCCCCCCCAAGGGGGGTATTGACCTGTTGCCCATTTCTACACCCCCTGGGGGCAGATGGGCCTATTTTCTTAGGCCCACCTGCCCCCAAGGGGGGCAGAAGCCACTTAGACACCAGGGATAGTGTGTGTGTGTGTGTGTGTGTGTGTATGTGTGTGTGTTAGTGGATGGGTGGGGCCTTGGGCAAGGGTCGCCCCCCACTTTGGGGGCACATGTACCCAGGCCATTTCTGCACCCCTTGGAGACAGATCAGCCTATTATTTTTAGGCTGGTCTGCCCCCAAGGGGGGCAGAAACTACTAGAACGCCAGGGATTTTTTTTTATTTGTTTATTTTTGTGGGGGGCGTCCCCTTGGTCACGGGGCGCCCCCCCAAGGGGGGCATTGACCTGTTGCCCATTTCTACACCCCCTGGGGGCAGATGGGCCTATTTTCTTAGGCCCACCTGCCCCCAAGGGGGGCAGAAGCCACTTAGACACCAGGGATAGTGTGTGTGTGTGTGTGTGTGTGTGTGTGTTAGTGGATGGGTGGGGCCTTGGGCAAGGGTCGCCCCCCACTTTGGGGGCACATGTACCCAGGCCATTTCTGCACCCCTTGGAGACAGATCAGCCTATTATTTTTAGGCTGGTCTGCCCCCAAGGGGGGCAGAAACTACTAGAACGCCAGGGATTTTTTTTTATTTGTTTATTTTTGTGGGGGGGGCGTCCCCTTGGTCACGGGGCACCCCCCCAAGGGGGGCATTGACCTGTTGCCCATTTCTACACCCCCTCGGGGCAGATGGGCCTATTTTCTTAGGCCCACCTGCCCCCAAGGGGGGCAGAAGCCACTTAGCCACCAGGGATAGTGTGTGTGTGTGTGTGTGTGTTAGTGGATGGGTGGGGCCTTGGGCAAGGGTCGCCCCCCACTTTGGGGGCACATGTACCCAGGCCATTTCTGCACCCCTTGGAGACAGATCAGCCTATAATTTTTAGGCTGGTCTGCCCCCAAGGGGGGCAGAAACTACTAGAAAGCCAGGTTTTTTTTTTTATTTGTTTATTTTTGTGGGGGGGCGTCCCCTTGGTCACGGGGCGCCCCCCCAAGGGGGGCATTGACCTGTTGCCCATTTCTACACCCCCTGGGGGCAGATGGGCCTATTTTCTTGGGCCCACCTGCCCCCAAGGGGGGCAGAAGCCACTTAGGCACCAGGGATAGTGTTGTGTGTGTTTTTTTTTTTTTGTTGCTTTTTTTTTTGAGGGCTGTCCCCTTTGGCAAGGGTCGCTCTCCATGGGGACACACTACTAAAGGTATTTTCTGGCTTCCTTGGGGTAGACAGGTCTATTTTATTAGTAGGCCCATCTGCCCCATGGCAGAATCCACTTAGGCACCAATTTCTAAATGTTTGATGGTGGGGTGTTTGTCAACTGAAGAAGTCTTTGCATTTGTGATAAAAAATGTTTTCCTCCTTTTTGTTCTAGTTCAAAACTTTTGCTTTATTTGCTGTGGCTCCTTGCGGTTTTGGCGGTGGTTGACCTGCAGTTTGCACAGTTGCATGTTTTAGGTAAGTACAAACAATTTACTCCAAAGGAGTATTGTTGCCATGCATGAATGACATGTTTGTAGGGGGTGTACTAAATGCAGGATTGTGTGTGAAATTGTCCTTAGGTTTGTGAACAATGATATTTGTTTTGTCTTATTTCTAATTTGCCTTTCTTTCTTTATTTTTAGTGGGATATCATTGGTGATTGCTGTGTAGTTGCTGGTGAATCAAGCTTTTTCAGGCAAGTGAGCGGTATAGTTTTTGAGTTTACAACTCTTACTAACAAGCTCTTTGTCACTTGTCTTACACAGTGCTCGTTGTTGGTGGTGAATTTGTCCAGTTAATTTTAGCAGGAGATATCATGGCTAGCCGCAGGATGACCGCTCAGCAGGTGGTTGGTATGCTTTTTGAGTCACAGTCTGATCATGACTATGAGACAGACTCTGCATCTGAGGCAGAGGAGGAAGTCAGAGATTCTGGCAGTGATGTTTCTCTTGGAGGGGAATCTTCTGATGATGAAGCCACACTCAGTGCAGATGAAGGGCCTGTTGTAGAGGAGGACATTGATGTGCCAATAGTGCACCAACCTGGGGCTGAAAGGTTTCCAGTTATAAGACCTGATGTCTGAGTTGCCCCAAACATGCAGCAGCCAGAGTTGCCTGCCTTTACTGGTCTCCCGGGGTGTAACGCCAATACAGAGAACTTTATGCCTATCAATTTCTTTGAGTTATTCATGGATGATGTGTTTTTGGAAGAGATTGTTGAGCAGACTAATTTGTATGCGGAGCAGCATTTGAGGGACAACGCTGCTAGACTTAGGCCACACTCTAGAGCTGCCCAGTGGATTCCCACTAATTTGGAGGAGTTAAAAAAGTTTTTGGGTTTGACTTTTTTGATGGGGTTGATAAGGAAGCCGTCACTGGCTTCTTATTGGTCTACTAGTCCCTTGATGGCAACAGCTATATTTCCAGCGACCATGAGTCGTAATCGGTATTTGCTTCTTCTTAGGATGCTGCATTTTGTTGACAATGCATTAGCCTTGCCACGAGATCACCCAGATTCTGACCGTCTTTTTAAGATTAGGCCTGTCCTTGATCATTTTGTAGATCGGTTTTCGGAGGTCTATGTTCCAGGCAAAGAGTTAAGTGTGGACGAGTCTTTGGTCCTCTTCAAGGGTCGTTTGGTTTTTAGGCAGTACATTCCTAGCAAAAGGGCACAATATGGAATTAAATTGTATATGCTGTCTGAAAGTAGGACAGGATATATGTATAGTTTCCGTGTGTACACTGGTAGGGATTCCAATATTGACCCCCCTGGTTGTCCTCCCACTTTTGGAGTTACTGAGAAAATTGTGTGGGATCTTGGTAGACGACTGTTCAACAAAGGTCACCATTTGTATGTAGATAACTTCTACACTGGTGTGCAATTGTTCAAGGAATTGTTTAGAGTGGACACAGTTGCTTGTGGCACAATCCGTTCTAACCGGAAAGGCTATCCAAGGGAGCTTGTCTGTAAAAAACTTGAGAGAGGACAGTGCTGTGCCTTGCGGAACGAGGAGCTGCTAGCTTTGAAATTTTCAGATAAGAGGGATGTCTACATGCTAAGTACCATCCATGATGAGAGTACTTCCCCTGTGACTGTTTGGGGCCAGGTTGCTGAAGTGCGCAAACCTGTGTGCATTTTAGATTATAATAAGCACATGGGAGGTGTAGATAGAGTTGACCAGAGGTTGGAACCTTATACTGCTATTCGTAAGTCTTACGTTTGGTATAAGAAGTTAGCACTTCACCTCTTCCACTTAGCAACCTTCAATGCTTTTATTGTGTTTAGGGATAGGTCTCCAGAGTCAAAGATGACTTTTGTGAAATTTCAGGAGTCAGTGATAGAGAGCCTTATTGTGGTGGAACAGGCCAGAGTTCCTAGAGAAGCAGTGGTGGAGGATGTGGCTAGATTGAAAGATCGCCACTTTGCTGAGCACATTCCTCCCACACCCAAAAAAGACTTTCCAGCTAAGAAATGTAGAGTGTGTTTTCGAAGAGGTATCCGGAGGGAGTCTCGAATGTACTGCCCGGATTGTCCTTCCAAGCCTGGGCTGTGTGTCGGTGCTTGTTTTAAGAATTACCACACCCAGAAGAATTTCTGGGAACAACCATGAGTGTAAACTCATGTCTGTTTTGTATTTTCATGTGTTTAGTTTCATGGTTAGCATTTCTGTCATGTTCTTAGTTAGAGCTTTTGTGTTTGTAGTTTTGTAATTCTTTCTACTTAGTTAGGGGTTCCTCTGTTAAAAAAAAAATTAAAAAAAATGATGCCATTGTGGGTGGAGTGGGGCTTGGCTGAGAGTGTACATATTGACTTGCTGTTGGCTACTGCAACACACTGCCAGCCAAACACCAGTCCACACACTCCCATCAGCTGGTGTGATTGTTGTATCAGGCACGTGGGCGTATGTAAGTGATGGGCCCTTGAGTGGCGCTGTCTGTCGATGTGAGTGTTGTAATGTGCTGGGCCCGTGGCTGGCGGTGTGAATGGCCTTGTGTGTGTCATGTATGAAAGTTGTGTGAATGGACTGTAAAGCGGTTGGTGCCTTGTCGCGGCTTTACAGCTCACGAGCTGTGAGTCATTGGTTCAGTTTTTTGCCTTTCAGTTACTAACAGTGCATTTCATTTTTGTGAAAGCTCTTGTTAGTAAAATTTGATCCACTGAACCATCACTCACCCTCGTGCCAAATCCAACCAGTATGTGTGGTAAAAATGACAAAACCTGCTCCGCTGTAATCAGGCGTCGCAGCACACCTGTGACACGCTAGGTGCCTCAGGTTGGACCCCGATGATGAAGCATGCCACCAACTTTGTTGGTGGGTGAGGGGTCTTTTTCACATAACCTAACTGTGTTTCTTTTCAAAATTTTAGTGTTTGGCACATCACGGACGTATGTGGGCACATCAAAACGATATATTACAAAACTACCTGTGTTTGGGGGGGAGAGGGCACCTATGTTTTTGGTCCTGTGTGCGGCCTTCATCTAGGGAAACCTACCAAACCCAGACATTTTATAAAACTAGACACCCCAAGGAGTCCAGGGAGGTGTGGCTTGCGTGGTTCCCCCAACATTTTCTTACCCAGACTCCTCTGTAAACCTCAATGTGCTTAAAAAAAGCATATTTTCCTGACTTTTCTTCGTAGGATCACCACTCCAGCACAAAATTCCTACTCCCCAGTGTTCCCCTCAGCCTCCCAAGTAAAATGACACCTCACTTATGTGGGTCCCCAAAGCAGAGTCAGTCTAAAGATGTATAAAAGAATATGTCCTTATAAACTTGCTGTGCTATCCCCTCTATCTCTACAAGTTTTGGGCCTTATTCTGTTGCAGGCACCTGGCCCACCCACACAAGTGAGGTATCATTTTTATCGGGAGACTTGGGGGAACGCTGGGTGGAAGGAAATTTGTGGCTCCACTCAGATTCCAGAACTTTCTGTCACCGAAATGTGTGGAGAATGTGTTTTTTTAGACAGAATTTGAGGTTTGCAAAGGATTCTGGGTAACATAACCTGGTCCGAGCCACACAAGTCACCCCATCTTGGATTCCCCTAGGTCTCTAGTTTTCAGAAATGCACAGGTTTGGTAGGTTACCTTAGGTGCCAGCTGAGCTAGAGGCCAAAATCTACAGGTAGGCACTGTTTTCAATGAAAAAATGTGATGTGTCCACGTTGCGCTTTGGGGTGTTTCCTGTCGCGGGCGCTAGGCCTACCCACACAAGTGAGGTATCATTTTTATCGGGAGACGTGGGGGAACGCTGGGTGGAAGGAAATTCGTGGCTCCTCTCAGATTCCAGAACTTTCTGCCACAGAAATGTGAGGAACATGTGTTTTTTTAGCCAAATTTTGAGGTTTGCAAAGGATTCTGGGTAACAGAACCTGGTCCGAGCCACACAAGTCACCCCATCTTGGATTCCCCTAGGTCTCTAGTTTTCAGAAATGCACAGGTTTGGTAGGTTTCCCTAGGTGGCGGCTGAGCTACAGCCAAAATCTACAGGTAGGCACTTTGCAAAAAACACCTCTGTTTTCCTTCACCAATTTGGCTGTGTCCACGTTGCGCTTGGGGGCGTTTCCTGTCGCGGGCGCTAGGCCTACCCACACAAGTGAGGTATCATTTTTATCGGGAGACGTGGGGGGACGCTGGGTGGAAGGAAATTTGTGGCTCCTCTCAGATTCCAGAACTTTCTGCCACAGAAATGTGAGGAACATGTGTTTTTTTAGCCAAATTTTGAGGTTTGCAAAGGATTCTGAGTAACAGAACCTGGTCCGAGCCACACAAGTCACCCCATCTTGGATTCCCCTAGGTCTCTAGTTTTCAGAAATGCACAGGTTTGGTAGGTTTCCCTAGGTGGCGGCTGAGCTACAGGCCAAAATCTACAGGTAGGCACTTTGCAAAACACACCTCTGTTTTCCTTCCCCAATTTGGCTGTGTCCACGTTGCGCTTTGGGGCGTTTCCTGTCGCGGGCGCTAGGCCTACCCACACAAGTGAGGTATCATTTTTATCGGGAGACGTAGAGGAACGCTGGGGGGAAGGAAATTCGTGGCTCCTCTCAGATTCCAGAACTTTCTGCCACAGAAATGTGAGGAACATGTGTTTTTTTAGCCACATTTTGAGGTTTGCAAAGGATTCTGGGTAACAGAACCTGGTCCGAGCCACACAAGTCACCCCATCTTGGATTCCCCTAGGTCTCTAGTTTTCAGAAATGCACAGGTTTGGTAGGTTTCCCTAGGTGGCGGCTGAGCTACAGGCCAAAATCTACAGGTAGGCACTTTGCAAAAAACACCTCTGTTTTCCTTCACCAATTTGGCTGTGTCCACGTTGCGCTTTGGGGCGTTTCCTGTCGCGGGCGCTAGGCCTACCCACACAAGTGAGGTATCATTTTTATCGGGAGACGTGGGGGAACGCTGGGTGGAAGGAAATTCGTGGCTCCTCTCAGATTCCAGAACTTTCTGCCACAGAAATGTGAGGAACATGTGTTTTTTTAGCCAAATTTTGAGGTTTGCAAAGGATTCTGGGTAACAGAACCTGGTCCGAGCCACACAAGTCACCCCATCTTGGATTCCCCTAGGTCTCTAGTTTTCAGAAATGCACAGGTTTGGTAGGTTTCCCTAGGTGGCGGCTGAGCTACAGGCCAAAATCTACAGGTAGGCACTTTGCAAAAAACACCTCTGTTTTCCTTCACCAATTTGGCTGTGTCCACGTTGCGCTTTGGGGCGTTTCCTGTCGCGGGCGCTAGGCCTTCCCACACAAGTGAGGTATCATTTTTATCGGGAGACGTGGGGGAACGCTGGGTGGAAGGAAATTCGTGGCTCCTCTCAGATTCCAGAACTTTCTGCCACAGAAATGTGAGGAACATGTGTTTTTTTAGCCAAATTTTGAGGTTTGCAAAGGATTCTGGGTAACAGAACCTGGTCCGAGCCACACAAGTCACCCCATCTTGGATTCCCCTAGGTCTCTAGTTTTCAGAAATGCACAGGTTTGGTAGGTTTCCCTAGGTGGCGGCTGAGCTACAGGCCAAAATCTACAGGTAGGCACTTTGCAAAAAACACCTCTGTTTTCCTTCACCAATTTGGCTGTGTCCACGTTGCGCTTTGGGGCGTTTCCTGTCGCGGGCGCTAGGCCTACCCACACAAGTGAGGTATCATTTTTATCGGGAGACGTGGGGGAACGCTGGGTGGAAGGAAATTCGTGGCTCCTCTCAGATTCCAGAACTTTCTGCCACAGAAATGTGAGGAACATGTGTTTTTTTAGCCAAATTTTGAGGTTTGCAAAGGATTCTGGGTAACAGAACCTGGTCCGAGCCACACAAGTCACCCCATCTTGGATTCCCCTAGGTCTCTAGTTTTCAGAAATGCACAGGTTTGGTAGGTTTCCCTAGGTGGCGGCTGAGCTACAGGCCAAAATCTACAGGTAGGCACTTTGCAAAAAACACCTCTGTTTTCCTTCACCAATTTGGCTGTGTCCACGTTGCGCTTTGGGGCGTTTCCTGTCGCGGGCGCTAGGCCTACCCACACAAGTGAGGTATCATTTTTATCGGGAGACGTGGGGGAACGCTGGGTGGAAGGAAAATTCGTGGCTCCTCTCAGATTCCAGAACTTTCTGCAACAGAAATGTGAGGAACTTGTTTTTTTTTAGCCACATTTTGAGGTTTGCAAAGGATTCTGGGTAACAGAACCTGGTCCGAGCCACACAAGTCACCCTATCTTGGATTCCCCTAGGTCTCTAGTTTTCAGAAATGCACAGGTTTGGTAGGTTTCCCTAGGTGGCGGCTGAGCTACAGGCCAAAATCTACAGGTAGGCACTTTGCAAAAAACACCTCTGTTTTCCTTCACCAATTTGGCTGTGTCCACGTTGCGCTTTGGGCCGTTTCCTGTCGCGGGCGCTAGGCCTACCCACACAAGTGAGGTATCATTTTTATCGGGAGACGTGGGGGAACGCTGGGTGGAAGGAAATTCGTGGCTCCTCTCAGATTCCAGAACTTTCTGCCACAGAAATGTGAGGAACATGTGTTTTTTTAGCCAAATTTTGAGGTTTGCAAAGGATTCTGGGTAACAGAACCTGGTCCGAGCCACACAAGTCACCCCATCTTGGATTCCCCTAGGTCTCTAGTTTTCAGAAATGCACAGGTTTGGTAGGTTTCCCTAGGTGGCGGCTGAGCTACAGACCAAAATCTACAGGTAGGCACTTTGCAAAAAACACCTCTGTTTTCCTTCACCAATTTGGCTGTGTCCACGTTGCGCTTTGGGGCGTTTCCTGTCGCGGGCGCTAGGCCTACCCACACAAGTGAGGTATCATTTTTATCGGGAGACGTGGGGGAACGCTGGGTGGAAGGAAATTCGTGGCTCCTCTCAGATTCCAGAACTTTCTGCAACAGAAATGTGAGGAACATGGTTTTTTTTAGCCACATTTTGAGGTTTGCAAAGGATACTGGGTAACAGAACCTGGTCCGAGCCACACAAGTCACCCCATCTTGGATTCCCCTTGGTCTCTAGTTTTCAGAAATGCACAGGTTTGGTAGGTTTCCCTAGGTGGCGGCAGAGCTACAGGCCAAAATCTACAGGTAGGCACTTTGCAAAAAACACCTCTGTTTTCCTTCACCAATTTGGCTGTGTCCACGTTGCGCTTTGGGGCGTTTCCTGTCGCGGGCGCTAGGCCTACCCACACAAGTGAGGTATCATTTTTATCGGGAGACGTGGGGGAACGCTGGGTGGAAGGAAAATTCGTGGCTCCTCTCAGATTCCAGAACTTTCTGCAACAGAAATGTGAGGAACTTGTTTTTTTTTAGCCACATTTTGAGGTTTGCAAAGGATTCTGGGTAACAGAACCTGGTCCGAGCCACACAAGTCACCCTATCTTGGATTCCCCTAGGTCTCTAGTTTTCAGAAATGCACAGGTTTGGTAGGTTTCCCTAGGTGGCGGCTGAGCTACAGGCCAAAATCTACAGGTAGGCACTTTGCAAAAAACACCTCTGTTTTCCTTCACCAATTTGGCTGTGTCCACGTTGCGCTTTGGGCCGTTTCCTGTCGCGGGCGCTAGGCCTACCCACACAAGTGAGGTATCATTTTTATCGGGAGACGTGGGGGAACGCTGGGTGGAAGGAAATTCGTGGCTCCTCTCAGATTCCAGAACTTTCTGCCACAGAAATGTGAGGAACATGTGTTTTTTTAGCCAAATTTTGAGGTTTGCAAAGGATTCTGGGTAACAGAACCTGGTCCGAGCCACACAAGTCACCCCATCTTGGATTCCCCTAGGTCTCTAGTTTTCAGAAATGCACAGGTTTGGTAGGTTTCCCTAGGTGGCGGCTGAGCTACAGACCAAAATCTACAGGTAGGCACTTTGCAAAAAACACCTCTGTTTTCCTTCACCAATTTGGCTGTGTCCACGTTGCGCTTTGGGGCGTTTCCTGTCGCGGGCGCTAGGCCTACCCACACAAGTGAGGTATCATTTTTATCGGGAGACGTGGGGGAACGCTGGGTGGAAGGAAATTCGTGGCTCCTCTCAGATTCCAGAACTTTCTGCAACAGAAATGTGAGGAACATGGTTTTTTTTAGCCACATTTTGAGGTTTGCAAAGGATACTGGGTAACAGAACCTGGTCCGAGCCACACAAGTCACCCCATCTTGGATTCCCCTTGGTCTCTAGTTTTCAGAAATGTACAGGTTTGGTAGGTTTCCCTAGGTGGCGGCAGAGCTACAGGCCAAAATCTACAGGTAGGCACTTTGCAAAAAACACCTCTGTTTTCCTTCACCAATTTGGCTGTGTCCACGTTGCGCTTTGGGGCGTTTCCTGTCGCGGGCGCTAGGCCTTCCCACACAAGTGAGGTATCATTTTTATGGGGAGACGTGGGGGAACGCTGGGTGGAAGGAAATTCGTGGCTCCTCTCAGATTCCAGAACTTTCTGCCACAGAAATGTGAGGAACATGTGTTTTTTTAGCCAAATTTTGAGGTTTGCAAAGGATTCTGGGTAACAGAACCTGGTCCGAGCCACACAAGTCACCCCATCTTGGATTCCCCTAGGTCTCTAGTTTTCAGAAATGCACAGGTTTGGTAGGTTTCCCTAGGTGGCGGCTGAGCTACAGGCCAAAATCTACAGGTAGGCACTTTGCAAAAAACACCTCTGTTTTCCTTCACCAATTTGGCTGTGTCCACGTTGTGCTTTGGGGCGTTTCCTGTCGCGGGCGCTAGGCCTACCCACACAAGTGAGGTATCATTTTTATCGGGAGACATAGGGGAACGCTGGGGGGACGGAAATACGTGGCTCCTCTCAGATTCCAGAACTTTCTGCCACAGAAATGTGAGGAACATGTGTTTTTTTAGCCACATTTGGAGGTTTGCAAAGGATTCTGGGTAACAGAACCTGGTCCGAGCCACACAAGTCACCCCATCTTGGATTCCCCTAGGTCTCTAGTTTTCAGAAATGCAAAGGTTTGGTAGGTTTCCCTAGGTGGCGGCTGAGCTACAGGCCAAAATCTACAGGTAGGCACTTTGCAAAAAACACCTCTGTTTTCTGTGATGTGTCCACGTTGTGTTTTGGGGCATATCCTGTCGCGGGCGCTAGGCCTACCCACACAAGTGAGGTATCATTTTTATCGGGAGACTTGGGGGAACATAGAATAGCAAAACAAGTGTTATTGCCCCTTGTATTTCTCTACATTTTTTCCTTCCTAATGTAAGACAGTGTGTAAAAAACACGTCTATTTGAGAAATGCCCTGTAATTCACATGCTAGTATGGGCACCCCGGAATTCAGAGATGTGCAAATAACCACTGCTTCTCAACACCTTATCTTGTGCCCATTTTGGAAATACAAAGGTTTTCTTGATAGCTATTTTTTACTCTTTATATTTCAGCAAATGAATTGCTGTATACCCGGCATAGATTGAAAACCCACTGCAGGGTGCAGGTCATTTATTGGCTCTGGGTAGCTAGAGTTCTTGATGAACCTATAAGCCCTATATATCCCCGCAACCAGAAGAGTCCAGCAGACGTAACGGTATATTGCTTTCGAAAATCTGACATTGCTGGAAAAAGTTACAGAGTAAAAAGTAGAGAAAAATTGATGTTTTTTTCACCTCTATTTCAATATTTTTCTTTTTCAGTTGTTATTTTCTGTAGGAAACCCTTGTAGGATCTACACAAATGACCCCTTGCTGAATTCAGATTTTTGTCTACTTTTCATAAATGTTGCGGTTTCTGGGATCCAGCGTTGGTTTCATGCCCATTTCTGTCACTGACTGGAAGGAGGCTGAAAGCACAAAAAATCGTAAAAATGGGGTATGTCCCAGTAAAATGCCAAAATTGTGTTGAAAAATTGGGTTTTCTGATTCAAGGCTGCCTGTTCCTGAAAGCTGGGAAGCTGGTGATTTTATCACCGCAAACCCTTTGTTGATGCCCTTTTCAGGGAAAAAACCACAAGCCTTCTTCTGCAGCCCATTTTCCCAATTTTTTTGAAAAAAACGAAATTTTCACTCTTTTTTGGCTAATTTCTTGGCCTCCTTCTGGGGAACCCACAAAGTCTGGGTACCTCTAGAATCCCTAGGATGTTGGAAAAAAAGGACGCAAATTTGGCGTGGGTAGCTTATGTGAACAAAAAGTTATGAGGGCCTAAGCGCGAACTGCTCCAAATAGCCAAAAAAAGGCTCGGCACAGGAGGGGGAAAAGGCCTGGCAGCGAAGGGGTTAACAACGTGTCCACTGCATGTGGAACCATCACAATCAACATATTATTCATCACTAACCCAGCAGACTGTCGAATAGAAACAGCTGCTGACGCTGTGGCTCTCAAGCAACTCGGCAATGCTTTAGCTACCGGATACAAAGTCGACGAAAAATATGCGCATGGGCGCTGCTTGTCTCCAAAAGACTGTGTCAGCACTGACAATGCACAACCCTCTCTCTCATGGACATACAGTGTAAAGGGCTTACTGTAGTCGGGGGTACCCAACACAGGAGCTGAACACAATGCATTACGCAATTCGGAAAAACTTTTCTGACAATCGTCAGACCACGGAACGGGGTTCGGTGTATCTTTATAGGTCAATGCTACCAAAGGCTTGGCCAGCAAAGAAAAATTCGGTATCCATTGTCTGCAGTATGATGCAATGCCCAAGAAAGCACGTACTTCTCTCTGTGTCCTTGGCACACTCAATTTTGCAATTGCCTGAATTCTTTCTGAGGTCAGTTTCCTTCCCTCCTTCGATAAGAGATGACCTAAGTAGGTCACTTCTTGTCGACAATATTGCAGTTTTGAAAGGGACACTTTGTGATGTAAATCAGACAAATGACGCAACAACAACAAGGTGGCTTCTTTACAAATCTCTTCAGTATCTGTAGCGACTAGCAAATCATCAATGTACTGAATAAGGGTAGCGCCGTCAGGTAAAACAATTGCATCAAGCTGTGTTTTTAAAGCCTGACTATATATTGATGGACTTTCACAGTAGCCTTGAGGAGCGGGTTTGAAGCGGAAACTTCGGCCTCCTAAACTGAATCCAAAAATATCCCTGCTCTCCTCTGCAATCGGGATGCTGGAGAAAGCATTCTTTAAGTCAATCACCGAGAACCAGGTGGCGGAAGCTGGAATCATAGTCAATATGGCAGTGATATCAGGAACAACTGGAAACTGTGGCACAACTATTTTATTTACCTCTCTAAGATCAATCACGAGCCTGTAAACAGGTGGCTTAGAGGGGTCAGTACGTTTCAAAACAGGCAAAACAGGACTATTACAAACGTTGCCTCTTGTCTCTTCAATTACATCTTTTTCAATTAAATCATAAATGATCGCTAGCAACGCCTTTTCACTTTCACTAGAGATCTTGTATTGTTGAATGCGTGGTAATTTAACATTGGCTTTCAATGTCACAACATAAGGCGGTATTTCCAACAGACCCACATCATTAGGACCAGTAGCCCAAATGGTATCAGGAAGAAACGACAATTCAGTCGGAAGTTTATCCTTCAACAAATACATTGGAGAGACCAATTTCCTACCCAGTGTAAGTTGTACTCCCGAAGGAGAACAATATAATGTCGCATACAATCTTTTCAACAAATCCAATCCTAACAAGTTTTCACCACAACCTGTCGTCAGAATAAGGGGTGCTTCCAATTAACAAGGTCCAACAGAAAGGGACATAGGACTAGAAATCGGGTTCCTAACCGAGGCGCCAGAAAAACCTACTGAAACATTCATCTCGCCAGACAAAGGTGCGCCAGGGAGTTTTGAGTGCATAATAGAACTCTTTGTACCACCAGTATCCAACAGAAAAGGCTCCGACACACCTGAGGTAATCACCTTAACATAAGGTCCATTCTGATCCACTGGAACTAAAAAAACTCCCTCTCTTCGTCTATGGCTGTCCTAGCAATTATTACCTTCCAGATTCTCATCTTCTGCATAGTAGTCGTCAGCATAGTACTGAGCCGTCCTACCAGACGTGTTATGTTGCTGGTCAAAACTATTCATTGAGTTTTGAGCCGGAAAGGAACGCGTGTTCTGGGGGAAACTTCCACGTCCTCTACCTCTAGGAGCTTGTTGAACACCTCGACCTCTTGCGCCAGAAGCACCATTCGTACGCTGTAACAAAATAGGACAACTATACTTGAAATGACCCTCTTCTTTACAATATGAACACTGATTGGGACCTACAGGAACACGTGGTTGAGAAAACTCGAACCTTTGCGAGTTTCTCTGGAACTGTTGAGGTTGCTGATAGTTACTCTGACCACCACGTGGTGGATACGCCTGTTGTAAAAGAACCTTCGTCTTTAATTCTTTAGTTTTCTTGTCTGCTCTATCCTTCTCATCTTTATCCCTATTTTCGTAGTACTGTGCAGTAGCCAATATTTTTGCTGAAGAGGAAACGGCCCAAGAACTCTCTGAATCCTTCAATTTCTTACACAGCTCGGCAAGCAAATTGTGCACAAACTTGTCGACGAACAGCCGTTGACCACCTTCTGTACTCATATTTTGACCACTGTGGTCGATAAATGTTTCCTCAAACCTGGTGAAGAAATCAGACACTGTTTCATCTTTCTTCTGCTTACACGCAGACAATTTATCCCAATTCACACGCATCGCAGGCATTAAAGTCTTCATGTAAGTAATGATCCTAGCAGGCAGTTCTGCTACCAAAGGCTCAGGCTTGGCACCACCAACTTGTCTATCATTTGCAGCACTAATATTAGCCCATGAGTCACCTAACTCTTGTGCATGATCTGTATGGCGAATCAATCCCCACAAAGGCTGTGGAACAACATTCCCAAATAACATGTCTATGTCGGCTAAATTCATAATGCATGAGTCTGCAGTCTGTGATAATTCCTTATAATTCCCTGCAGGGTTTTTACGGGGATCAGGCAAAGTCTGCTTAAGGGCTAAAACTTCAGCTCGCTTCCACGGAACATGTACCCAAACACGCTGAAAATGAGCTGGGACAGCATCAATTTGATTAGCAACATCAGCCGCAACAGCGTCCTTCCATACCGGAGGGACTTCTCTCATTGGGTACTGTCGCACCTTTTTTTTAACAGAGGAGTCATGTTGGAACAATGACTGAGAAGGATCCTTATTCCTAAAGGACAACAACGTCGCAACTGCTGTCTCAACATCCGAACCCACAATCGTGCCCTTTGCAAACTCAAACCGTACACGGCACAAATCAGGCGGATTTGTTTCCAAATCATTATCTTCCAATTCCTCACAAAGGAAAGCACACATTTTCTCAAAAACGTATCTTTGTTTCGGTGCTTCCCATTGGCGGAAGACATCCATAACAGACTCTACATCGTATCTTAAAGGGTAAACAACCCATTTACGTGCCATACGGTCAAACATTTCTCTCTCTTGAGAATTAGGCAGTTGACTACGCGACTGCTTACGCTCCGAATCTGGGGTCACACCAGACGACCCAAAGAGAGGAAATATAAGGCTGGCAACAGTATCTGTCATTCTCTGTCGGACAGAAGGAGAAGTTGATGAAAGAACAGGAGGAAAAACAGAGGGAGGCAAGGCAGACGCAGAAGCAGACGCAGAGGCAGTATCAGGAAGAATACCAGAAGAGGCAGTCGATGTAGTACATAAAGTCGCAGGAGGTACAGATGGAGCAGGTAGCGAAGTCGGCGGCCCTTGAAGGGGCTGCGCCATAGTAGTAGGAGCCAACTGAAAAGGAGCTGGCGGCTGTGGAAGAACCTGAGGCACAATAACCGGAGGTTGCACAGCTAAAGGTTGCGGAGGTGCTGTAGCATTCTGCGCATAAGGGGGTGGCGAACTCAACAAGTGTGACATTAAAGGATCTTTCTCAAGTTCTTTTGCTGCATCTTGCTGAAGAAGCGGAAGAACTGGATAACATTTATCGGTCACCAATTTACTTTGCCTGTGCAACTGCTCATTCATCTGTTCTTCTTCATCATCTTTAAACTGTATGGCAGCTTGCATTATCGAGATACCCTCTTCCCTCTTATTTCTCTTTGCTAATTTAATTTCCTTCTGTTTGGCTTCCTTACGCCATAGGCGGAAAGAGTCAAACATCGCCGGCCGGGCTTTCTTCTTAAAAAGTTTAACCTCCAGATTATTCAGAATCTCTGTGTCAAAACTGCCATATTGGGGCCATTTTAAAACACCATCTTTCCTGGTGTATCGGATCCATACTTCATTATATATGATGGGGCCTATGCCATGTTTCACATATAGTTCATAGGTTGGAGTTCCAATCGGAGGAACCGGACACGAGTCCTCCAATCGGGAATCCCTATTATAACCAAGACAAAACAAATTTCCATATCTGCTAAGACCAGGCATCTTCGCTCTCTAGTCTAGCTTCAAACTTCAAAGGATTATCGAATACGATAGTCTCGTGAATACACGAATCCCTCGGCTTTGGTACTTGCAAGTTCCAAATCAAAGATCCCAAGGGGATACCAAACTAAGAACCAAACTAAGGACTGGGAGACGCTCCACTTATACTTAACTGAGGTATCGATGACGTCACCAGAAGACTCGTTTATCGTTTCGCTCTACCAAATCATCAAAGGTCCAAAACAGGGCGATAGTCAGGGCAGCAGTCCTTCGTAGCCGTTGGAAAGCGGGGAACCTCGCAGCAAAGACTTTCCGACCACGTTGACATACAGGGGTCGATGAAGTGACGGCCTTCCTCCAGAATTTTCACACGAAGCTCCTCATAAACCTCTGGCTTGGACTGGTACCGCTGAAATCGCCCTACGTTGGGCGCCAACTGAAGTACTGGGTTTTTCAGAACCCAGTGGTGCCAGGGAACACACCCTAAGACTTCGAGTCCTTCCTGTTTCAGACTACAGAATCACAGAGTCTTCTTGGTGAAGTCAAAGATCTTGTTTATTGGCTGCAGCCAGTAACAGGTATCCTAGAAGTACAACACGGTGTATATTCTCAGGAGACTGCCCCTCTTGCAAAGCTAACCTTCTCTTTTATACAAAATATTATGCTTTAGGCAAACATTCCTTATTTTACAGTTGACCATTCACATATTTTCACTACAAAGAAATAGCAGGTTTATGATGACAAGCCCATATTCCAGTTTGTCCAGCCCTCAATCAATTACCCGGCAAGGCTTAGTATTTCCATCAGATATCGACGGAACCCCAATATAAACGGGCACCTCCTTGTAAAGCAAGTCATAAAGAAAGAAACAGGGACAGGTGTGTGTAAGATTAGGCATGGTTTGTGTGTGATGAAAGGTTTATGATGTGTTGTGCCTTGATACTAATCTCATTCGGCCACTGGGAAAGAAACTGGCCGAACAGGTTTGGCTTCAGGCAGTGGAGTCAGCTTGCCCAGGTCACAGAGGAGTCAGCAAAGATGTACGTGTCCTTCAGACTCGTTTTCAGCATTAGACATTGGCCTATGTGAGGGCAATCATAAAATGGCTGTCGTTTAAATGGAACACGAGGGTTCAGGACGGAAACTCTGATATTCGGGTGATTTTTTTACCCGAATATGAATACAATGCTTGTGCATACTATTCTAATCATTCCCGGTCTGCTGATACCAAAATCGTTGTGATACGACGACGTTTATAACACGGGTCCAGAATTTTCAGTACCACATTCTCTTCAATGGACAGCCTGTTCTCTACCATCTCCCTCTCCATCTTAAGCCTCTCTAACTCAAACAGATACATTCTCTCTGCCTTTCTGTCCAGCATCTCATCAGGAGTCAGACCCTTGGATGACACATTCCTACCTGCCCTGCAGACCCTCCCCTAGGCAGAATATGTACATCCACTACACCATCTGGATTACTCTGCACCTCCTCACCCTCCTTCTCCTCCTCTGTGTGCCCCACAGCTCCCTTTGCTGCCACTCAGGCCCTCAATGCCTTTTGCAGCTCCTCCATCCTGGAGTAACTCTTGATTGGGCAGGCAAGATCCAAACAAAACTGATTCATTTGAGCCACTGTATACTCCTCCAGTTTTTCCAGCTCAAAAACAGCCTTGGAAGCCACAGCTGGTTCATCCCCAGATTGAGACATGTTGGTAAGGTTCACTCAAAAAAGCAAAAATCCAAAAAGAACCGAGAGTTCCCAAGACAATTTCAAAAATCACAAAACATGGAAGCTGAGAAAGTCCAAAAAGAGAAAAAAACAAAACAAGGTGTACGTGCTCATGTAATAGTCTGCACTGAAAACAGTAGTGTACACTTAATCACTGTATATCAAGTCCATATACACGTTCTATTATCACCACTGATAACCTATGTAAAAATGGGGTCTCTGGTTGACAGTCAGTTTGCACTCTGTCCAAGCATGGACCTCACTCTAGTTAGGTCAATGGAGATACACACCTTAGATAACCCCTGCTCACCTCCTTAGTAGCTTGGCACAAGCAGTCAGGCTTATCTCAAAGGCAATGTGTAAAGTATTTGTAACAACACACACAGTAATACAGTGAATACATCCCAAAGTGGACACCAGAGCAGTTTAAAAAATAGCCAATATTTATCTGAATCGAACACAACCAAAACAACAAAAATCTAACATACACTAAGAAAGTTATGATTTTTTAAGGTCAAAAGATTCTTACTCCATGGAAAACAATTGAAATGTTGTTTTTACACAAAGTACCTGGTTTGCATAAACAATAAAGCTGCACAGGTGAGCGTGCGTTGGATAAGTCAATGATGCGTTGATTCCTTACTCCCAAGTGAGGCAGTGCATTGTTTCTTCTCCAGTCAGGTAGGCGATGCATCATTTTTCTCTCCCGCAAAAGAGTGATGCGTCGATTTTTTCGGACGGGCCCCTCGGTTCCGCGCATGTTCACAATGATTTTTGACACCCAGCGATGATGCATGTGAAATCCGGCTGCAGGGTGATGGAAAACAGTGCTATGTGGGGTTTTCAGCAGCCGCAAGCGGGTGTTGCCTCATTCCTCTAGCCGCAATGCAGGTGATGCATCGATTTCCCAGCCGCGATGCAGGGGTTGCGTTGATTTCAGCTGCGAGGTGGGTGGCGCATAGTTTTTGGAGCCACGTTGCAGGTGGTGCGCCAAAATTCCCACCCCCCACGGCTTCCTGTGCATGGATTTCAGTCCTTGTTCTACCAGCTTCACCTTTCAAGGGCCTTGGGACTGGATAGGGCACCACTTGGCAGTAGTCTCAGCAGAGTCCAGGCGCTAGCAGAGGACGTCTTTGATGGCCCTGAGCCTTCAAAACTGGAGGCAAACTCAGTCAGTCCAAGCCCGTGGAGACACTTCACAAGCAGGAATATAACACAAAGTCCAGTCTTTGTCTTCTTTCAGGCAGAGCAGCAACTGCAGGCCAACCTAGCAAAGCACAGTCACAGGCAAAAGGGCAGTACTCCTTTAACTCTTCAGCTCTTCTCCTTGGCAGAGGTTCCTCTTGATTCCAGAAGAAATCTGAAAATCTGGGTTTTTTCAGGCCACTACCTATACCCCTTTCTGCCTTTGAAGTAGGCAAACTCCAAAGGAAAGTCTCTGTAGTTCACAGGATCCTGCCTTGCCTAGGTCTGACTCACACCAGGGGGTTGGAGAATGCATGGTGTAAGGGTAGGCACAGCCCGTTCAGGTATAAATGACCACTCTTCCCTCCACTCTAGCCCACATGGCCCATTAGGATAGGCAGGCTATACCCTAGTTCCCTATGTGTCAGTGTCTAGAGGAGATTCACCAATAGCCCAACTGTCAGTCTGACCCAGACAGGGAATACACAAGCACGAAGAGTCACAGAATGGTTTACACAAGAAAATGCCCACTTTCTAAAAGTGGCATTTTCAAACTGACAATTTTAAAATCAATGTTACCAAAAGATGTATTTTTAAATTGTGAGTTCAGAGACACCAAACTTCACAATTCTATCTGCTTCCAAATAGAAACTTAACTTAAAATATATTTAAAGACAGCCCCCATGTTAGCCAATGAAAGAGAAAGGCCTTGCAACAGTGAAAAACAAATTTGGCAGTATTTTACTGTTAGAACATGTAAAACACATCAGCACATGTCCCACCTTTAACATACACTGCACCCTGCCCATGGGGCTATCTAGGGCCTACCTTAGTGGTGCCTTACATGTATAAAAAGGGAAGGTTTGGGCCTGGCAAGTGGGTACACTTGCCAGGTCGAATAGGCAGCTTAAAACTTCACACATAGACAGTACAGTGGCAGGTCTGAGCAATGTCTACAGGTCTACTCATATGGGTGGCACAATCAGTGCTGCAGGCCCACTAATAGCATTTGATTTACAGGTCCTGGGTACCTCTAGTTCACTTTATTAGGGACTTACTAGTAAATCAAAAATGTCAATCAAGGAAAAGCCAATTACACATGCATGTTACACAGGTAGCACTCGCACTTTAGCACTGGTCAGCAGTGGTAAAGCACCCAGAGTACCAAAAGCAGCAAAAACAGAGTCCAGCACACAGACAAAACATAGGAAGCAGTGGCAAAAAGACAGGGGAGACCACACCAGGTCGAACAAATACATATCCAAAATCATCACTCCCTTGCCACTTCCCAATTGCATTTCAAGTGAACCATCCTTCATCAGAGGATCTGCAAATCGAAAGGTATTTGCCAATGAGAAATAAAATAATTCTCTTACAGAACACTACCAGCTAAGCCCTGGTGTAAACCATGCAGGTGACAAAGGACTTCCACAAGCAATTATAAGTACAATTGTAAATACACGCCTGCCACGCACTGTGTGTACTACATGCTGTCTGTGCTCATGTGTCAGTGTCAATTAATAAAATCAAATGCATAACATATGCTACTTAAAAAATACAATCAGCAGCATGATATTTGATGTGAGCCAAAAACATTATATGCCATAAATTGACTCATGTACCTCATCATAAAATATTTGCCCTGCGTGGAGTGAGGTGAGTCGAGCGGAGAATTGAAACAATTCTATTCTGTGGTGAGAAACTGTCCCCGTAACGTTTACAATTGAATTATACTATTAACCCTGAAGCATAGGATTCTTGTATAGAAGGCAACTATTCTGAACTCAATTCAATAAACTTTTGAATAATGACACACTGAAAGTTATTTTATGAACATTCCTTTATGCTTGATGAAGAACCTTGCGGGCAGAAGATAAAGTGTGCCTGTGGGCTAGAGTGGGAATTTCCCTGTCAGCACTGAATTTTACATGTTGACTCCACAGGTGGATTAGAGGCGCTTCACCTACTAAGGCTGTACATTTGTATAAAGAGTGATTTACAGAGGGAAATATACCAGGAGTGCAAAACTGGAAAACTAAACATTTCTGGCCAGGCAGTATACCATATTACAAATTTACAAATGAAAAAGTAAAACTATAAAAAGTGATGCATTATGCAACATAATTTAGTCAACCCTATCTATTAATAATTTGGTGCTCTTACGTATAATTCCACTGACCTTGACAACAGCAATGTGAGATTTCACAAAGAGTACTCCTGTGCACAAAGTTGCAGAGGCTACTATGTGAATGTGTGCTTCTTGAGGTGAAAGGTAGATTTTTAGCTTCGGGAAATGACTTTTATGTTGCCAATCACACAGCATACCCTCAACAATAAAGTTTTGCAAATGTCATGACAAAAGTATGTTATGTAATTGATTATGTGGCAAGCTGAAGTAATAGTGTTCCTTTTTTTGCTTCTTAAGTGACACTGGAGAACCTGCATATTCAGCAAAAAAATATGGCCCATATTTACACTTTTTTAGCGCCGCATTTGCATAATTTTTTTAGGAAAAAGCAGTGCAAACTTACAAAATACAATTGTATTTGTAAGTTTGCAGTGCTTTTGCGTCAAAAAGCGGAGCAAATGCGGCACTAAAAAAGTATAAATATGGGCCTATGTTTGTGTTTATTTACTGTTGCACACATCTCACAGACACACATACCCATCGACTGATTGAGAACTATACTTCTGCCTTCTATGTAAGATAGAATTTTAGAAGGAAGGTTTTAACCAGTCAGCAGAGATGGTGTCTCGGTGCCCAGACCCTATCTAGGGTTACGGAGGAAATCTCTGAGGCAGGATTTAGAACTCTGAAGATAGTTTACCCCATCACAACGGTGAAAAATATTGTGTCCACCAAAATCTAAATCCCCTTCCATCCTATGGGATCTAGGTTTCGACAGAGAAGGCCATCTGTCACCATTGTGGCAGAGTAACCTATCTGCCGAGTTTTAAATCAGACACTGCAACAGCCGATACTGATACTGAGACTACATCTGAGGGAGAGGAAAATGGAGCAAAATCTGGAAGTGAGTTTCAGTTGGCATAGTTCCATCCAGTGACTCATCTTCTAGCAATTCTGAGATATACAATGATGGTAATCGTGCAATCCTTCTCAAGCATCGTCTGTGCAGTGGAGCAACTGTGGCAGGTTAGCTCAACCCAGAGAGCAAGTGCATGTGACGGAAGACACAGACTGAGTTCTCTGTTAGCATATCCCAAATTTAGTTCAGCCCCAAATTCCACCTTTCACTGGCAAGGCTGGATTTAAAGTTGATAGGGCCAATATTTTGCCATTTGACTGCATTCATCTCTTTTTGGATGTTGTCTTCCTTGAGCAAATTGTGTAGCAAACAAACAATTTCTGAGAGAGCATGGAGGAACTGTATGGCCTCATTTTAGGGCATACCAGTGGACTCCCACTTCACTTGAGGAGTTGAAGATATTTTTGGGCCTTACACTCAAAATGGGGATAGTGCACAAACCAAGCATGCAGTCCTACTCGTCTGCTGGCATGATCTGGTTAATCCTCATTTTTGCACTTTACATGAGCAGAAATCATTTTTTGCTTTTGCAGCATATGCTGCATTTCAACGTCAATTCTGCTGCATTGCCTGGGACCATCCAGTCCATGTCAGGTTTTTCAAAATTCAGACTGTCATGGAACATTTGTCTTCCACGTTTCCAGAGATTTACACTCCTGGAAAGAATATAGTGATTGATGAGTCCTTGATCGTGTACAAAGGGTGGCTGCTGTTCAGGCAGTACATTGAGCGCAAAAGAGCTCACTATAGCATCAAGTTGTACATGCTTTGTGAAAGGCTTTACTGGCTATGTGTACAGCATGAGAGTGTATATAGGGAAGGACTCCACACTAAAGGGAGAAAAGAGTGAGAGAGAGGGCGGCAGCGACGCAAGGACTCAGAGCGCAGAGCACAGCGGCACCGAGCCTTCGATGAATTGAAGAATCCCAGAATCCTGGAATCCTTGGACATAATCCATGCGCGGCCCCTGTGATTCGAAAGAGAGGAGCGTCTGCGATATGGAGACAAGGAGACACGGAGTGGAGGAGAGGTGAGGTAGCCACACGGTTCTCTTGCCCAGCCCAGTACAGCCCAATGCTGCCCAGTACATTACACAGCCCAGCCCAGCATATGGCCTATCATCACCCCGCGCTCAGCACTTGTGAAAGCCTCTGCAAGGCGAGCGGGTGAGGGGGCTAACAGGGGGCTGGTAGAAGGGCAGATGGGCAGACGGGCAGAGAGGATCCTAGAAACTGCCCTGGGCATCTATATTTACCTGTCTATCACTGGGGGCATTGTCGGAGTTCACCGTGATTCACCGGAGATGTACTGGAGCCTGTAGGAGCCTGCGAGAGGTTACGAGGTCACAGGTGGCCATAGAGCTGCAGAGGGGGCTGCAGAGGGGGTCTCCCGGGGGACCTGGAGCACCTTTGAGTAATGCATGGGGGACTGCGCTGTGATCGGAAGCCCCATGCCCCAAGTGTAGAAACCTGAGGAATTGAACATCTTGCTTTCCTCCACTCCTGGCTCCCTGAGTGTCCCTGTGTTATCTGCAGAGTCTGTTAAGGCACCTCGTAGTCAAGTGCAACTGCTGCTGGTGCGGCGCCTGCACGGTGAGCGGATAGCAGTTAGTGCAGTGAGGTGCTGCAGGAGTTGCAGGGAGAAAGATGCAAGGCAACGGCCGGTCTCAGCCAGTCTCAGCCAGTCTCAGCCCCTGACTGTCTTGAGATCTCTATCAGCAAACTGGTGCCTCTTAGCAGTTGCAGCAGCAGTGACTACAACTACGGTAGACTGCAGCAGACTGTGACAGACTTGACTGCAATGGACTACAAACGGCCTGTGTCATATCGTAAGTGGCAAGAGGCTGACAAGTGGCTGTGAAGCGGCAAGTGAATGAGGAGAAAGAGGAGGAGGGGCTGAGAGTGTATAAAAGAGTATACAAGAGTACAAAGGAGTATAAAGGAGTATACAGGGACGCAAAATGGGCAGACGGAAGGGGGGGCCCCCAAGGCAACTCTAAAATCAATAAAACTTTAGGCGCTTTTCTACAAAAGGCTGTTGGTGCCTTAGACAAAAAGATCGAGAAGGCCGAACGTCACTTGTCTACCCCGGTAACAATGGCACCTGCCTCTCTACCATCATCCCCACCCCCGCCACAGCTATCCTCACAGCCTCTACTATCTCTGTCTCCAGTCTCAGCATACCCAGCACACACAGCTAAACCCAGCTCCCCCACAGGTTAACCATTCAGACAATATCGGGAGATTCCCTGTGCGGCCTTGGACGAGGCTCTCGTAACAGACTTTGTATCACCATCGTTGGGCCCTCTGGCTGGGCCACTAGCTTCGGAGCCAAAAGGAAAAAGAAAGCGTGGAGTTACCAATCTAGGAAATAAACGTGCACGTACAATGAGCTCCACTCACCCTAGGCCTGAACTTGGTAATAATGGACCCAAAACACCTGAGGAGGGCACCATTGGCCCATCAACATTTGAGTACACAATGGAGGAGCTCACTCAGCGGCTGTGCCCTATTGATCTCCGTTTAAAGGCCATTGAAGACAAATTGGGGGGGGTCGTTCAGCCCTGTGGGCTCCGCACCACTGTTCGAGCTAAACCCCAACTACACTGCCAGCTCCAGGACAATCTGCTGGCACTGGCACTGGTAGCAAGGCCCCTCCACACTCTACTGAGGGTTCAATGCCACCTAAGGTTCGACGTTCTCATTTTTGCACCAATGATGCAGATACTGTTAATAAGAGAGCATGTGGTGTTGCCCGACAACTAATTTAGTGTCTAAGACGCCTAAAGCTTCTAATATATACGAGTATCAATTAGTCAGCCCCTCAGTGACGGACTTGTGGCCTAGCAGAATTAGACCTAGTAGAATCCGTCCTGATAACCATGGGGTACAGCCAGAAGTTTTACATTTACCCCCGGAATCTTGTCCGTAATTACAAATGTTCCTAGGCTCCAAACAAATAGAGTGGATGCTTATACAGAGCTGAAAAATAAGGTCATTCATTGGCTGCATGGTAACGCTAAATTAGCTTTTTTTATGGTACCTTCAATATTAATGGTGGGGCGAGCCCATTGAATAAGTCTGGTGAGGGAGACTGTGTTGTCATCAACTTTGACTCACCTGCGTTGGTTGAACAGATCTTCCTAAACTCCTGTAGAGCCAGATCCTCATCTGGAGGTGTTTCCTTGCGTAAACTCTGGTCCTTTTATCCCCCAATACCTGAATTTGCCCCTAGCAGCCTGACACTCGACCTTAGAGGCTCCTCTTGTTGCCACACAGTCACAGTCTGAATGTAGGCAACTTTCATCTTCTCCTCCAGATGTAGACTGACAAATAGCCACAGCTACACAGGGTCTTCCTGGGGCAATGGGGCCAAGATTAATTTTTGGAGAGTTCACTATTCCCAGAGATAAGGAACAAGGGGAGTCCAGAGTAAGAAGCTTGAGAGATGAGTGGATTGCAAATATGGACTCCACGGGCCCCATCCAAACATTATTGTCAGCCCAGAATGATGCTCCTGTCACTGTGTTTGGCTGTAACACGTCCAACCCTGCATCCACTGAATCCACTGGGATGTGTGATAGCACTGGAGATAAAGTCTCTGGGGATTCTAGAGTGGGTAGCTTGGTGACAGATTCAACGAGCAACCTGAACCCTTTGATCCCCACACAGTCTGTACCACAAGCCCAGGATGATGTACCACACGCCGGGCCCAAGTCTAAAATGCAAATTCCAGACTGGGGTCTCTTTATAGATGAACACAAGATATGCCTGTTCCAAGAGACATGGGCCCTCGAGCCCAAGCACAGACCTGGATTTAAGAGTTTCTGGGTCCCAGCATGCAAGGTTACCTCTGGAAGACCCTCGGGTGGACTACTAACAGGGGTTAGTAGTTCTCTCAAGTGCCAGGTCAAGGAAGTGGACATCAGTTGTGCTGATTTGCAAGGTTTAATATTATCCACCAAGAGAGAAAAGCCACTACTATTGGTGAATATATATAGCAGGAGTACAGGCAGCAACCGCGAATCTGATGTTTTAATGATTCTTGATAACACTTTATCCAGTAGATCCACTACCCATTAGATCTTAATTGCAGGGGACTTTAATGATACTTTTGAGCCTTACCCTCTGGCCTAAGAACTTCATCAAGAAGAGGACATTCTCTGGGGCATCTCGCAATTAGTATTTAGTAAAAGTCTTAGGGGCATATTTATACTCCGTTTGCGCCGAATTTGCGTCGTTTTTTTCGACGCAAATTCAATGCAAAACTAACTCCATATTTATACTTTGGCGTTAGACGCGTCTAGCGGCAAAGTTCATGGAGTTAGCGTCATTTTTTGGCGTGAACACCTTCCTTGCGTTAATGAGATGCAAGGTAGGCGTTCCCGTCTTAAAAAATGACTCCCAGGCATGTGCGTGGTATTTATACTCCCGGGCAAAAATGACGCCCGGGAGTGGGCGGGGCAAAAAACCCCGCATTTGCGCCTCTTTTTAACGCCTGGGTCAGGGCAGGTGTTAAGGGACCTGTGGGCTCAGAATGAGCCCAGAGGTGCCCTCCCCTGCCCCCAGGGACACCCCCTGCCACCCTTGCCCACCCCAGGAGGACACCCAAGGATGGAGGGACCCATCCCAGGGAAGAAAAGGTAAGTTGTGGTAAGCATTTTTTTTAAAAAAAATTGTGGCATAGGGGGGCCTGATTTGTGCCCCCCTACATGCCACTATGCCCAATGACGGACAGAAGTCACCTGGGCATGGCCATTGGGCAAGGGGGCATGACTCCTGTCTTTGCTAAGACAGGAGTCATGCTAATGGCGTCTGGGCGCCCAAAAAAAATGGCGCAAATCGGGTTAAGACGATTTTTTTGCCTCAGCCTGACTTGCCCCATTTTGGGACGCCCAAACGCCATTTTTCCCTACGCCGGCGCTGCCTGGTGTACGTAGTTTTTTTTCACGCACACCTGGCAGCGCCGGTCGGCTAACGCCGGCTAACACCATTCAATAAATACGGCGCCCGCATGGCGCTTCAGAATGGCGTTAGCCGGTGCTAATTTTTTGGCGCAAAACTGCGTTAGCGCAGTTTTGCGTCAAAAAGTATAAATATGGCCCTTAGAATGAGCAGATTGGCTTACCAAATCGTTGATATCACACTTGCATATGGTCTCCGTGCCTGTAATGGTCATTCTTGCTCAGACGCTATACCCTGTCCTACGTTTAGACGTGGAGTCTATAGGAGCCATATTGATTACTTTTTATTAGACATTCGTTTGTGGGGGCATATGGTCGATATGATGGTAAAGAACATGAAGAAAGCGACCATGATCCATTGATTCTATCCATCAGGGGTCTGCTACCTACAATAGAGGACCCCTGATTCCAGGGAGTATGTGAACCAGCTTACTACGGCAAATGACAAACGGAATGTCAGGTGGGATGCTGTAAATTCCTCTCTAGGCTCCCTCTCTTCAATACATAGGGGGTCATTACAACCCTGGCGGACGGTGTTAAAGGTGCGGTAATACCGCAAACAGGCCGGCGGACAAAAAAAGGGAATTATGACCGTGGCGGAAACTGCCAACATAGACAGCCACTTTAACACTCCGACCGCCACGGCGGTAAAGACAAGCAGCGCGGCGGTCACCGCCAACAGACAGGTGGAAGACAATGTACCGCCCACAGTATTACAACACAGCAATCCGCCACCTTTTCCGGGGCGGATTCACCGTGGATAAAAACATGGCGGAAACAGTTTCTGCAATGGGAAAACGTTCACCTTAACACATCCCACGAGGAAGGAGGACACCATGGAGCCGGAATTACAAATCCTACCTACCCTTCTCTTCCTACTCATCTACGAAGACCAGCTCTGGCGGCGGCGAAGACAACGGTGAGTACTGCACCTACGACATAGGGGAGGGGGAGGCAAAAGTTAGGAACACACACATGCAACACCCCCACCCCCACCCTCGCATATTACAACACACACACCAATGCATTTACAAACATCACAGTAACAACCCACAACCCCCCCGGAAGAATGCAAACACAAAACGAAATCAGTTCAAACATTGTAATGTATCAAAATACATGTGTCAAATATATACAGATATATATAAACTCATACAAAGGTATATACAGTACGAGAAGTAGTGCAGATATGCACATCTTAATGTCCGTGCACCACTAGGCCAAAAATGCATGGGCGAGGCCCACACAAGATACCTGTCCACAAACGGAGAGAACACTGCTGGGGCATCAGAGAGAAAAACAACAGGCTCCTCAGGGAGAAGGGAAGAGTGGGGCACCTCAGCCGGATTACAGCACCATGCCACATCCACGACGGGTCTCCATGCTCATTGATGTATCCTGGGGAGTGCAAAGCCACAGTCTCACAAGTCTCTACAGTGTGTGGGTTGCCCACTGTTCCATCCTAGGGAGTGCAAAGCCACAGTCTCACAAGTCTCTACAGTGGGTGGGTTGCCCACTTTTCCATCGTGGGGGAGCAAAGCCACAGTCTCACAAGTCTCTACAGTGGGTGGGTTGCCCACTGTTCCATCCTGGGGAGTACAAAGTCACAGTCTCACAACTCTCTACAGTGGGTGGTTTGCCCACTGTACCATCCTGGGGAGTGCAAAGCCACAGTCTCTCAAGTGGATAACAGTCTCCACTGGTTCTGGAGGGGGACTAGTGCCCCGACTTGATTGGTCTCCCCGTGACAGTTCCTGTCCCGTCACAGTCCCAGCTGCACATGGGATAACGATGCCTGATGTGGCGGTCTTTTCCCTTCTTCTGCGGTGCTTGCCCTGTTCAGCGGTGCATGCCCTGTTCAGCGGTGCTTTGCCATGGCGGTCTCTGGACTTTTCAGCGGTGCTTTGCCATGGCGGTCTCTGGACTGTTCAGCGGTGCTTGCCCTGTTCAGCGGTGCATGCCCTGTTCAGCGGTGATTCGTCATGGCGGTCTCTGGACTGTTCAGCGGTGCTTTGCCATGACGGGCTCTGGACTGTTCAGCGGTGCTTTGCCATGGCGGGCTCTGACCTGTGCATTGGTGTGTGGCATGACCGTCCCTCATTGCCCAGCGGGGCTGTGGCTGCCGGGGCCCTCCTGGGCAATGACTCTGGCGGTGGTCTCCTGACCAGTGACGATACTTGTGCCCTCCTGGGCAATAACTCTGGCGGTGGTCTCCTGACCAGTGACGATACCTGGGCCCTCTGGGCAATGACTCTGGCGGTGGTCTCCTGACCAGTGACGATACTTGGGCCCTCCTGGGCAATGACTCTGGCGGTGGTCTCCTGACCAGTGCCGATACTTGGGCCCTCCTGGGCAATGACTCTGGCGGTGGTCTCCTGACCAGTGACGATACTCGTGCCCTCCTGGGCAATGACTCTGGCGGTGGTCTCCTGACCAGTGACGACGGTGTTGGCGGTGGCGTCCCGGCCGCCGGGAAGGATGCCGCCCTTCTCCGCCGTGATGGTCACACCAGGCTGTGCAGACTTCTTCTGGCCCTTCCCCACCTTTGGTGGAGTCACAGCTGACTCTGAAATCCCCCTGGGACCCCTGTGAGTTGTTTTACCTCCAGTAGTCTTCAGCTGGTCCCGTCGGCCACTTTCCAACTTCAGAGCCTTTACAGGGGGTGGACTGGCAGTGCCTTGGCTCCGTGTCACACTGCCTGCCCTGGTGGCCGGTGCACTCCACACACCTTCAACACGCACCACTGGTACTGGAGGCTTTTTGGGTGAGGCGCTACGACGGGACTGATGAAGTGGAGGGTGGGGACAAAAAGGTCAACTTTACAGAGGGACAGTTTCTGACGAACACTGGGATGGGTAGCTGGACGGGGTCTGGGAGTGGAGGAAGAGGAGGTGGTTGTAGGAGGTGTCACTTTAGGTGTTTTGGGTGCAGGTGCAGGTACTGGAGGCTGTCGTGAGGTGGATGGATGTTGGGTGTGTGGGTGCCCGCGTTTGTGTACTTTGGGAGGGGACGTCACAGACACACTGGGAGAGGACACAGGGGACGTGTAAATGGTAGTGGGGGTGGTGAGTGCATGTGAGCAGGGTGTGGTGCTGGGTGTTCTGGTGCGAGTCCTAGTGCCTGTAGATGTAGTGCATGCAGGTGAGAGTGTAGACAACACTGGGAGGGAGGAGGGGGACACAGTGGAGGCAGTGGATGTTGCTGTGTCTGTATGTGGGTGATGCTTGTGTGAGTGCCTGTGAGATGTGTGGTGCCTATGTTTGCCAGAGCCACTTTTGTGTGTTGAGGTGTGTGCATGCTGGTCTGATGGTGTGCTTGGGATGGGCTGGGGTACAGGGGATTGGGTCTGGGTGGAGGAAGTTGGAGGGGGGAGGCTAGACACAGGGACAATGGCTGCCATCAGTGCTGAGGCCAGAGATTGCAGGGTTCACTGAAGGGCAGCCTGACCAGAATGAATGCCCTCCAGGAATGCATTACCGTGTTGCAACTGCCTTTCTACACCCTGGATGGCATTCACAATGGTAGACTGCCCAACAGTGAGTGACCTGAGGAGGTCAATGGCCTCCTCACTGAGGGCAGCAGGGGTGACTGGGGCAGGGCCTGAGGTGCCTGGGGCGAAGGTGATGCCCACCCTCCTGGGTGAGCGGGCACGAGGCGGCGAAGGCTGAGGGGCTGCTGGGAGGGCGGTACTGGTAGGGGAGGTGGCGGCTGTACCTGTAGAAGTGGGGGGCACAGATGGTGCCGCCACTACAAGGGAGCTCCCATCGGCGGACGAGTCCATGTCGCTGGTTGGTGATCCGGTGGCTGACGTGAAGCTCCCCTCGCCCTCCGTCCCACTGGTGCATTCTGAGTCCATGGTGTGGCCCTCCATGGCCACGTGGGATGCAGCTCCCTCGTGCTCCGGTGCCACTGTACCTCCGCCTGATGATGCTGATGCACAAAAGAACAGGGAGAGCAGAAAAAGGTGGGGGGACGACAGAAGAAAGACAGGTTGAGTGCATGGCATACCGCTACCGTTGGCTGACAATACAGACACAGCAGCCCCATGCACTACGCCGTGCTCCTGCCCTCTACAGATGCAATTCCTGGGATCTGGACTACATGGCTATGGTGGACATCTGCACACATGGATGCCACAGGGGCATCAATACCTGTACTTGGCACTCTCCTGCGGTGGGGTGTAGTGGCACATGGCCTGCATTACGGAGGGGCCTAGCCTATGGAAGTCGCCCTGGCCTAGGGAAACCCACAGCCCTCCTCCCACACCTAGACCCCTCAACTGCGCGCAAAGTCCCCAGAATGAGAGTGTACTCACCCCCTTGTATCTGCTGTGATGCCCTCAAGCGCCCATCCAACTCAGGGTAGGCCACCGCCAGGATCTGGAACATCAGGGGGGTCATGGTGCGACGGGCACCCCTCCCACGTTGGGAGGCCATCCCCAGCTGAGCCTCCGCCGTCTTCTTGCTACAGCGGCGAATGTCCTCCCATCTTTTCCGGCAGTGGGTGCCCCGTCTCTGGTGGGCCCCCAGGGTCCAGACTTTCTTGGCGATGGCACGCCAAACGTCCTTCTTCTGGTGGGCGCTGACCTACATGACATGTACAGGGGAAGAAGAGAAGTCATTACCAACTGCACCGTCGATGTAAGTGTCCCCCCTCCCTACCCTTGCCATGTGGCACATGCATTCACATGCATTCATGTTCCCTGAACTCTGCCCGCTTCCCTCTTACAACCAGCCCTCTCCATCCAGGCCTAGCCCATACAACGTGCTCCCTGTTGGTCTGGAGGACCCCGTCTACTAGTTTCTCCAACTCCTGAGCAGAGAAGGCAGGGGCCCTTTCCCCAGACGCAGCAGCCATCGTCGCTTCCAGACCGAGGTCACAGCAGCACTTGCAGTGTAGGTCCTCTCCTGTCGAAGGTCAGGTATCGAATGATTGAATAGTTAGAAAATGGCGATGACGTCCGTGGCGGTGACGTCTGCGGCGGTGCGTATCATCAACGCCAGCGCACTAGTTCATTGGCTCCTGGGACCCATAGGGTCCAATGTTAACCAATGCTGCATTGCGCCGCGGTCTACCACCGCCTACCGCGACGGTGTGCAACACCAGCGCAGATACCTCACATCTCATTGTCCCAGTTTAGAGGTCAGGCAGCCGCCATTTCAGGGGCCCACATGGCTTCATTTATTTCTGCGTCACACATAGCTAGGCCTACACTCAACACACATACAGAAATGGTTTTGTGTTTGGTGTCGTGTTCTGTGTATCTGTGGGTACATACCTGGAAATTTGTTGAATCTGTGGTCGCTGTTGTCCTTCCTAAATCAAATCAAATCAAATCAAATCAAATCAAATCATTAACATTTATAAAGCGCGCTACTCACCCGTGCGGGTCTCAAGGCGCTAGGGGGGAAAGGGGGGGTTATCGCTGCTCGAACAGCCAAGTCTTTAGGAGTCTCCGGAAAGCGGAGTGGTCCTGGGTGGTCCTGAGGCTGGTGGGGAGGGAGTTCCAGGTCTTGGCCGCCAGGAAGGAGAAAGATCTCCCACCCGCCGTGGAGCGGCGGGTGCGAGGGACGGCAGCAAGTGCGAGGCCAGCGGAGCGGAGGGGGCGGGTGGGGACGTAGAAGCTGAGGCGTCTGTTGAGGTATTCCGGTCCCTTGTTGTGGAGGGCTTTGTGTGCGTGGGTGAGAAGACTGAAGGTGATCCTTTTGCTGACTGGGAGCCAATGCAGGTGTCTCAGGTGTGCGGAGATGTGGCTGTTGCGGGGTACGTCGAGGATGAGGCGGCACTAGGCACCGTCAGCTGGGACAATTGAGAAGGTGGCGGAATCCTCCGGTGTACCGACCGCTGGTGGACCTGTTGACAATGGAGGAGCGACATTTAATCATCACCTTCAGGTTTGACCATGCCACTATCCAGGAACTATGTACCCAGTTGGAGCCTGACCTGATGTCACCAATCCGCCATCCCACTGGAATCCCCCCTGACGTTCAGGTGCTGTCAGTGCTCCATTTCCTTGCAAGTGGGTCTTTTCAGACAACAGTGACCATGGCATCAGGGATGTCCCAGCCTATGTTTTCCAACGTGTTGTCCAGAGTGTTGGCTGCCCTTCTGAAACACGTAAGGAGATACATCATTTTCCCAGAGGTGGAGGATTTGGCTACAGTGAAAGGTGACTTCTATGCCCTTGGACATATCCCCAACATCATAGGTGCCATTGATGGGACCCATGTGGCTCTGCCCCCCCCCCACAGGAGTGAACAGGTGTACAGGAACTGGAAGAGTTATCATTCCATGAATGTACAGATGGTATGTTTGGCAGACCAGTACATCTCCCAGGTAAATGCTAAGTTCTCTGGCTCAGTGCATGACGCCTACATCCTGCGGAATAGCAGCGTCCCTTATATGATGGGTCAACTCCAGAGGCACCGTGTGTGGCTATTAGGGGACTCTGGTTACCCCAACCTGTCCTGGCTACTGACCCCAGTGAGGAATCCCAGGGCAGAGGAACGGTACAATGAGGCCCATGGGTGGACTAGGAGGGTGATCGAACTCACCTTCGGCCTCCTGAAGGCCAGGTTCAGGTGCCTCCATATGACAGGTGGTTCCCTATTCTACTCACCGAAGAAGGTGTGCCAGATCATCATCGCCTGCTCGATGCTTCACAATCTTGCTTTGCGACGCCAGGTGCCTTTTCTGCAGGAGGATGGTCCAGATGACGGTGTTGTGGCAGCTGTGGAGCCCGTGCAGCCTGTAGACAGTGATGAGGAGGAAGCTGAGGAAGAAGACAACGACAACAGGGAGTCAGTCATACAGCAATATTTCCAGTGACACACAGGTGAGAACATTTTCATTTTTACCATTACATTCACTGTCACACGTCTTCTTCTATCCTGTGTGTAATTTCATAGCATTATTTGGTAATTGAGTTGTACCTTTCCATTACGGTTTCACAGGTGTGGTTACCAACGTTTGTTATCTGCTTGCATCCTTCAAGGACTTGTGATGTGTGACATAGGTATGTTGGCTTTACAACTAGAAACGCATTTTGACCTTGTCATTGATAATACATTTTACCAAATCACAGACTGACTCCAGATGTTTTTGTGGTTCAAGGGTGTTTATTGAAGTGCTCAAAAATGGAGGGGTGTTGTACTATGGTGATGGGGGACGGTGGAGGAATGTCCATGGCAGAGTCCAGTCCATTGGTCACACAGGTGCACTGGCCATATAGGCAAAGGAAGTGGAGCTGGGGCAGTTAAAGTATGGACAGGGTAACAATGTGGGACAGTGGGAGGACAATCAGTGTGGTCTCATTTCCTGGCGGGGGTCTTGCCATCTTGCTCTGTCCTGTTCCTGGATCTCAGTGACCGCTTGTGTGGTGGTTGTCTGTCTGCAGGGGGTGGGGTGCTGGTGTGGTGGTCCTCTGGCGGGGCGTCCTGTCCACTAGCGCTGGCGGAGGTGGTGGGCAGTTCATCGTCCATGCTAGTGTCAGGGGCCCCTTGGAGTGCCACGGTGTCCCTCAAGGTCTGCTGTATGTCCTTCAGCACCCCTACGATGGTGCCCAGGGCGGAGCTGATGGTCCTGAGCTCCTCCCTGAACCCCAAATACTGTTCGTCCTGCAGGCGCTGGGTTTCCTGAAACTTGGCCAGGACCGTCGCCATCGTCTCCTGGGGGTGGTGGTATGCTCCCAAGATGGAGGATAGGGCCTCGTTTAGAGTGGGTTCCCTTGGCCTGTCCGCCCCCTGTCGCACAGCAGCCCTCCCAGTTCCCCTGTGTTCCTGTGCCTCCGTCGCCTGGACCGTGAGCCCACTACCACTGCCCCCAGGTCCCTGTTGTTGTTGGGGTGGTGGGTTATCCTGGGTTCCCTGTAGTGGTGGACACACAGCTGATTGAAGTGTCCTGGGTAGCGAGGTATGGGCCCGCTGGGTGGGTGCTGTGCAGGTGTTACCAGAGGGTGGAACGTCAGTGTTGGGCTGTGCCTGTGCAAGGGGAACCGACTGTCCCGAGGCCCACGATGGTCCGGGCTGGTCATCAGGATCCAGTAGGGCAGAGCTGCTATCGTCACTGTGGGCCTCTTCTGTGGGTGGAGTGGAGTGGTCTGGACCCTCCGTTGTGGTGACGGTCCTTCGTGATCCTGCAGGGGCATAAGTGCATGATTATTGCATGTGTGTGTGTCATGGTGTGCAATGGGTGGCTCACCGTGTACACCAGTGCAAGCCTTCCTGTGGGGGGGCTTGTGTGATGATGGTTGGGGGGTGTACTGGGTATGTGCAGTGAGAATGCTTTGGTGATGGGTGTCCATACTTTGTTATGTCATGCAGGGCTTGGTGTAGCAATGTGTGGTTTGTGTTATTAGTACATTAGTGAGGAGTTGGAGTGATAGGGGAGGGTGTGAGGGTAGGGGTGTGTGGTGGCATGCAGGTAGGGTGGGGGATCTGATAGTTAAGATTTGACTTACCAGTGTCCATTCCTCCACCGACTTCTCCGAGGCCCTCTGGATGCATGATGGTCAAGACTTGCTCCTCCCATATTATTAGTTGTGGGAGGGCATGTGGGGGTCCGCCGCCAGTCCGCTGAACCGCGATGTTGTGCCACCTCTTCCTGATGTCCTCCCGATTTCTTGGATGCTGTCCCACAGCGTTGACCCTGTCGACGATTCTGCGCCATAGCTCCATCTTCCTGGCTATGGATGTGTGTTGCACCTGTGAGCCAAATAGCTGTGGCTCTACCCGTAGGATTTCCTCCACCATGACCCTGAGCTCCTCCTCGGAAAACCGGGGGTGTCTTTGGCGTGACATGGGGTGGTGTAGGTGATGTGTGGGGTGGTGTATGTGTTGATGAGTGTGGTGATGTGTAGTGGTGTGTGGTGTTTTGTGCGTGGATGTTGTGTGGGTGAGGGTGTTGTGTGCCTCTGTGTGGTGGGGTTGTCTATTCTGTGCTCTCTCTCTGGCCTTCGTCTCTATTTTTTGGTCGTAGGGGTTTGTGGGTGATGTGGGTGTGTGTTTTATATTGTGTTGGGTGTGTGGGAGTGGTGTGTGTATGTGTACCAGGTGTGTGTATTTCGAATTGTCCAATGTGGCAGTGTTTTGGAGATGTATGTGTATTTTGAGCGCGGCGGTGTGTACCGCCAATGGAATACCGCAGCTGAAAGACCGCCGCGTGGATTCGTGGGTCGTAATAGCATGGGCGTGTTTCTGTTGGCGTGGAGGTGGAGGTTTTGTTTTCGCCAGTTTAACACTGACCTTTGTTGTGGCGGACTTGTGTGGGTGTCTGAATTTCAGTGGATTCCGAGATGTGTGTCATAATAGCTGTGGCGGAATTCCGCTGTCGCGGTGGCGTGTTGGCGCTCTTCTGCACGGCGGTAAGTGCCTTTTACCGCCAATGTTGTAATGACCCCCATAGTCTTTTGGGAGACCAAATGGAGCATATGCTCCTTTTATCCGAGGATGATAACAGGCTCCTGGTTGCTCACATTGAACTATTTGTTTCCTTGATTTTTTTTTTTACCAATGAAGCAGTGGTCGAAATGAGAAACAGGTGCAGTGAGAGGTGGTTCAACCATTCATGCAGGGAAGCCAAGCATAAATTACTGAGGGACCTGAGAAGGGGGATTAGCGAGCCAATAAGACAATCAAGAGAGTGGTATAGGCGGGAACTTTCCAAGGCACGAAGAAGTTGGGAGGAGAAGCGAAGGGCTGCTCTCCTGGAGATTGCAAGAGCTAATGATGCCTCAAAATTTTAGAAGCTGATCTCAAATGACAGTGGCGATCCCCGGCCCTTGCCTGGTACTTCGATTCTCCCGGCAATATGGGTAAATCATTTTGAGTCACTCTACTCAGGGGTAAATTAACCTAATCACAGGGAGTCGACTAGCACTAGGGAAATTGGTGTTCCTTCAATCAAGTTCTCTCTACCGGAAACAAAGGCCACAATAGCTTCCCTCACGTGGAGGAAGGCCCCGGGTCTCAATAAAATTCCTGGTGATCTCTATAAGTCAAACCCCGATATCTGGGCCCCCTACCTGAACAAGGTTTGTAATGCAGTTGCTGCAGGAGCACCTATTCCCTGTACATGGAGGGGAGCTGAAATAGTCCCCCTTTTTAAGAAAAGTAGCCCTTGCGACCCTTCTAACTATGGTCCAATAAGCCTAATCGATAATTTTCAGATAGTTTTTGCAAAGCAGATCTTGTTCCACTTAGAGGAGTGGATTTCAGAAAGTTGGGCCATCTCTGATCTACAGGCAGGTTTTAGGCCTGCGGTTAGTACAATAGATCAAGTCCTGAGGTTTTTAGCAACCAAATCATTTACCTTCAAGCGGCCTTCGATTTGGTACCTAGGAGTAAATTATGGCTGACATTGACCAACATGGGAGTCCCTAAAGGTCTTCTGAACCTTATAGTTCGACTTCATGAAGGCACTTTTGCCTGAATCAGAAGTGGTAAGGATGGTGAACTAACAGATCCAGTTTCCACTGAGAGAGGAGTAAGGCAAGGCTGTGTCCTTGCCCCTACCTTCTTTCTCTTATACATAAACAACTGTATTGAGTATGATTCACCTAGGTTGGCAGGTAAGAAAATTCCAGGACTGCTCTATGCAGACGATACTATCATATTGTCTAAATCACCCCTGGGATTGCAAAATCTGGTCGACCAATTTTTTTTAAGAAAACTAAGTTCATGGTCTGCAGCTCGCGAAAGAAGAAAGTAAAAGCCAGTATATTAATGAACTCTATCCCATTGGTAAGGGTTAATGAGTTTGATTATCTAGGGAAAAGGCTGATGGACTCAGGTAGATGGGATACACATATTAGGAAAGGACCACATATAATATGCCAAAGAGGAGGTCGCAAAGCCAGGGTTGTAGTTAGCCCCCCACTAAATCCCATTGTAGAAATCTACAAAGCCCCGATTCGGGGTGCTTCACTGTATGGTGCAGAGCTATGGGGCTTCCAAGGAGAACAGGATGTACTACACATTAAAGAAAACGATTTTATTAGGCACATGTTCAGGACAGGGAAAGGCACCCCAATGATTCCTCTCAGACTTGATCTCGGGATAAAAAGGCATTAAAGATGTAGCGGGTTTGAGGCCCCTTTTATATTGGATTTGCCTCTGGAAAACAGAGAAATCAGAACCTTTTCGCGAGGCTATCAAAGACCTTACAAGGAATCAAAGCAGCTGGGAAAAGGTCAGATGGCTGAGAGAGATGAAATCAGTCTGGGACGATCTGAGCTTCCCCCAGTTTTGGGAGAGGCCCGAGTTGATCCAAGCCAATGGTATTTCATTGGTCAAATTGAGATATTGGGAGAAGGCTAATAAACAGATTCTCCACAGTAACAGGTTTGGTCGTTTCACAGCAGAATTCCTGCTGGTTAAACAGGAGCCATGTCCCAAGCAATTCCTAGATCTCCCAATACCTGCACGTACTCTATTGCTCCAGTTTAGATATGGTACCTTGCCAGTCAAAAGTTTTACTGCCCGCTGGTCCCAGTTCTGAGGCCGACAAATGCATAAATTGTAATCTATGTGTGGAGTCAATTGAGCATGTTCTTTTCTTTTGCCCCCTATACAAGAGCCCAAGGGAAAGATGAATTATCCCATTGTGTAAGGCTCTACCTTTGTATAATCATGCAGATGCTTATAGAATTTGCAAATATGACCCGTCCACGTTAGTAGTAAGCAGCTTGGTCCATTCGCTATAGGGCTATCACAGTACCAGGTCCTAGTGCCTAACCCGCACTTTGGGTAAGATTTATTTGATCATGTGGTTTGGGCAGGGCCTTGGAATAGATCTCTTTTAGGTAACATGCAGGCAATCTTCCTCTGTTTTTGCTATTCTTTTCATCTTTGTCAGCTGCAATGAGCTATCTTTATGCATCAGCCCGACTTTTGTGCCAACTTAATACGATCTTGATAATTGTTTTAAGTTATGGTATAAGTTTAGATTACACCATGCACATGTCTCTAATGATTCGACCGTCTTTAAAACCAGCTTTTATGATCATGTAGGCAGAAGATTTCTTTTTTTGTCAAATCATGTCATCTAAATTATTACGAAACCGTGCCTTTTTTTAATATCAACCTACACACTATAAACCTTGGGCTGGGCTGGCTGGTTTTGATCTTGGTGTTAGTTGGGAAACTTGAATCTGTAACTATCTTTTAACTATTGTGATAATTTTTAACAACTAAATTATTCTCCCATTTTGATGCAGATGCTTTAGAAATTCTGGAATTTAAATGTTGAACTATGTATTGGGAACATCGGTGAACTACGGCAGACTACTACATATGATTGTTTTCTATTGGCAGTATCTGAAGGTTTTTAGAAAAGTTATTTTTATCCTAAATCTTATTTTAAGTCACTTTTAATAACTTTTAAAGAACTAAATTATTCTCTCATTTTGATACAGATGTTTTAGAAATCCTGGAATCTAAATGTTGAATTATGTACTGGGAACATTGGTGGATTACAGTAGACTACCGCCTATGATTGTTTTTATTGATAGCATTTGAAGGTTTTGGAAAAGTTATTTTTATTCTAAATCTTATCTTAAGTCACTTTGAGAGCACAATGTTAATGAATGCACTTCCTTTTTATTTTATGTGTGACTTTTATGACCATTGGTCAAAATAAAGTACAAATTGACTTGAATCCACACTAAACCCTGTTGGTTACCCTCCCATGCTATGAGTTACAGAAACATTATATGGGAGATTGTCCAGCCACTTCTTCACAAAGGTTATAACCTTTATGTAGACAACTTCTATACGGAAGTAGAGCTGTTATGTGAGCTGCACAAAGCTGGCACTTTTGCATGTGGTACAGTTCATTGTCACTGCAAAGGATTCCCACAGAAGCTTGTTTCCAAGAAGCTCCAAAAAACCCAGAGCACTGTGTTGTATCACAACAAACTACTCACAGTAAAGTTCTCTGATAGGCGTGATGTGTAGGTGCTCACTACAGTTCATGATGAGAGCACTTCCACTTTCACGGTTTGGGGTCCGATCACTGAAATTCACAAGCCCATCTGTATACTTGATTACAACAAGTACATGGACATATTCGATAAGAATAACCATATTCTTTAGCCTTTCAATGTGAGTCCTAAAACTCGCACTTGGTATAAGAAACTGTTTACCTACCTGATCCATATGGTAACATACAATGTTCATATTGTTTATCGTCACACCACCAAGAGAAGATTCATATCTTTTTCTTGACTTTTAGTTGACAGTCATTGAAAGTTTATTGCTACAGAAGCTGCAGCCTCAACATATGCTCTGGAGAACACAGCAAGGCTGCTGGATCGACACTTTGCAGAGTACATTCCTGAACACCTAAATGGACTCGACTGTGTTGTCATTATAGAGTTTGCTCTTACCAAGGATAGAGGCAGGAAAGTCATATTTACTGATCCTAGTGCCCATCTGAGTCAGCCCTGCATTTTGCTACTTGCTTTATGTTGCACCATACAACATTTAGATTTTGGGAAACTGACTGAGGTAGAGGTGCTGAAGGTTAAACCTTTCAATGGCTGTGCATGGATACCCACCTTCCATGGATCACTACTTAACTAGGCAAGCAGCCGTAGAATTTTCTTTCCTCTACTTGAGGAAATCATGGATTTGCTCATGACCAGCTTGACATCTTTAGGTGCCATCAGAAGATGGTAGGTGTTCAGTTTGCCAATTGACAAGTGAATTATAGTCCCCACATTGCACATACTGGTGGATGGAACATCATCTACGTCGTCACACAGTAACCTGTGTGGCAAAAACATAAAGTCTTGACAAGTTTTTGAAGTGCTTTTTTAGGGAACTTATGTATACAACAAAAGGACCACCGTGATTACCCATGAGAACCAGAGTAAGTATAATAACCAAAATAAATGTCCTGTGGGACTCATTACCCAACACTTCTACTTGCTTTGAAATTGGGCAAACTCACTTAGTAGCTTGTATCATAATTAATGATATTGAAAAATGATACAGGACACCATCTTGCATGATGATGATTTTCACATTTCACATTTTTAGCATTAGGACAATATACATTTGAATGTGTATAAAAATTAGTGCAGATGACACAGTGATCAGACGGTAAACTAATATGTATACAACAGCATAGAACCAGGCCTGGGCAGAGTTCTTGGAGTTCTGCTATGTAGAACTCCACGAAGTGCTGAAAAAACTCTGCTGTGCTACGCAGATTTCCACGAGCGTCAGAGTATGGGAAAGTTGAGCTGTTCGCGCTGATTTTCAGTACCAGTATTTTCTCCTGTGCTCTAAAATCAGTGTAAATTGCATCATGCAGAGAACCGGATGGCACTAACTTCTTTCTGCTGCCTGAGTAGACTTTCTACTCAAGCAGCAGCTCCTCAATGCAAGCAGTGTCTTTTTCAAGTCAAGCGGTAGCGACCTTCTGTGACCACCTGCGTTCAGAAATCTCGCTTGCACTCCCCAACTTAGAGATTTCTTGCGCTCAAAAAACGTAATGTTGATGAGGTGTGCAAGAGAAAAAACTCCACTCTGCGTTACTTCACAGAGTTTTTTCCGTAGGGAAAACTCTGTGAACTCTTCCGGTGGAGCAAAATTCTTCACCCACCCCTACATAGAACTAAACAGTGAGCAGATTCAAAAGTTGCATATGATTTTAAATCAAACAAACATAAGTGAAGATCCTGTCTGTTCATATATGGTATCTCTGGTGAACCATAACATGTTTTCAAAGCAACTTAGGGAGACTGTAGTAAGTCTTTGGGTCTCTTCAGAACAAAGGTTATCTGATGAAAGTTCCCTAGAAACCATGGGGGTCATTCTGACCTCGGCGGTAAAAGGCGCTTACCGCCGGTCAGAAGACCGCCATAATACCGCTGCGGTCGCGGTAAACCGCCAATGTCATTCTGACCCGCTACTTGAAATCCTCCAAAACCCCGACATACACAAAAGTCCGCCACACCAAAGGTCAGCGAAAAAATGGCGATGACCAAACCTCCACCGTCACGCCAACACAAATACGCCCATGCCATTCCGACCCACGAATCCACGCGGCGGTCTTTCAACCGCGGTATTCCATTGTCGGTACACACCGCCGCGCTCAAAATACACACACCCTTACAAAACACAGCCACATTGGACAATTTGAAATACACACACCTGATACACATACAAACACCACTCCCACAAACCCAACACAATATAAAACACACACCCACATCACCCACAAACCCCTACGACCACAATTGCGAATTAAGGACAGAGAGAGACAGCACTGCTTAGAGTAAACCATCACACAGAGGCAAATCACAACATCACCCACACAATTACCACGCACAAAACACCATACACCACCACACACATCACACTCTACAACACATACAACATCCCTCACCTCATCCACACCACCCCATGGCACCCCAAAGACACCCCAGGTTCTCAGACGCAGAACTCAGGGTCATGGTGGAGGAAATAGTTTGTGTAGAGCCCCAGCTCTTCGGGGCACAGGTGCAGCACACAACAATTGCTAGGAAGATGGAGCTATGGCAAAGGATAGTGGACAGGGTCAACGCGGTGGGACAGCATCCACGCAATCGGGATGACATCAGGAAGCGTTGGAACGACCTACGGGGGAAGGTGCATTCCATGGTATCAAGGCACAACATTGCAGTGCAGAAGACTGGCGGCGGACCCCCACCTACTCCCCCAGAATTTACAGCATGGGAGGAGGAAGTCTTGCACATTCTGCATCCTGAGGGCCTCGCAGGAGTAGGCGGAGGAATGGACTCTGGTAAGTCAATTCTTAACTACTTCTTCCCACCCCCACCCCACCTGCATGCCAGCACATACCTCCACCCCCACCCCCACCCCCACCCCCATCACAACAACTCCTTGCAAATGGCTCACCATCACAACCCACCCATCCCAACACCAAGCCCTGCATGCGACCACAAACCATGGACACCCATCACCAAAGCATGCCCACTGCACACACACATCACCCCCACAAACCACCCTCACAAAAGCCCCCACAAGGGAATGCCTGCACTTGGGTACACGGCCACCCACCCATCACACGAAATGCCACACACAGAAGCAATAACCATACCCTTATACCCCTGCAGGACCCGAACGCCACCACACCGCCACGGAGGGTACAGAGATGTCCATCCCACCCCCAGAAGAGGCCCCCAGCGATAACAGCAGCTCTGTCTCCCTGGACCCAGATGACCAGCCCGGACCATCGGGGACCTCTGGACAGTCGGTTCTCCACAGACAGCCACAGGCTACACCAGACCTAACCCCCTCTGGGAACACCAGCACAGCTCCCATCCAGCGGGCCCATGCCTCTGTCTCCAGGACACGTCAATCAGCGGTGTGTCCGCCACTACAGGGCACCCAGGTTGACCCACCACCCCAACAACAGGGACCTGGGGGCAGTGGTAGTGGGCACACCGTCCAGGGGACAGAGGCCCAGGAACACAGGGGAACTGGGAGGGCTGCTGTGCGACAGGGGGGGGGGACAGGCCCAGGGAACCCACTCTCCAAGAGGCCCTCTCCTCCATCATGGGAGCATACCACCACTCCCAGGAGACGATGGCGACGGTACTGGCCAGGTTCCAGGAGATCCAGGCACAGCAGGAGGAACGGTACATGGGGTTCAGAGAGGAACTGAGGAACATTGGTTCCGCAATGGGGACCATTGTCGTGTCCCTTAACCAGATAGTCACCACATTGCGGGACCGTTTGGCACCCCAAAGGGCCCCTGTCCTAACCCAGACCAGGAACAGCCTACCACCTCCGCCGGCGCTAGTGGACAGGAGGCCCCCACACAACAACAGGCCACCAGAACCCCACCTCCTGCTGAAGAAGAACCACCCCGCAAGCGGAACCTGAGATCTCACAAGAAGACAGAGTAGGATGCCAAGACCCCCGCCAGCATAAGATACCCCCTGATGTCATCCCGCTGTCCCACATTGTCACCCTGTCCAACCTCAAACTGCCCCTGCTCCATCCTTCCACAGGCATATGGACAATGCACCTGTCAGACTGAGAACTGGACTCTGCCATGGACATTACTCCACCCCCACCCATCACCGTTTTACATTCATGTACCTATATGTAGCACTTGAAATAAATCACTTATTGCACTTCAAATAACAGGAGTCTGCTTGTATTCTTAACAAATGTCTTACACATAACGGTGCAATATTGTTCAGTTACATTGTGATGACAATATACCAATGTCAATAAGCTTTAGTCCATGGGCAAACAAAGCAGAAGTCACGCAGTGGGTCATACAGCCCTGAAAAGGGAAGGGAAAGTCACAAATCAGTTAACAGGAAGTGGGGGGAAACACAGACAGTAGAGAGGCAGGAGGCCTTAAGTAAATGTAAAATGGCGTGGGTGATTCTTACCTGTGTGCTACTGAAAATACTGTTGTATGACTGTATCCCTGTTGTCCGTGTCGTCCCCGTCGTCTTCCTCCTCTTCACTCTCCACAGGCTCCACAGCTGCTACAACACCACCATCTGGACCATCCTCCTGCAGGAAAGGCACCTGGCGTCGCAAAGCAAGACTGTGAAGCATACAGCAGGCCACGATAATATGGCACACCTTCTTTGGTGAGTACATTAGGGATCCACCTGTCATATGCAGGCACCTAAACCTGGCCTTCAGGAGCCCGAAGGTCCTTTCTATTATCCTCCTAGTTCGCCCATGGGCCTCATTGTACCGTTCCTCTGCCCTGGTCCGGGGATTCCTCACTGGGGTCAGTAGCCACGACAGGTTGGGGTAACCAGAGTCACCTAATAGCCACACACGGTGTCTCTGTAGCTGTTCTATCACATAAGGGATGCTGCTATTTCGCATGACATACGCGTCATGCACTGACCCAGGGAACTTGGCATTTACATGGGAGATGTACTGGTCAGCCAAACAGACCACCTGGACATTCATCGAATGATAACTTTTTCGGTTTCTGTACACCTGCTCACTTTCTTTGGGGGGGACCAAAGCCACATGGGTCCCATCAATGGCACCAATGATGTTGGGGATATGTCCAAGGGCATAGAAATCACCCTTCACTGTAGGCAAATCTCCCACCTCAGGGAACACAATGTAGCTCTGCATGTATTTCATCAGGGCAGACAACACTCTGGACAAAACCTTAGAAAACATAGGCTGAGACATCCCTCATGACATGGCCACTGTTGTCTGAAAAGACCCACTTGCCAAAAAATGGAGTACTGACAGAACCTGCACCAGAGGGGGAATCCCTGTGGGTTGGCGGATGGGGGACATCAGGTCTGGCTCCAGCTGGGCACACAGTTCATGTATAGTGGCTCTGTCAAGCCTGTATCTAAGTATGATATGTCGTTCTTCCATTGTCGACAGGTCCACCAGCGGTCGGTACACGGGAGGATTCATCCTTCTCCTCACAAGTCCCAGCGGACGGTGCCTAGGAAGGACAACATGGAGCACAGATTCAAGCAACCCACAGGTTCATTCACACAGCTTGCACAGTAAACGAATCGCTATGCATTGAAAGGCTTGTATGAGTGGCAATGCGAGGCCTAGGCCTGTGTGACGCAGTAGAAATTATGCCATGTGGGCCCTTGAAATGGCGGCTGCCTGACCTGTGAAGTGTGACAGTGGGATGTGAGGTCAATGCGCTGGCGTGGCACATCGTGGCGGTAGGCGGTAGAAGACCGCGGGGCTAAGCTGCATTGGTTAACATTGAACCCTATGAGTTTCAGTAGCCAATGACGATGTGCGCTGGCGGTCGCGGTACGCATCGCGGCGGTACGCACCGCTGCGGGCGTGACCACCATTTTCTATCTGATTAATCACTCGAGACCTGATCATCCACAGGAGAGGACCTATACTGCAAGTGCTGCTGTGACCTCGGTCTGGGAGATACAATGGCTGCTGCGACTGGGGAAAGGGCCCCTGCCTTCACTTCAGAAGAATTGGAGAAACTTGTTGATGGGGTCCTCCCCCAGTATGCGCTACTCTACGGTCCTCCAGACCAACAGGTTAGTACACAGGGTGCACGTTGAATGGGCTATGCCTGTGTTGAGTGGGGTGGATGTAAGATGGTGGGGAGGTGAGCGAATGAGGAGTGCAACGCACGACAGATGAGAGCATGTGCCACATGGCAAGGTTGGGGAGGGGGGGGCCACTCACATTGACCAGGCAGAAAAGTGATGATATTTCCTTTCCCACCCTGTACATGTCACATAGGTCAGCGCCCATCAGAAGATCGAAATCTGGCGTGCCATCGCCAAGGACGTCCGGGCCCTGGGGACCACAACAGACGGGGCACCCACTGCCGAAAGAGGTGGGAGGACATCCGCCGCGGGACCAGAAAGACCGCCGAGTCTCTGCTGGGGATGGCCTCCCAACGTAGGAGGGGTGCCAGCTGCCAATTGACCCCCCTGATGTCCCGGATCGTGGCAATTTGGATGGGCGCGTGAGGACATCACAGCAGACACAAGGGGGTGAGTATCAGCACATTCAGCTATCTTTGCGTGCAGTGGAGGTGTCTGGGTGGGGGAGGAGGGCTGTGGGTATCTCTAGGCCAGGGCGCATTCTGTAGGCTAGGCCCCTCCGTTAGGCATGGCCCTGTGCCCCCGCCCCCCACCTCTGTAGGGTGCCAAGTACAGCTATCCATGGTCCGGCCTCACCCATGTGTGCATTTGTCATCCATAGACCTGTAGGCCTAGTCACAATAACTGTGTAGTGTACCCCGATTGCGCGGCCTAGTGCTGGGGGCTTCTGTATCTGTCCTCTCCGCCAACGGTGTTGCCAGTGCATGCACTCAACCTGTCTTCATTTCTCCCCCCCCCCCATTTTCTTTGTCTTCCTGTTCATGTGTGCATTAGCATCATCAGGCGGAGGAGAAGTGGCATCGGCGCACGAGGGAGCTGCATCTCACATGGCCCCGGAGGGCCATGCAACAGACTCCGAGTACACCAGTGAGACGGAGGGCGAGGGGAGCTCCACAACGGGGACCCGTGGAGACATCAGCGACACCGACACGTCCTCGGAAGGGAGCTCCCTTGTGGTGGCGGCAACATCCGTGCCCACCGCCACAACAGGTACAGCCGCCACCCAGCGCAGCAGCCCCGCCCTCCCAGCAGCCCCTCAGCCTTCGCTCCGTGCCCGCTCGGCCAGGAAGCCGGCCATCTCCTTCGCCCCAGGCACCTCAGGCCCTGCCCCAGTTACCCCTGCTGCCCTCAGTGAGGAGGTCATTGACCTCCTGAGGACCATCATTGTTGGGCAGTCTACTCTTTTGAATGCCATCCAGGGTGTAGAAAGGGAGGTGCATCGGAGCAATGCATACCTGGAGGGCATTCATTCGGGTCAGGCTGCCCATCAGCGATCGTTCAACGCTCTGGCCTCAGCACTGACGGCAGCCATTGTCCCTGTCTCCAGCCTCCCTCTTCTAACTCCCTCCACCCAGTCCCAGTCTCCTGTTCCTCTGCCTATCCCATCCACACCATCAGACCAGCCTGCACACACCTCAACACCCAAGGGCAGCTCATCCAGACATAAGCACCACAGATCCCACAAGCATTCACCCAAGCAACATCCAGATGCAGACATGCCAACAGTCACTACCACCTCTGTGTCCCCCACCTCCTCATCTCCCTCCTCCCTCCCTGTGACGTCTCCACTCACACCTGCATGCACACCACCATCAGCCAGTACTTCCATCACCAGCACACCCTCCAGTACAGTCCGCACACGTGCAGTCATCACCCCCACTGCCATTTACACGTCCCCTGTGTCCTCTCCCAGTGTGTCTGTCACCCCCTCTTCCAAACCACACAAACGCAGGCAGCCACCCACCCAACAGCCATCCACCTCACGACAGCCTCCGTCACAAGCACCTGCACCCAAAGACAGCACACTTGACTCTCCTACAACCACATCCTCTTCCTCCACTCCCATAACCACTACACCTACCCGTCCCTGTCTTTCAAAATTGCTTTTCCTTTCCAACCTTGACCTCTTTCCAAACACTGACCCACCCCCTCCATCTGGTAAGAGTCCAAAGAGCACCTCAGCCACCACCAGCCCTGCATCTACTATGACCATAGTGCAGGGCTATTGGAGTCCACCAGCTCCTAGGGCAGGAACATCGGCCAGCAGCAAGGGGACAGCTAGCCCACCCCCTGGGAAGAGGACCAAAAAAACTAAGGGCCGGCGCGACAAGCCTGAGACGGCTGCCACCAAGGACAGTAGCCTTGCCCCGTCACCTGCCACATCATCAAAGGGAGGCAAGGCCCACAGAGCTTCAGCGAAGGAGGGCAAGGGCTTCAGGGCGGAGAAGTCAGGCAGCAGGCGAGCTGCCCAGGAGGGCCCCACCAGCCCCATTCCGGGTGTGACGGACGACACCCACGGGCCCAGGACTCCATCACAGGAGGGCCCCGCGACCGCAAGGTCGGATGGCGACTGAGCGGGAGGTATTGGCCAGGTCTGGCTCCCTAGAAACACAGGACAGGCACCGCTGAACAGGGCCCCGCCGTGAGAAGCACCGCTGAACAGGGGCCGCCGTGAGAAGCACCGCTGAACAGGGGCCGCCGTGACAAGAACCGCTGAACAGGGCCCCGCCGTGAGAAGCACCACTGAACAGGGCCCCGCCGTGACAAGAACCGCTGAACAGGGCCCTGCCGTGAGAAGCACCGCTGAACAGGGGCCGCCGTGACAAGAACCGCTGAACAGGGGCCGCCGTGACAAGAACCGCTGAACAGGGCCCCGCCGTGAGAAGCACCGCTGAACAGGGGCCGCCGTGACAAGAACCGCTGAACAGGGCCCCGCTGTGAGAAGAACCGCTGAACAGGGGCCGCCGTGACAAGAACCGCTGAACAGGGCCCCGCCGTGAGAAGCACCGCTGAACAGGGCCCCGCCGTGAGAAGCACCGCTGAACAGGGGCCGCCGTGACAAGAACCGCTGAACAGGGGCCGCCGTGAGAAGAACCGCTGAACAGGGCCCCGCCGTGAGAAGCACCGCTGAACAGGGGCTGCAGTGACAAGAACCGCTGAACAGGGCCCCGCTGTGCGAAGCACCGCTGAACAGGGGCCGCCGTGACAAGAACTGCTGAACAGGGCCCCGCCGTGAGAAGAACCGCTGAACAGGGCCCCGTCGTCTCAAGCACCGCTCCGCTGGGCCCTTCCTGTCACGCACGGCTCCGCTGGGCCCTTCCTGTCAAGCACCGCTCCGCTGGGCACCGCCGTCTCAAGCACCGCTGGCCCATTGACAGTGCCAGTTCTGTGTCGAGCAGGGCTTCACGAAGCACTCTGGGCACCATGCCTCCTCCATTACCAGTGGAGTCGGTAATCCATCTGATGGACTGTGGCTTTGCACTCCCCAGGATTGCACAGTGGGCAAGCCACCCACTGTAGAGACTTGTGATACTGTGGCTTTGCACTCCCCAGGATGGCACAGTGGGCAACCCTCCCACTGTAGAGACTTGTGAGACTGTGGCTTTGCACTCCCCAGGATAGTACAGTGGGCATGGAGGCCCCTCGTGGATCTGGCATCGTGGACTCATGTGGCTGAGGTGCCCCCCCTTCCCTTCCCCCTGAGGTGCCTGTAGTTTTTTCATCTGATGCCCCAGCAGTGTTCTCTCCAATGGTATCTGGTCTCCTGTGTGGGCTTTGCCCATGTGTTTGGGCACATTGGCCCACGGACTATGGAACTTTGACAACATGTGCAGGATTTATTGCCTATGTATATATTTTTCACTATGTTCATTCTTTATTTTGTATCTTTCATATTGCAAATATCCCATAACTTCAATAGAGCTATTATGTACATAAATTTTAAATTCATTTTAATTATGTCTTTGCATTATTCCGGGAGGTTTGGGGGGTGTCACTCGGACTTGTTGCTCTGCATTGGGGTGTGGGTATTTGGGGTGGGGGGGTGGGTGTATGGCGTATGTGTGTGCCCGTAACCTTTCCTCCTCCCCCCTCCCCTGTGTCGTAGGTGCAGTACTCACCGTTGTCGTCTGTGCCGGCGTTCGTACTCGTGGTAGATGAGCAGGTAGACAATAGCTGGTAGGATGTTTCATTCGGGTTCCATGCTGTCCTCCTTCCTCGTGGAGTGTGTATAGGTCAGCGTTTTCCCGTTCGTAGTCTGTTTCCGCCGTGTTTTTATTGGCGGGGCTCCCGCCCCGGAAAAGGTGGCGGATTGGTGAGTTGTGATAGGGTGGGCGGTACATTGTCTGCCGCCTGCCTGTTGGCGGTGACCGCCGCGCTGTTTGTCTGTCCCGCCGTGGCGGTCGGAGTGTTAAAGTGGCAGCCTGTGTTGGCGGTTCCCGCCAGGGTCAGAATTCCATTTTTTGGACCGCCTGCCTGTTGGCGGGTTGGCCGCTGCTTTAACACCGACCGCCAGGGTTGGAATCACCCCCCATGTGTTGGATATGCCCCTCTTTAAAAGGTTACCCCCAAACGTTTTGCCTTCCTCCTACTACTGTTGCTGGCTTTTTGCTTTTGTTGCCCTTAGATCTCTATGCACTTTACCACTTCTAACCAGTGCTAAAGTGCTTGCGCTCACTCCCTAAAACATGGTTTAATTGATTTATACCGAACTGGCTTATTTAATTTACTTACATGTCCCTTGTAGAATGGTATACCATATACCCAGGGCCAGTAAATTAAATGCTACCAATGGGCCTGCCACACTTATTGTGCCATCCACCTAAGTAACACTCTAAAACTTGTCCCAGGCCTGCCGTTGCAGCCTGAATGCAGTGTCATACGGCCAGGTCGACTTGGCAATTAAAATCCCTTGCCAAGTGTTAAACTCCCCTTTTATTACATATATCACCCCTAAGGTAGGCCCAAGGTAGCCCATAGGGCAGGGCGCTTTGTAGTTAAAAGGTAGGACATGTACTTTTACATTTTACATGTCCTGAAAAACTCCCAAATATGTTTTTCACATTTAATAAGCTGTAATTCCTGAACAAAAGGAGATAGACATTTTGTTTGGTTCCTATGATCTTCTAATGATAAACCATTTTTAATAGTAAAGTCAAATTTGTTATTACATTTTTGGAAATGCCACTTTTAGAATGTTGCCATTTTTCTGACCTTAGCCCTCTATGCCTGCAGCCTGCCTTAGGTCACATGACTGGGTGTAACTGACAGTTAGGACTTTGTGAATTCCTCCTAGACAGTCACACAATACTAGGAGTATCAGAGTCTGAATGACTCATTAACTGGCTTAATGGGGAAGGGTGGAGCTAATTACAGCCCCACTTGCGCCTGAATAGGCTGTGCACTGCTTCCCCACAGTAAGCCTAATGACCCTGTATTGTCACTGTAGCCAGCTTGGAGACAGGGTAGGGGAGGCAAGAAACTCCCAGAACTTCCAGAGACGTATCTCACTTTCTAGGAGCAGGGCAACAGGGTATAAAAAGAGGGCTCTCAGATCCACTCTTCAGTTCACTACTGGACCTCTAGAAGGACTCTGAGAGGACTGCTTACTTATGTGGTTTGCTGTGCACTCGGCCAGACTGCAGCTGTACCTGGAAGGACTGCTTTGCTGCCTGGAGCCTGCCTTGAATCATCAGTGGCCAGCCCTGCTGTTGAGCCCTGCATCTTCAACTCCACCTAGGACTTCTAGAAGTGAATCTAAGGGCTTGTTTGCAGGCCTCTTGTTCAGAGCCACAGGATCATAACAGGCTCCCACCATCTTGAACCTGCAACTGAACCCAGCCTGAATGAGTTTTGAACACCCAAGAGGTCAACATACACTCCTGGACCCTTGGTTGTTGTGCTAAAGGTGACCAAATGTCTGCTGTTGGCGCTTTTATCTTTTGAGCACTATTTTGAATCTTAAACTTTATAAATGAATAACTATGTTTCTATTGATTGGATTTGTGTTGTTGAGGTGTCAAATATTTTCCTATAATTTACTCAATATTTCTAAATTGGTTTTAGATTTTTCTTGTGTTTTTTTCACTTTATTACTGTTTGTGTGCTGCATAAATACTTTACATATTGCCTCTTCAAGTTAAGCCTGACTGCTTTTTGTGCCAGACTATGCAGGCTAAACACAAGGTAATTTAATTACTTTTTGTACTTCACCCTGCAAGGGACTGTGGCTGTTGCTTGACCAGGGCTCACACCTCAGTCAACAAACAACCCAATTTCTCACAATGTGGATTCTTAGACACTTCAATAAGGCATCCTGTAAGCAATATGTGCAAGAATACTTCAAGACACAGTCTACAGTGTATGTAGGGCCACATGGTAAGTCAGAAAGCAGTGGGCTAAACAAATTATTTAGGCAAAGTACACCTTTGTATTCTGTGGAGAAAATGGACACAACTACACATACAGGAGTACTCCTAGTCAAAACCAACAATGAAAAACTGGCCTGTAGGTTCCTTAGATGGTCCCTTAGAGATAAATGGATTACTCAGGAAAGGCACACCTTTGCATTGTGTCATGCCACCAACTTTATTGCAGATAACATTTTCCCACTCAAAACAACCCTTTTTTCCAATGTGGGTAGTTGTAGACTTTGAACCCTTGCTCAGCTGACACCTATGGAAACCTAGCAAACTTGTACATTTTTGAAAACTATACACCTAGGGTGAGGTGACTTGCATGGCTCTCACCAGGCTTATTTTGCCCCAGAATCCCTTACAACCATCAACCATCGACTAAAAAAACACATTTCATATTTCCCCACATCTCTGTGACGGAAAGTTTTTGGAATCTGTGGGGAGCCACAGATTTTCTTCAACCCAACATTTCCCCAAATCTTCTGATAAAAATCGTACCTCACTTCTGTGGGTAGGCCTAATGCCCACAACAAGAGACAGGCCAAAACACAACATGGACACATTGCATTTTTTCACAGAATGCTGACCCTATTTTTCCAATGGGGGTAGGTGTGGAATTTGGACCCTAGCTCAGCTGGCAGCTAGGAAAACCTAGCAAACCTGTACTTTTCTGAATACTAGACACCTAGATGTAATAAAGCATGGCATGACTGGTGTGGCTCTCAAACTTTTTTTCTACCCAGATATCTTTGCAAACCTGAAACTGTGACAAAAAAATCACATTTTGCTCACATTTTTCTGAGGAAAAGATATGCAATCTGTGGGATGACAGATACTTCCTTCCACATAGTATACCCCAAGTCTCCCAATAAAAATAGTAGCTCATTTGTGTGGGTGGCCTAGTGCCTAGAACAGCCCGAAACATGGATACACAACATTTTCCCACTCAAAACTGACCCTTTTTTGCAAAGTGGGTAGCTGTGGATTTTGAGTCCTAGCTCGGCTGGTACCTAAGTAAGCCTAGCAAACTTGAACATTTTTTTAAACAAACCATCTCAGGGAATTCAGAGTGGAGTGACTTGCATGGCTCCTACCAGTTTTTTACCCAGAAGCCCTAGCAAACCTCAAACTTGGACTGAAAAAATACATATCCCTCACGTTTCTGTGATGGGAAGTTCTAGAATCAGAGGGGGAGCCACAAATTTCCTTCCACCCAGCATTCAGATAGGTTTCCCACTAAAAGTGGTACCTCACTTTAGTGGGTAGGCCTAGCGCCCATGACACGAAAATGCCCAAAGCGCAAGACAAATATATCATATTTTCGGCTCAAAAATGTTTTTTTTTTATCAAAGTGAGAAGCTGTGTATTTTGGACCCGAACTCAGTCTGCATCCTGGGAAATCTACCAAAAGTGCACATTTTTATAAACTACACACTCTGGAAAGGACAGGGTGGGGAGTCTTGCATGGCTCTCGCCAAGTTTTTTCGCCCAAAATCCCTTGCAGACCTCAAACTTTAAAAAAAAAAAAAAACATTTTCCTCACATTTCTGTGATGGAAAGTTCTGAAATCTGTGGTGAGACACAAACTTCCTTCTACCTAGTCTTCCCCAAAGTCTCCCAATAAAAAAGATATCTCACTTCTGTGGGTAGGCCTAGTTCTTGCAAAACAAAACTACTCAAAGCGCAAAATGGATACATCACATTTTCCGACTCAAAATTGGCAGTTTTTCTGCAAAGTAGGTAGCTGTGAATTTAGGCCCCAGCTCATCTGGCACCTATGGAAATTTAGTAAACTTGCACCTTTTTGAAAACTAGACACCAGGGGAAATCCAGGGTTGAGTGACTTGTGTAGCTTTTACTAAGTGTTTTCCATAGAATTCCTTGAAAACATCAAATTTGGACTAAAAACACATTTTCTTTATATTTCAGTGATGGAAAGTTCTAGAATCTGCAAGGAGCCACAACCATCCTCCCGCAGCATTTTCCCAAGCCTGCAAATAAAAATGGTCCCTCACTTGTGTTGGTAGGCCTTGTGCCCACGACAGGAAAAGGTCAAAAGGCAACATGGATACATAACATTTTTCCACTCAAAACTTTATCCTTTTTCTGCAAAGTGGGTAGCTCTGGATATTGGGACCCAGCTCAACCGGTACGTAGAAAAACCTAGCAATCTTGCACATTTTTGAAAACTATGCACCTAGGGGAATCCAGAGTGGGGTAGTGTTTGGCTCTTGTATAAAATTGCTCTGAGACAGCATAGCAGAGAAAACTTTATTCAATAAACAGGATCATCTATGGCGTACAGGGCCCGGTCAGCTCGGATCCCCCATAGTAACTGAGCTTACTGCTGGAATCCTTACTCAATGGTCACTGCACCTGCGGACAAATTGAAAGACAACACAATACATCATAAAGTAAGAGAGCACATGCTGTTAAAGGAACATACATCTACAGCATCACCTTCTTCCCTAAAACAAAAAATAAATATACAAACATATAAGCAAACAAGTTAATACAATATAAAATCTTTAAACTTTTCTGGCACTTTTCCTTCATGTGAACCTGCCGGTCTATTGTGCTCTATACTTTTGGAACAAATAGGATTCAAGTGAATATTAGTAGGTAATTCGACATCAACACAAACATTCTCTTCTTCTACTTGTGTCACCTGTGCAGGTTGTACCCAGAAAACCCAGTCGACTTTACAATGGAACCTCTTTTTTTGAGTAGAATGTCAGCTCGTTCCTGCGCCAGTATGAACAGTTGACTCTTGTTCCACTACCCTTTATCTTGAAACAAAACTGCACATCTGACACCTTTGTTTACTTTTTCAGGTATAGAAAAAATAGATTCTCCTTTCATGACTTTATTCAGACTCTTTATTGACATCCAATCTCCAATTGCTGGGTGCAGCCGTGCCAGAGATGGAGTAGTGTTCCCCATGGTTACACCAAAGGTCCATCTGCAGCTTTATCAGGAGGGAAGAACATTATTTTAATGTAAGGATACTGTGTCACCATTGCGACGGAGTATCCATCTCATCACAGACATAAATCTAGTACTACATTTTTAAAGTTAATCCACACTGGTTGGTTTTACCACCTCACGAAATGCTAGCTCAAGCACAAATACTTATCACAGTATCTTAATATTGAAAACAAGGCTACTGAAGGTGATCCATAAAGCCACACAAGGCAACAACTGCTTTATGGTCCATTCACACGCCGTTCACTCACCACACTCAAGACTTTCATCCCATTTATAGGCCACCGGGCACGATCTCCATTCAAGACAACCTCTCAACCAGTGATCGACTAAAGTGCACATAAACACACCACAAGCAAACCTCTATAAACACATATATCCAGACATGTTGATGGTTGGTGCATGCGTAACCTTCACAAATGATTAAACAGTTTGCCTACATTTTCACCAACTCTCAAATGCCCGCCTCCATTCTGAACATTACCAAACGCATGCTTAGTGAACCTTTACTAATGGCTACAATGACAGCCACATGAAGCTTAGAAAGACATGTCTTACCTGTGTCTTTAGAGTACTCACTGTGGTAAATCCAACTCCTTCCAGTTTGTGGATCCAAGTTAGGCATGCCTGAGAGTGCCTTCTGAGGACCCCATTCCGAGAACTGAGTGAGCATATCTACCTTTGAAACTAAGGCAAACATTCTGTGGAATACTGCCTGAGTTCTCTAAGGAGAACATCATTAACTACAAAGAACATTCGTTTTTGACACACAGGATAGTCAGTGAGGACATAGCATATGTCCCATCCACCATTATGTGCAGTTCTATGACTGTAATGCATTTGTTATACAGCAAAATGGACATCTAGTAAGTTTAGGAGGATTAACATTGCAAGCAGGACAAACATTTCACGTATACATGTAGGATTGGATGAAGAGGTCGCTGTAATCTTATGATTTATTTGTAAAGTGTACTATCGCCTGACAGGATATCCTGTAACAGACGCAGGAGATGTCACGGCTGGTCCATGGATCAACCTGGTTGAAGAGCCAAGTGTTCAGCTTTGTTTGGAATGCAGTAATTGAAGAGAAGGGAAATACTGCTGGGACAGGTCTTTCTGCCCATTTGGAGCCAATTAGGAGAAGTTACTTCTTCTTTTGGTACTGATAATGCATGGAATGTGTGAGAGTACAAGTCAGGCTGAGCAAAGATGTCTGGAAGGTTTTTGAAATCAGATGGCGTTATTGTGGTAAGAGGTATGCTTTTTGAATATGTGTATCAGAAGATTGAAAGGAGCTCTGGATTGGGAGTCAGTAAAACTGTTTGAGGTATAGATTGTGTGCATGCTGGGATGTTGAGGGAGGAGCTGCCTGCTGTGTTCTGCATGCTTTAGAGTCATTTGCTTAGTTGATAGGGGTGAGTGTGGCACCATTGGGTTTGAGTCCGTATTTAAAGAGGAAGCAATGACGTGTATCTGTACTATCTTGCCTTCTGCCTTCTACATATGTGATATTCTTTCGAAAGCACGCATTTGCTAAGCTTTTCCTACCTGTTAATGTCTTTGTCCTCATTAAAGACCTGACGAATTCTATATGCTTGCCAAGTGAATCTATACCAACACCTTCTATCACTAGCTGCTTAAAGCTCATGAAAACATGCCATTCATGCTCCTCCAGGGCACTCACTGTGCTAAAACCAACTCCTTCCAGTTTGTGGATACAAGTTGTGGGGAGAGCCAAGAATGCCTTCCGTGATCTACATTCCTCGAACTGAGTTAGCATATCTATCTTTGAAACTAAGAAAACTTTCTAAGGAATACTTCCTAAGTTCCCTAAAGTAATAAATCAAACAAATGCCCCATTGTACTCATTCACCAACACTTCTACGTTTGCTCTAGAATTGTGAAAACATAATTATTAACTGGTATCATAATCAATGTTATTGAAAAAGAGTACCGGACACAGGCCCTCATTACGACCCTGGCGGTGGGTCATAAATTGGCGGTAATACCGCCAATATGCCGGTGGAAAGTACCGCCAAATTATGACCATGGCGGTGATAACTCCCATAGACAGCCAATGTACCACACCAACTGGCACACCGGAAATAACAGCCACCACGGCGGCAGCCGCCAACAGCCAGGCGGAAGACAAAGTACCGCCCACCATATTTTGACACTGCAATCGGCCACCTTTTCCGGGGCAGTACCAATGCCAACAAAAGCCTGTCAGAAACAGAGCTCAGAAGTGAAAGGACTCACCATTGGAGACACAGGCAAGAACCAGGTCTCCATGGAACCTGAACTGCATTTGTTTCCCAATTATCTTCTATGTTATGCTCCACCTGGAACACCAACGCCGACGAAGATGAGGACGGTGAGTACAGCTGCCTAGCACACAAGGGAGGGTGGGAGGAAAACGAGAGAGACACACACATGTACAACAAACACCCAACACACATACCATACACACAACAAGCTGCACAGGAAAAACTATTTGTACCCAAACAATGGCAGAATAATGCAAGGACAACAGGAATTGACTAAAGTGATTGTAATCAGATCAACATGAAAATTAATAATTCGATTTGTCAGTGAAACAGATACGTACACATATACACAAAGTGACACTGCCTATTCCAATGTTCAAAGGGCCCACATGGCAACAGGGCACAGTCTAAGGCCCAACTCACATGCAGACCACATCCAGATAGTACACTGCAGGGGCATCCGTTTGCAAATCGGCAGGCACCTCAGGGGGAGGGGGAGCACCTCAGCTGGATGCAGGAACAAGCCCACTGGTTCTGGAGGGGGCAACATGCCCATTGCTTTGTCCTGGGGAGTGCAAGGTCACAGTCTCTGGAGTGGGTGTCTTGCCCACTGGTTCTGGAGGGGGCAACATGCCCATTGCTTTGTCCTGGGGAGTGCAAGGCCACAGTCTCTGGAGTGGGTGTCTTGCCCACTTGTTCTGGAGGGGGCAGCCCGCACAGTAGCCCCTGGAGGGTGAACCAACATGGCGTCTGTCGGCGGTGATGGCTGTACTGTGGTGGTTGTTGGAGGAGACTCCTGGGCAGCCCCTGCACTCACTGATGGCTGCACAGCCACGGCTGGCGGTGGGGGGGTGGTACTGAAAATTCTGGACCCGTGTTATAAACGTCGTCGTATCACAACGATTTTGGTATCAGCAGACCGGGAATGATTAGAATAGTATGCACAAGCATTGTATTCATATTCGGGTAACAAAATCACCCGAATATCAGAGTTTCCGTCCTGAACCCTCGTGTTCCATTTAAACGACAGCCATTTTATGATTGCCCTCACATAGGCCAATGTCTAATGCTGAAAACGAGTCTGAAGGACACGTACATCTTTGCTGACTCCTCTGTGACCTGGGCAAGCTGACTCCACTGCCTGAAGCCAAACCTGTTCAGCCAGTTTCTTTCCCAGTGGCCGAATGAGATTAGTATCAAGGCACAACACATCATAAACCTTTCATCACACACAAACCATGCCTAATCTTACACACACCTGTCTCTGTTTCTTTCTTTATGACTTGCTTTACAAGGAGGAGGTGCCCGTTTATATTGGGGGTCCGTCGATATCTGATGAAAGTACTAAGCCTTGCCGGGTAATTGATTGAGGGCTGGACAAACTGAAATATGGGCTTGTCATCATAACCCTGCTATTACTTTGTAGTGAAAATATGTGAATGGTCAACTGTAAAATAAGGAATGTTTGCCTAAAGCATAATATTTTGTATAAAAGAGAAGGTTAGCTTTGCAAAAGGAGCAGTCTCCTGAGAATATACACCGTGTTGTACTTCTAGGATACCTGTTACTGGCTGCAGCCAATAAACAAGATCTTTGACTTCACCAAGAAGACTCTGGGGGTGATTCTGACCCCGGCGGTACAAGACCGCCGGGGCCAGGGTCGGCGGGAGCACCGCCGACAGGCCGGCGGTGCCCCGCAGGGCATTCTGACCGCGGCGGTTCGGCCGCGGTCAGAAGAGGCAAACCGGCGGTCTCCCGCCGGTTTACCGCTGCCCTTAGAATCCCCCATGGCGGCGCAGCTTGCTGCGCCGCCATGGGGGATTCTGACACCCCCTACCGCCATCCTGTTCCTGGCGGTTCGCCCTCCAGGAACAGGATGGCGGTAGGGGGTGCCGCGGGGCCCCTGGGGGCCCCTGCCGTGCCCATGCCAATGGCATGGGCACCGCAGGGGCCACCGTCAGAGGGCCCCGCAAAGTATTTCAGTGTCTGCTAAGCAGACACTGAAATACGCGACGGGTGCAACTGCACCCGTCGCACCCCTGCAACTCCGCCGGCTCAATTCTGAGCTGGCGTCCTCGTTGCAGGGGCATTTCCTCTGGGCCGGCGGGCGCTCTTTTGGAGAGCGCCCGCCGGCCCAGAGGAAATGTCTAAATGGCCGCCGCGGTCTTTTGACCGCGGTGCGGTCATTCAGCAGCGGTACCTTGGCGGACGGCCTCCGCCGTCCGCCAGGGTCATAATCAGGCCCTCTGTGTTTCTGTAGTCTGAAACAGGAAGGACTCGAAGTCTTAGGGTGTGTTCCCTGGCACCACTGGGTTCTGAAAAACCCAGTACTTCAGTTGGCGCCCAACGTAGGGCGATTTCAGCGGTACCAGTCCAAGCCAGAGGTTCGTGAGGAGCTTCGTGTGAAAATTCTGGAGGAAGGCCGCCACTTCATCGACCCCTGTATGTCGACGTGGTCCGAAAGTCTTTGCTGCGAGGTTCCCCTATTTCCGACGGCTACGAAGGACTGCTGCCCTGACTATCGCCCTGTTTTGGACCCTTGATGATTTGGTAGAGCGAAACGATAAACGAGTCTTCTGGTGACGTCATCGATACCTCAGTTAAGTATAAGTGGAGCGTCTCCCAGTCCTTAGTTTGGTTCTTAGTTTGGTATCCCCTTGGGATCTTTGATTTGGAACTTGCAAGTACCTAAGCCGAGGGATTTGTGTATTCACGAGACTATCGTATTCGATAATCCTTTGAAGTTTGAAGCTAGACTAGAGAGCGAAGATGCCTGGTCTTAGCAGATATGGAAATTTGTTTTGTCTTGGTTATAATAGGGATTCCCGATTGGAGGACTCGTGTCCGGTTCCTCCGATTGGAACTCCAACCTATGAACTTTATGTGAAACATGGCATAGGCCCCATCATATATAAGGAATTATGGATCCGGTACACCAGGAAAGATGGAGTTTTGAAATGGCCCCAATATGGTAGTTTTGATACAGAGATTCTGAATAATCTGGAGGTTAAACTTTTTAAGAAGAAAGCCCGGCCGGCGATGTTTGACTCTTTCCGCCTATGGCGTAAGGAAGCCAAACAGAAGGAAATTAAATTAGCAAAGAGAAATAAGAGGGAAGAGGGTATCTCGATAATGCAAGCTGCCATGCAGTTTAAAGATGATGAAGAAGAACAGATGAATGAGCAGTTGCACAGGCAACGTAAAATGGTGACCGATAAATGTTATCCAGTTTTTCCGCTTCTTCAGCAAGATGCAGCAAAAGAACTTGAGAAAGATCCTTTAATGTCACACTTGTTGAGTTCGCCACCCCCTTATGCGCAGAATGCTACAGCACCTCCGCAACCTTTAGCTGTGCAACCTCCGGTTATTGTGCCTCAGGTTCTTCCACAGCCGCCAGCTCCTTTTCAGTTGGCTCCTACTACTATGGCGCAGCCCCTTCAAGGGCCGCCGACTTCGCTACCTGCTCCATCTGTACCTCCTGCGACTTTATGTACTACATCGACTGCCTCTTCTGGTGTTCTTCCTGATACTGCCTCTGCGTCTGCTTCTGCGTCTGCCTTGCCTCCCTCTGTTTTTCCTCCTGTTCTTTCATCAACTTCTCCTTCTGTCCGACAGAGAATGACAGATACTGTTGCCAGCCTTATATTTCCTCTCTTTGGGTCGTCTGGTGTGACCCCAGATTCGGAGCGTAAGCAGTCGCGTAGTCAACTACCTAATTCTCAAGAGAGAGAAATGTTTGACCGTATGGCACGTAAATGGGTTGTTTACCCTTTAAGATACGATGTAGAGTCTGTTATGGATGTCTTCCGCCAATGGGAAGCACCGAAACAAAGATACGTTTTTGAGAAAATGTGTGCTTTCCTTTGTGAGGAATTGGAAGATAATGATTTGGAAACAAATCCGCCTGATTTGTGCCGTGTACGGTTTGAGTTTGCAAAGGGCACGATTGTGGGTTCGGATGTTGAGACAGCAGTTGCAACGTTGTTGTCCTTTAGGAATAAGGATCCTTCTCAGTCATTGTTCCAACATGACTCCTCTGTTAAAAAAAAAGGTGCGACAGTACCCAATGAGAGAAGTCCCTCCGGTATGGAAGGACGCCGTTGCGGCTGATGTTGCTAATCAAATTGATGCTGTCCCAGCTCATTTTCAGCGTGTTTGGGTACATGTTCCGTGGAAGCGAGCTGAAGTTTTAGCCCTTAAGCAGACTTTGCCTGATCCCCGTAAAAACCCTGCAGGGTATTATAAGGAATTATCACAGACTGCAGACTCATGCATTATGAATTTAGCTGACATAGACATGTTATTTGGGAATGTTGTTCCACAGCCTTTGTGGGGATTGATTTGCCATACAGATCATGCACAAGAGTTAGGTGACTCATGAGCTAATATTAGTGCTGCAAATGATAGACAAGTTGGTGGTGCCAAGCCTGAGCCTTTGGTAGCAGAACTGCCTGCTAGGATCATTACTTACATGAAGACTTTAATGCCTGCGATGCGTGTGAATTGGGATAAATTGTCTGCGTGTAAGCAGAAGAAAGATGAAACAGTGTCTGATTTCTTCACCAGGTTTGAGGAAACGTTTATCGACCACAGTGGTCAAGATATGAGTACAGAAGGTGGTCAACGGTTGTTCGTCGACAAGTTTGTGCACAATTTGCTTGCCAAGCTGTGTAAGAAATTGAAGGATTCAGAGAGTTCTTGGTCCGTTTCCTCTTCAGCACAAATATTGGCTACTGCACAGTACTACGAAAATAGGGATAAAGATAAGAAGGATAGAGCAGACAAGAAAACTAAAGAATTAAAGACGAAGGTTCTTTTACAACAGGCGTATCCACCACGTGGTGGTCAGAGTAACTATCAGCAACCTCAACAGTTCCAGAGAAACTCTCAAAGGTTCGAGTTTTCTCAACCACGTGTTCCTGTAGGTCCCAATCAGTGTTCATATTGTAAAGAAGAGGGTCATTTCAAGTATAGTTGTCCTATTTTGTTACAGCGTACGAATGGTGCTTCTGGCGCAAGAGGTCGAGGTGTTCAACAAGCTCCTAGAGGTAGAGGACGTGGAAGTTTCCCCCAGAACACGCGTTCCTTTCCGTCTCAAAACTCAATGAATAGTTTTGACCAGCAACATAACGCGTCTGGTAGGACGGCTCAGTACTATGCTGACGACTACTATGCAGAAGATGAGATCTTGGAAGGTAATAATTGCTAGGACAGCCATAGACGAAGAGAGGGAGTTTTTTTAGTTCCAGTGGATCAGAATGGACCTTATGTTAAGGTGATTACCTCAGGTGTGTCGGAGCCTTTTCTGTTGGATACTGGTGCTACAAAGAGTTCTATTATGCACTCAAAACTCCCTGGCGCACCTTTGTCTGGCGAGATGAATGTTTCAGTAGGTTTTTCTGGCGCCCCGGTTAGGAACCCGATTTCTAGTCCTATGTCCCTTTCTGTTGGACCTTGTGAATTGGAAGCACCCCTTATTCTGACGACAGGTTGTGGTGAAAACTTGTTAGGATTGGATTTGTTGAAAAGATTGTATGCGACATTATATTGTTCTCCTTCAGGAGTACAACTTACACTGGGTAGGAAAATGGTCTCTCCAATGTATTTGTCGAAGGATAAACTTCCGACCGAATTGTCGTTTCTTCCTGATACCATTTGGGCTACTGGTCCTAATGACGTGGGTCTTTTGGAAATACCGCCTTATGTTGTGACATTGAAAGCCAATGTTAAATTACCACGCATTCAACAATACAAGATCTCTAGTGAAGGTGAAAAGGCGTTGCTAGCGATCATTTATGATTTAATTGAAAAAGATGTAATTGAAGAGACAAGAGGCAACGTTTGTAATAGTCCTGTTTTGCCTGTTTTGAAACGTACTGACCCCTCTAAGCCACCTGTTTACAGGCTCGTGATTGATCTTAGAGAGGTAAATAAAATAGTTGTGCCACAGTTTCCAGTTGTTCCTGATATCACTGCCATATTGACTATGATTCCAGCTTCCGCCACCTGGTTCTCGGTGATTGACTTAAAGAATGCTTTCTTCAGCATCCCGATTGCAGAGGAGAGCAGGGATATTTTTGGATTCAGTTTAGGAGGCCGAAGTTTCCGCTTCAAACGCGCTCCTGAAGGCTACTGTGAAAGTCCATCAATATATAGTCAGGCTTTAAAAACACAGCTTGATGCAATTGTTTTACCTGACGGCGCTACCCTTATTCAGTACATTGATGATTTGCTAGTCGCTACAGATACTGAAGAGATTTGTAAAGAAGCCACCTTGTTGTTGTTGCGTCATTTGTCTGATTTACATCACAAAGTGTCCCTTTCAAAACTGCAATATTGTCGACAAGAAGTGACCTACTTAGGTCATCTCTTATCGAAGGAGGGAAGGAAACTGACCTCAGAAAGAATTCAGGCAATTGCAAAATTGAGTGTGCCAAGGACACAGAGAGAAGTACGTGCTTTCTTGGGCATTACATCATACTGCAGACAATGGATACCGAATTTTTCTTTGCTGGCCAAACCTTTGGTAGCATTGACCTATAAAGATGCACCGAACCCCGTTCCGTGGTCTGAAGATTGTCAGAAAAGTTTTTCCGAATTGCGTAATGCATTGTGTTCGGCTCCTGTGTTGGGTACCCCCGACTACAGTAAGCCCTTTACACTGTATGTCCATGAGAAAGAGGGTTGTGCATTGTCAGTACTGACACAGTCTTTTGGAGACAAGCAGCGCCCATGCGCATATTTTTCGTCAACTTTGGATCCGGTAGCTAAAGCATTGCCGAGTTGCTTGAGAGCCACAGCGGCAGCAGCTGTTTCTATTCGACAGTCTGCTGGGTTAATGATGAATAATATGTTGATTGTTATGGTTCCACATGCAGTGGACATGTTGTTAAACAGGACCAAGACACAGCATTTAACAAGTGCTCGATTGTCAGGTTACGAGTTGACACTGTTAGCGAGTCATGTGCACATAAAGAGGTGCAATACGTTGAATCCAGCCACGTTATTGCCGATTTCAGTAGAGACAGATGATGTTGAACAAAATGATTGTTTTCTTAGGACAGAAGAAGAAACGAAAGGGAGAGTTGATCTTAAAGATATTCCTCTTGTAAAGTGTGATGGTACCTTATGGGTGGATGGTTCATGCTTCAATCTTCCGAATGGTGATACGACTGCAGCATATGCTGTCACAACTTTGCATACGATTGTTGAAGCTGCACGTATACCACATAATTCAGCTCAAGCAGCAGAGCTGATTGCACTTACGAGAGCGTGTGTGTTATCGAAAGGAATGAAAGTGACCATATATACCGACAGCCAGTATGCGTTTGGTGTGGCCCATAGTTTTGGACGATTGTGGAAAGAACGTGGGTTCCTGACTTCGCATGGAGCTAAAATTCAGCATGGTCAGTTGGTGAATGAGCTTCTTGAGTCACTGACCTTGCCATTACAAGTTGCGATTGTGAAATGCAGTGCACACAAGAAGGTTACTGATGATGTCGGTCGTGGCAATGCATTTGCTGATGAAATCGCAAAAGAAACGGCAAAAGATGTGATGAATCGAATGTATGTTGCAGGTCCCGCAAGATGGGTTGGTGACGTTGGAATATGTGAAGATACGATAGAGGGTGTGACGTCTATTCAAGCTGAAGCTTCAGAGAAAGAGTTGAGTGTGTGGAAAGAAAGTACGGGTAAATTGGATGAAAATGGTTGTTGGGTTGACTTGTCAGAACATCAGCGATGGTTGTTACCCGATGCGTATGTGCTTGCAGTGGTGACAATGGCTCATGGAATGGCCCATATCAGTGTGAAAGGGATTTGTAAGTTGTTGGCTCCAGTATGTCAAAATGCTGGAATTCCTAAATGTGCAGAGAATGTGGTCAAGAATTGCATGGTGTGTCTGAAATACAATCCTGGTAGGGGAACCCCAACTCCAGCTGGTCATTTTGCGCCTCCAACGTATCCGTTCGAGGTTTTGCAGCTAGATTTCATCCACATGGAAAGGTGCAACAATCTGAAATACGTACTCTTTGTTGTTTGTGCTTTTTCAAGATGGGTAGAAGCATATCCTTTAAAAGACAACACTGCCTTATCCACAGCTAAAGCCCTTGCCAAAGAATGATTCCCTAGGTTTGGAATGCCGAGAATGGTCTGGAGTGATAATGGGAGTGAATTTGTGGGTCGAGTGATGAAAAAAGTATGTGAGGGGCTAGGTATCCAGCAAAAATTCCACGCTGCAAATCACCCCCAATCAGCTGGACTAGTAGAGTGCTATAAAGGCACGCTAAAACTGAAGTTGGCAAAGATACAAGCGAGCTCTGGTCTTAAATGGCCTGACGCTCTTCCTTTAGCACTCCTATCAACAAGAATGACTGTGCATTCGCGAGTGGGACTTAGTCCCTATGAAATTGTGTTCGGCCGCCCGGCCAACATATGGGGAGTGCCAAGACCAACAAAATTCAGTGAGATCGAACACCCTGTACTGCTTGATTATTTGTATGAATTGACGGCTAAATTGCGTGTTCTACACCAACAGGTTCACAATACTCTGCCTCAAGTCTCTGAAGATCCAGGACATCTTATCGATCCTGGATCATGGGTACTGGTCAAGAACTTCCAGCGGACAAAGAATGACCAGCCCCGTTGGACCGGCCCTTACCTCGTCCTTCTCTCAACAAGATCAGCTGTTCGAGTGGAAGGGAAAAAGAACTGGATCCACGGCGTACACTGCAAGAGGGTCCCTTTTCCTCTTCCGTACGACCGGTGGGACCAGGAGGGGATCGCTGACTCTGAGACTGAGACTGTGCCTCGTTTTTTGCAATTTAGCGATGCACGTGTAAAAGGAACAATTTCTGAACAAGAAAGTGACAATAATTTGCAAGAAGCTGTGCCACCGTCAATTCGATTGAACACTACAGAGCCTGAACTCTTGTTCCAGAACCAGACAGTACCTGGAAAAAGCCGTTATAATTTGAGACCAAGAACTAAGGACAAATAATTTTTTCCCATTCCTTTGCTATTTTTTTTTAAAGTGCGGCTCTCTCATCTGAGAAACTTTCTTATTTTTTTTTTTTTTTCCTTTTCGAACCGCCATCCGGGTTCAGCTGTAGGGTCGTGGTTGCCCAAGTCTTTGGAGTGCAGCTGAAGACGTTAGGTCGACAGTTCAGGTCGGTCTAAGGGAGTTGCCCTGGACTGACAGAAACATTCCCTAGCATAGAACACCCTACCACCACGAGCAGCAATTAGAGAGGATGGAGTTTTTCAAGAATGAGAGACCTGCCAGACAAATGGACTTTAAAGCCAGAATGTCTATAATAATGACAAAGAAACGATTTTTGATATTATGTATTTTCCTGTTGCTTAGTGTAATGACGTTTTTAATAGGATATGTTTTATTCTCTTTTCAAGTGACATTTGCACCCATTACTCAGCTCATACCTCCTTCTACTGTTTCCTCGCATTCTTTTCACCCCCTGCCTGAACACGAGTCTGCCAGAAGATTAGAATTTGTCAACAATTCATTCATTCAGCTTCTACACCAACACCAATTAGTAGTGAACACAACTAACTGTTGGGTGTGTGGTATTATGCCTCATACTACTGATAAAGGTATCCCTTATCTGGTCCTGCCTTTCAGCCATAATGGTTCAGTATGGGCATATAGAACGGTGTTCATATACGCGTATGAAGCCAACCCCCTACGTTCTGTGAAAGATAATCCTAAGAATAGTGCTCTAGCTAAGGGTATAGTAGATATGATTAGGGAAGATATTTCCTATGAGACTATCCCGAGAGATGAGACACTAGCATATATTGGATGGAACATAACAGGATATGGAGTTACTCTGAGTGGGAACCAGCGAGCAAAGAGATCCTCCCCGATTTGGATTGTACCCCATCAGGGTCACCTATGTCTGCAAGGTAATGGCAAGAATCCCAGAGCTCAGTTAGGGAAAAGTATCTGCACTGAAACATATGTTTTTGCGTCTCAGACTTCTCCTTCGTTCTTAGCAGCTAAGAGTACCTATTTCATCTGCCATAATAGAGCCTATACATGGTTGCCCCCTGACTTCTCAGGCACATGTTTTGTTTAGTTCCTGTTACCTCCCCCCTACACGGCCGCAGCAGATTACCATAAGACAAGGATAGTTAGAGGTGTCATAAGTAAAGAAGACACTACAGGACAAGAATTTGGAGATTTCGTAAAGGGTATTCTGCTGTTTTGGGGTCCTATGGTTAACAGCAGGAACATAAGGCAATTGACAAAGGTGGTTGAATCCACGGTAGTTGAAACCGCCGGTGCCCTTGGTAATTTGACTGCTGAGCTCCAGTCGGATCGCCTTATGACTCTTCAGAACAGGGTCGCATTAGACGTCATACTTGCAGACCGAGGTGGGGTATGTAAAGTGATCCAATCAAGTTGCTGTGTTTTCATCCCAGATAACGCTCCGACAGTCTACCAGGCCATTTCCAAACTGCATAAGATCTCCGAATCTATTCACGTGGATAAAGGAGATTGGTCATTGATGGGGTGGTTCTGGGAGCTGATATCCGCCTGGGGATGGAAGACTCTGGTAGTCATTGGGATGATCTTAGCCATTCTTTTCCTGTCCTGTCTGTGTGTACAGTGTGCTCCTGCAATATGTGGCCTCTGTGCTACATCGTGTGTAAGGAAACCTGTATCAAGGGACGAGCTAAGTAATAGGATGATGCTACAGCAACATCTCAACGACTTTATGAATATAGACCTGGACTCAGATTAGCGTGAGTATAGGTTATTGCCTATGTAAGGGCAAAAGGAGGGTCTGTGGTACTGAAAATTCTGGACCCGTGTTATAAACGTCGTCGTATCACAACGATTTTGGTATCAGCAGACCGGGAATGATTAGAAAAGTATGCACACGCATTGTATTCATATTCGGGTAACAAAATCACCCGAATATCAGAGTTTCCGTCCTGAACCCTCGTGTTCCATTTAAACGACAGCCATTTTATGATTGCCCTCACATAGGCCAATGTCTAATGCTGAAAACGAGTCTGAAGGACACGTACATCTTTGCTGACTTCTCTGTGACCTGGGCAAGCTGACTCCACTGCCTGAAGCCAAACCTGTTCGGCCAGTTTCTTTCCCAGTGGCCGAATGAGATTAGTATCAAGGCACAACACATCATAAACCTTTCATCACACACAAACCATGCCTAATCTTACACACACCTGTCTCTGTTTCTTTCTTTATGACTTGCTTTACAAGGAGGAGGTGCCCGTTTATATTGGGGGTCCGGCGATATCTGATGAAAGTACTAAGCCTTGCCGGGTAATTGATTGAGGGCTGGACAAACTGAAATATGGGCTTGTCATCATAACCCTGCTATTACTTTGTAGTGAAAATATGTGAATGGTCAACTGTAAAATAAGGAATGTTTGCCTAAAGCATAATATTTTGTATAAAAGAGAAGGTTAGCTTTGCAAAAGGAGCAGTCTCCTGAGAATATACACCGTGTTGTACTTCTAGGATATCTGTTACTGGCTGCAGCCAACAAACGAGATCTTTGACTTCACCAAGAAGACTCTGTGTTTCTGTAGTCTGAAACAGGAAGGACTCGAAGTCTTAGGGTGTGTTCCCTGGCACCACTGGGTTCTGAAAAACCCAGTACTTCAGTGGCCCTATGACAGCTGGTGGTGGTGGAGGTGTTAGCCTGACAGTTTCCGCCGGCGTAGAGTGCCTCGTCTCCTCCTGTTCATGTGTCGGGGATCACTTACCCTTTCTGGCAGGGGTGGATGGGCTCTTCCCCTCTCTGCCTGGTGGTGCAGGCTCTTTCCCCTTCTTCACAGCTGGTGCAGGTTCCTTCCCCTTCCTCACAGCTGGTGCAGGCACATTTTCCTTCCTCGCAACTGGTGCAGGACTCTTCCCTTTCATCCCTGGTGGTGCTGGCTCCTTCCATTTCAGTGTCGTAGGACTGGTATCCTTACCAGCACGAGTAGGTGATGCTATCACGGTCCCTATGGACTGTTTGGCTGAAGTGCTGGGCTGTGTCCTTGGTAACCTGCCCATACATTTAGGACGGAGGGAGGGGTAGGGAAGAGGTCAAGTTGGGAAAAGAAAAGCTTTTTAGGGATGTTGGGGCGGGAGGAGGGAGGGGTAATGGGGGTGGAGGATGAGGGAATGGTTGTTGGAGGTATATGTCTGATGGATTTGGGTGCAGGTGCATGGTCTGTATGCTGAAGTGAGGTGGATGGCTGTTGGGTGTCTGAGTGCTTGCGTTTGTGTCCTGTAAGGAGGGGGACAGACACGGTGGGAGAGGACACAGGGGACGTGTGCATGGATATTGTGGAGGTGTCTGCCAGTGTGGTGTGTGTTCTGCTTGGTGTGGTGATGCTGATAGTGGATGTAGATGTAGTGCATGCATGTGTGAGTGTGGACATAACTGGGAGGGAGGTGGAGGAGGAGGAGGAGGGGGAGACAGTGGAGGCTGTGGATGATGTTGTATCTGCAAAGGTGTTTGTATAAGTGCCTGTAGGATGAAGTGTGGTGCTTGTGTTTGCCTGTGCCACTCTTGTGTGTTGCCTTCTGTGCATGCTCGTCTGTCTGTGTGCTTTGGATGGGTTTGAGGTTGAGGAGAATGGGACTGGTAAGGGGAAGTTGGAAGGGGGACATTGGAAACAGGGACAATGGCTGCCATCAGAGAGGAGGCCAGAGCCTGAATTGATCTCTGACGGGCTGCCAAACCACTGTGAATGCATTGCATTGCTGCATCTGGAGTGCCAGCCCCTGGATGACATTCACAATGGTTGACTGTCTTACAGAGATGGATCTCAGGAAGTCAGTAGCCTCCTCACTAAGGGCAGCCCGGCTCACTGGGGCAGAGCCTTAGGTGTCTGGGGTGAAGGAGATGACCACCCTCCTGGGTGAGCGGGCATGGGAAACTAGCTGAGAGGCTACTGGGAGGGCGGTGCTGGTACAGGGGGTGGCAGCAGTATCTGCAGCTGGGGTGGTCACAGAGGTGTCTGCCGCCACCAGGGAGCTCCCATCGGAAGAGGTATCAGAGTCTGTGTTGTCCCTTCCAGCCTTCACCGTGGTGCTCCCCTCGCCCTCCGTCCCACTTGTTCCCTCGGCATTGGTAGACTCTGCCTCCAGGGTCCTGTGGGATGCAGCTCCCTCTGTCACCTGTGCCTCTGCTCCTCCACCAGATGATGCTAATGCACACAAGGACAGGATGAAAAAACAATAAAGGGAGAGAGAGACAAAGGATACACTGGGTCAGTGACTGCACCAACACCACCGTTGACGTACATAGCACCCTCACACACATGGAACAGGCCTGCGCACTATGCATTGCACTACAAGTGAAATGGCTAGTCACCAAGCCATGAGGAGGAGCACACACTGCCAACTGCAGCACACCTGGGACTCACGCAGTCCTGCCTAGAAGTGAATACTAGCAAGCTAGGTTACCTGTATTTGCCAGGCAACCATCACCCTTGAGAGGACCTACGCTGCTATGTATGGCCTGGCCTTAGGGGCACCCACTAACACACAACCACCACCCGGATACCACCCCATCAGCCATAAGTTGTAATGATACCCACTGTACTCACCCCCTTGTGGCTGCTGTGATTCCCTCAAGTTCCCATCCAGCTCAGGGTACACCACTGCCAGTATGCGGGCCATCAGGGGGTCAGGGTCCGACGGGCACCCTTTCCTCGTTGGGAGCCCATCCCCAGCTGGGCCTCTGCAGTCTTCCGTGCCCAGCTTCTCAGGTCCTCCAACCGTTTCCGACAGTGGGTGCTCTGCCTTCCATGGACCACCAGGGTCCGCACATCCTTGGCGATGGCATGCCATAATCCTTTCTTTTGATGGGCGTTGACCTGCAGAGGCAATACATACAGGAGAACACCATTAAACTAACAGACCAGCCTGTCACACACATGGCCCACCATACCCGATCCCATCACCATTGCAACACACATAGGCCAGCTCACAAAATGTACACCACAAACAGATAATCCCCACCCCCATCCTCCCTTACATGATGCCTTCACACACATCTCCATGCATTCATGCCACATGCATCGTGCCCACAGTGTTCTCACCTGTTGGTCTGGAGGCCCATACAGCAGTCGTATTGGGATAGGACCCCATCCACCAGTCACTCCGACTCCTCAGAAGTGAAGGCTGGGGCCCTTTCCCTGGTCACATGGGCCATGGTATGTTCCAGACACATGTCACAGCAGCACATGCAGTGTAGGGCTTCTCCTGTGGAAAGTCAGGAAACAAGTGAGGATTGAGATAGAAAATGGTGGCCATGTTCGCGGTGGTGTACACCGTCACCTCTGGCGTAGATCCCCATTGGCCACTGTACCCCATAGGGCCTAATATGACCCAATGAGGAATTGCACGACGGTTAACGACCGCCAACCGCCACGGCGCACAACGTCGGCGGAATTACCTCACTTCCACCTGTCCCTCCACACAGGACAGGTGGTGAGCAGGCCTATCGATAATTGCTGCGTTACAGGATAAATAGGCGCATACTTTTAAATCACACTGTCCCAAAACATGATTGCACGATGTGGACTGCTGTTGTGGTATAGTTGTTCAAATTGTGACAGCCTACTCACTCTTCTGTCCCTTAGATACCTAAGCTACCTACCGCTGTGGATGAATAGAAGATAGAGACATACCCCGTGTACAGACCCCTGGTGGACAGGAACATTATACTCATCTATAGACTGGACAGGGCCACAATCACAGAGCTGTGTGCCCAGTTGGAGCCTGACCTTATCAGAGCTATCCGTCATCCCACTGGGATCCCCCCTCTTGTGCAGGTTCTATCAGTGCTCCATTTCCTGGCAACAGGTTTTTTCCAAGTGACAGTGTGCTTGGCAGCAGGAATGTCACAGCCAATGTTCTCATTTGCGCTGGCAAGGGTCTTGTCTGCCCTGTAAAACACATGTGCAGCTACATTTCTTTCCCCCAGGTGGAAGATTTGGCCACTGTGAAGGCCGGATTTTATGCAATGGGACATATCCCCAATATTATTGGCACGATTGACGGGACACATATTGCGTTCCCCTCCCCCCCGCCAGAATGAACAGGTGTACAGGAATCAAAAGAGTTTCCACTCCATGAATGTGCAGATGGTGTGCCTGGCAGACCAGTACATCTCCCACGTCAATGCTAAATATCCAGAGTCAGTGCATGATGCCTTTGTCTTGAGGAATAGCAGCATCCCAAATGTGATGGCCTAATTACAGAGGCACAGGGTGTGGCTTATATTTGAGCCTTGGTCCCCACCCAGTGTATGTTGGTGTATGCTCTGCTGTTAGCCAAATATTATAGTGTGTGGCTTAATGTTGTCCCTCAATACTTGCAGGTGGCTCTGGCTACCCAAACCTATCGTGGTTGCAGACCCCTGTGAGGAATGCCAGGACAAGGGCTGAAGAACATTATAATGAGGCACATGGACGAACCAGAAGGATAATTGAGAGGACCTTTGGCCTCCTGAAGGCCAGGTTCAGGTGCCTCCATCTGACAGGTGTGCTACTCACCCGAGAAGGTCTGCCAGATAGAAGTGGCATGCTGCATGTTGCACAACCTGGCCCTCAGATGCCATGTTTCTTTTCTGCAGGAGCAGGAGACTGGAGATTCCCCTGTGGAAGCAGTGGACCCTGAGGACAGGGAGGATGAGGAGGCAGAGGATGAGGATGTGGATAACAGAACATTAGTGATCCGTCAGTACTTCCAATGACATACAGGTGAGGCAGTGCAACTTCACATTTCCATGACTATTGTTGTATTCTGGGTGGCATTGGCATGCTGGCATTACCCACTTGTTTCCTCTACTTACTGTCACCTATGGATTATCATTTTACAGATGTTGGTGATGGCAACAAAGTCATGATGTGATCACAACAGCCAGCAACAGGTCATTCATTCAATGCTCTCACTATGTACAGTTAATTTGCAATGGATGTAGCTGTTTCAATCAATACAAATTTGCAATACATGAAAAACTAGTAGTTGAGTTTTATACAACGGTATTTATTGTAGTGCTAATATATTGAGGTGAAACTGCAATGAAATAGGGTGATGATGGAGGAAAGTCCAGGGTATTGTTCCAGTCTGTTTGTAGCACAGGTGCAGTGTCCAGTGGTCCCTGATGGGCCAGGTAGGTCCTCCAGATCCAGAAGTCCAGAGTTACTGTCATCACTGGGGGCATCTTCTGTTGGGGGACTGGATAGTGGTCGCACCTCCTCTCCACTGACATTGGCTGTGGTACCTGTGGGAATGTAAATGATACATTATGCTTCAAGTGTATGACATTTGTACTTCTGTAGCTTCCACTCTATGGTTGGTGTTGCCCTGCCAGCTTTTGCTTGTGTATGGTGATGTATTGTGGGATTGTTAGTTTCCCTATGCTGTGCATGCTTTAGTGATGGGTCTCCATGCAGGGCTGAGAGGGCTGTCCATTCACTGGTGTGGCATGCAGGGCTTGGCATTGTTGTTAGTCCTATGTGTCGGTGCAGTGTGTGGGATGGTGTGGAGTGATGAGAGTGAGGGTGAAGGGGTGTGATGGCATGCAGGTATGGGTGTGAAAAGTAGTAAATGTTGACCTACCAGTGTCCAGTCCACTGGCATTCTACGCCATAGCTCCATCTTCCTTGCTATAGAAATCTGCTGTACCTGTGCTCCAAAGAGCTGTGGTTCTACCCTGACAATTCCCTCCACCATTACCTTTAACTCCTCCTCAGTGAAATGGGGGTGCCTTTGTGGTGCCATGGGTGTTGTGTGATGTGTGTTGGTGAGGGTGTGTTGGGTGATGTGGTAGGGTGTGTGATGTAGAGTGTGTGAGGGGTGTATGGGTGTATGTGGTGTGTGTGTGTGTCTAGTTGTCTCTGTGCTCTTCTCAGGCTCCTGGCAGTAATTGTTTTTTATGAAGGGTTGTGGGTATTGTGGGTGTGTGTTTTATAGGGCTGTGGGTGAGTGGTTATAGTGTGTGTATGGTTGTCAGGTGTGTGTCTTTAGTATTGGCCAATGTGGCGTTGTTTTGTATGTGGGTCTCCATTCTGAGAGGGACGGTATGTTCCGCCAATTGTTTGCCGCCGTTGAATGTCCACCGTGGTGATTCGTGGGTCATAATGTGGTGGGCGTTGTTTTGTTGGTGTAACGGAATGGGTTTTAGGACTGCCACTTTAACACTGACCTTTGGTCTGGCGGATTTGTGTATGTGGCTGAATTCTGTCGGATTGGTATGTATGTGTCATAATATGGTGAACGGATATCCTCCACTGCGGCGGTAAGTTGGCGGCTGTCAGCTTGATGGTAAGTGGGATTTACTGCGAGTGTCATAATGAGGGCCACAGTATCTTGTATGACAATGATTTTCACCATTTTAATATAAGGACAATATACATTTCGTTATGTATCAACATTAATGTAGATGAAGCAGTGCTCACACAGTGAACAAATATATATAACCATAGAACAAGACACTGAACTGATCCAATATGATACGGTTCCTACAAGGTTAGAAGGACTGTGTGTATAACAACAAGAACTTCAGAATACAGAGACTTAGGCCCAGATATATGGGCTATGTGGCGCTTGGCAGTGCAGCAAGTTACCTTGCTGCTCTGCCCTGCATCACAGGGAAAGGACAGGAATACACAGCATTTATCCAATATGGAACCTTTCTGTCCTCCTCTGCATTGGCAGACTTTTGGTTGCCTTGCGCAAAAGCAGGCAACCTTGCACCATGGTGCAAGGGTGCCTGCATTGGATGCAGGATTGTTTTTGTACAGGAGAGGGTACCTTTCTGCACAAAGACAACCCTGAAAGGCCTTTTCCTCCTTCTATGTGTGCTGCATGTGCTGCATTCTGCAGCACACACAGAAAGAGGAAAAAACAAGCAGACATAAAGATATTTCTCCTTGTTGCATCTCTCCTGGGGAGGCAAATCTTTTTGGCAAATTCCCAGGTTTGCAATTTCTTGTAGATCTGGGAATGCATAAAAATCCATGGACATTGTGTGAGAACACCCACACCTTACCCATGGAAACACATCCCTAGTGCAGAGTAATGTAATGCAGTGATTTGCTCTGCATTACATTACTTGAGATTTATGAAGTTACACAGGGCCATGCAAAGTGGTCTTGTGTGGCTTCAAAAATCTCACTTAAAGTTTGCGTCGCTCTTGCACAACATTGCATGATCCAAGAGTGACACAAGCCAGGACATAAATATGGTTTAGGTGTATATATATATAATCAGTTATTGTTGGTTTGTTTTAGCTAAGTTATAGCACCACTTCCAAACCCCTAAACAGACATGGGTAATAGATGTTGATGTAACCTCAAACATGACACTCTGATTCCCAAGAAATATAGGGAAACATAAATACCCTTTTGTTTGGTCACTCCCAACCCAGAAGACTTGCCAGCATCCCTGTTTAGGAGGAAGAGGAAGTCCAACTTCAGTGAGGAAGAGAACCAGATATTACTTAGCAAGGTCACAAAATCATCTACTTTACACAAGCAAAGAGAACCATACTAGAGTGCAAGAAGAGGTGGCCTTATTGTAAGCGTAGGAACAAACAAAAACTGGCCAGGAATCTTAAGGTAGCCATCAGGACTGGAGGAGGACTTGATGTCGAGGAAGAGTTTGATTCATTGAAGGAGCAGGTGGCATCTCTTATTCCAACAGAGTTGGTAGCTGAAGTGGAAGGGCTGTACAGTACTGAATTGGAGAACCAGGGACAACTACAGCATGATTCAATACAAGGGACCATATATTAGCAAACTGACATACAGGCAAATGCAGCAACACACTTTACTGCACTATTCTGTGCTGTGCTGCTCTGCACTGCGCTGAAGCATAAAAAGGAAAGGGCAGGAATGTCCCACATGCCAATTCATCCTGCACATTACTGTTCTTTTCATGGGTGGGCAGTACCTACTTTACCATCCCAGTCCAGCCCTGCCAGTTTTCACAGGTCCACCTGTGATGTGCCACCCCAATCAAGCGATTACCTGTCAAAACAGGGACTTGTACTGTCATTTAACCCTTCACAAAATAGGACTACCGGTTACAGAATACAAAGTAAAAAAACAGAACTGGAGTAACACATCATGCATGTACCTGGGAAACCTGGCAGATAACCAGGGCCAATGCAGGCCCCTTTTACCATCATGCAATTATGCCTGTGTGAAGACCAAGTAGCCCAAAGTGTGCTGTAATGTAAAAATAGTCATTGTGTCTATGTAGATAGTCAATGTGTCACTAAAAAGGGTCTCCAGGTGCTGAGGAGGTAAATGCACCAGCATGCAATTATGCCTGTATTGAGCAGCCTACAGTGTACTGTAATGTAAACGTAGTCATTGTATCCACGTAGAGGGTCAATGTGTCACCAAAGAGGGTCTTCAGGCACTGATGAGGCTGCAAGTAGTACCACTCAAATAACCATGTGTACAATTACTGGTATAAATCCATATTTGACGCAGATGACCTTATGTGCTGGTGGAGGTTGGCCCTAATGTAGGCTGCCATGTATAAAAACACCCTACCTCCTGGCATGATCATATGGATATTGGGAATATGGTTAAGGGAAAGTGATGCACAGTAAAGGGCCATGATTGTTACGTGTAAGAGCATATGGTGTCTGAGCTGGGTGGATCCCTGGTAGTGTTGTAATTTGTAGGTGTGTGGCTGAGCATTTTGAACTGCCAGTATGTGTAAATGGTGAGGTAATGTTTATTTCTGAAATGACGTATGATGTGTGTGCTGCAAAGTGGGTGATGTAATAGTCTGGCAATGGTGTGTTGGATATTTTGCCTCATGTGTAGCATGTGTGCAGAGGTGTTGTAGTAGAGGTCATTGGTGTATTACAGTCCACATGTGATGATGGGCTGGGTGATGGTTGTATTGGTGTCAGGAGAGAGCCATGTGTGGAAATGTCGGTCACTGCAAATAAAGTGAAAGCAGGGGGAGGTGATTGTGCCAGTTTGAAGTTTCATGGTGAGGTAGGTGTCAAGGATGATGGACAGGTGTCTGTGG